>NC_090229.1:32125759-32473259 GCF_024489055.1 Chanodichthys erythropterus | reverse complement strand
ATGCAGTAAACACTATATAGGCCTATTGCATTTTTTATCATTATCATTATTATTATTATTTAATAACGCTATTGATTAATAGTTTAGAATTATTTCTCATTACATGTTACATATTAATTCAGTTTATTTTCTTATTTTCTATAATTCAGTTATTATTTGCATCATTCTTCTGTATCTGCTTTCATTTACTCTCTCTATTTAGCTGTTCACAAGTCAGCTCCTTTTACAAGGTTGTAAAACCTGTTTCTTTGTTACTCTAATGTGCTTAGATCAATCCGAACCATTAAAATTCAAAACACATACTCTAAACAACTTTATTCAGCTCTTTCCTAAGGCTGATCACGAAATCCATATTAAGGTCAGATTGCAGTCATGTAGAAGGCTGTTTACTCACAGTGGCAGTAAAGGAAGCACACTATTGTTTACACTTGAGCAAGGGATGGCTTTCTTTCTCATTGAGACTCCCATGTGATTTCTTGCAGGCAGAGGCGAGGTTGCACAGAGGGCAGTTGAGGAGACCTGATCGTGGATGGAGCAGCAATAGAGTCGTCTGAGGTAGGATGCTATGAATCACTGAATTAAGAGTCTGCTTGGTAAATTCATATGCATAGTGATACTAGGTTTTTATTAGGAATGCACAGGAATGTTGTAGAAGCAGAGAACTCACTTTAGTTTTGCAGTCTGGCCTTACAACTGGATCTATGAAGGTACTGCAGGGAACTGATATACTCAATTGTACTGAATGTGAACTAGTAGTAGGCCTATACTTCAAATCTTAAAAAAAAGAAGAAAAAAAGTACTTACTTGCAAGTATAATATTAATTAAATAAAAGGCCTTAAAGCGGAACTCAGCAAGATTTGCAAAGCTCCCCCTACAGGTTCCTTCAGTGAATCACACTGTCGTAAATACTCCAAGCACAGCTCTGGACTACAACGACTACAACGCTCACCAGCGCAGTAGTTTTGCAAATACAGTACAAGAAATCTCGATGGAGGTGGGTAATTTTCGAAATAGTCTTATAAAGTCATAATATATACATTGTTTTTGAATTACCGTAAAGCATTTTGTCACTCTCGCGTGAACGTGAACATGAGGCGAGATTGTGTCGGGTCGGCGCAGCTCAACTTGCAAGTGCTGTTTTCTGGCGTAGACGTGCCAAAGGGGGTTAGTGCACGCCTCAAACACACCACTACAAGTCAATTAACCATCGTAAGGACTTAGGCCCCGTCCACACGGAGACGCGTTTCAGTGAAACCGCACACATTTTTTATCGGATAGGCGTTTCGTCCACACGGATCCGGCGTTTTCGAAAGGTGAAACCGGTATTTTTTGAAACCGGGTCGTTGTCGTGTGGACGGGGCAATCCGTATATTTTCTGAAACGATGATGTCATCACCCCACGTGTCGACCCTAGTCAGACGCGCTAACACCACAAAACACCACCAACAACAGCAATAGCCGACTCTACATGCTTGTGTTCGTGCTGCAGAAGCTGCTGAACCAAAATAAAGTGTTATTTCTAAGCTTTGCTAAAGTTTGTATTCAGCGCGCAAGGTTTATGCGCATGCTCACAGTCTTCTTCGCTGCTTTAAGTGCATTTCTGCGGCAGAATTACAGCGCCACATAATGGTCTGGCATGTATACTACATCGTTTTGAGTCGTTTCAGTGGTTTCGTGTGGACGCAGATATTTTTTGAGACGAGGGAAAAAAAAGATCGGTTTAGGGTAAGCTCCGGCTTCGTGTGGACGTAGCCTTAGAAAACTATTTACGAAGGTAAAACAAGTTACTTAGTTGTGCTTTAAATAAAAAGTCTGCGTGAACCAGAAGTTGCAAACGACTTTTCTCCAGTGCTGTGACGTATTTCCAAGTGAAATGGAATATTGAATAGAGGGCAGAGTTTTACTTTAGCGCTCCTCCTCTCCATCTCTCGCTCATAGCAGACTAATGGTCGGAGGGGAGTGGTTTAAGCGATTTTAACCCATGCCGTCAAACTGATGTCATTAGAGAAGGGGCACCGTTGCAGAGGGGAGGAGCATTTTCAGATTTTGATTAAATATTATGGAGCCAAACAATTTTTTTGTGGAGAATGACTTGCACGGATGAATTGTTCACCACAAAACTAGCAATTTGAGCTAACAAAATAAATAAGGTCAATTTTGATTTCATATGTACTTTAAGTGTACTTACATAAGAGATAACTTCCATTATTTTTTAACACACTTAAGTGCACTTTTTAAAAGTACACTTATTTTGATGTATCAGCTACTAAAGCACATATAAATTACCTGATATAATTTTAACTGTAGTGTGTTATTCAGTATTACATTTTAAGTTATTATATTTTAAATGTACTGAATTGTAACTTCATTAAAAAATTGTAATTACAAATATATTTAAATGCATGGTGATATAGTTTCAGTAGAAATTACATTTAAGTATATTTTAGTTTACCATAAATGGTTGTCAATACATTTGGCAGTACATTTTAAACGTATTTCAAAGACAACTGAAGAAAATATAAAATTAATTATGAGGAAGTATTTAAGTCCTGCTTAAACAGCACTCTAAAGTTCAGCTTATACATTTAAACTATAATATGTTTTCATTTAATTGCAATTTGATTATGTGGCCAAAAACATTACATTCAGTTCAGTTAAGTATAATCTTTTAAAGTATATTATTTCCATATAATATTGATTAGTTTAAAGTGTAATTCTTCTTCTTCTTCTGTTTGAATCATATAGGCCTGGTTTCACAGACAGGGCTTAGACTAAACCAGGACTAGGCCTTAGTTCAATTAGAATATTTAAGCAGCTTTTATAAAAATGCCTTAGATGGAAACATTACTGGTGTGCATCTTGAGACAAAACAATGGCTCTGACATATTTTAAGATATCTCAGTAAAAGTTACTTTCAGTTAAAACAGCTCAAACATGCATATTAGTCTAAGACTTCAACCTGATATTATAGATAAATTATTTGATTCAGGTACTACCTGTGCTATAATAGGTGGAATAAAAAGTTCTTACAGGGTCTAGTAAAATATCACACACTCATTTGGTAATATTTTCATTATATAGTGGGCCAATAAAATATCAGATAGTGTTATGAGAAGCCACTTCAAGGACTTTGAACCCTTTTGTGCAGATTTATGAATGCACAGCACAGCAGACAGCATCTGCTGGATGTGTTAGTGTGAAATATCAGACAATATCAAGTAATTGCTCTGTTGAGCACTGCACAGTTGGTTGCTTCTATTAAAGAATCACAAAGAGCAAGATTAGTCATTAAATTCATATTACCATGGTTGCATAACACCATTTAATGTGTTCAGAAAGTAACTGATTTACCTTTAACCCATTTACCTGGCCTGTCTGAAAACACGTCTCTACACACAAAATGACGTGATTTTAAAAGTTGCAACACCGTTCTCCAGTATGCTAATGCTATTCTATATAAAGAGAGAGTTCATAAAACATAAACGTAAAGGACTGAAATATAACTCAAAATATAAACGCTGTTACCCCCCCCCAGACAGTCTATATTCTACTAATACTCTAATGAGAGTTAGTTAACATGTAGGTGCAATGTTACTTATAGTTAAAAGGGGATCATCAAAATAGAATGTTACCATAAACTCTTTTTCAAACTCAATTTAACATGATTTAAACAACAAAAATAATAAAACGTTGAAATGAGAATAAACTTCTTTCAATACTTGCAGACAATACAGCTATTTCCCATATGCTCTAGTTGTCTGCACTCCACCCCATATCCCGCCCACCTGTGCAAAGACTCCTCTGCCCTTACTTGTCCAATTTCGACGCAGGGAAAACTGTTGCTCCATAAGGGAACACCCACTGTGTACAAAGAGCTTTCAAATGACAACTTCCTTTACCTGCAGTATGGAGCTGTGTGCCTGAAGCTTTTTGCCTGCAATAAAAAAAAGGCATATTCTCTGTTCAAAAGAAGACCGGAGCTGTAAAACTGGTGCCTGGAGAAGTGATTTGCTCACTATCACATCATCTCCAGCTCACACTGTGAACTACCTGCTTCTGTTCCTTCAAGACCTGCTTTCACAAAGGTAACGTGAGACTTCACAATACTTTCACTGTACTTATTCTTTTCAACATTTAGTAATGAGAACGCAAAGGAGAGTTTACTCAGAAAAGTTTGTCTGGCACATGCCTGCAGAGATGTAGAACTGGATAAAAGATTGGAAAGATTGGTTTCTCAGTTTCACTTGGGTTTTTTTTTTTCTTTGAGAGTTTTGTATTCTGAAACTCAACACTTCTCACCTGGGTGCTTAGGTAGAAAGAATGAAAAAAAGAAAGACATGATAAACTTCTGAGGGGTCTGTTGTTGTGTTTTCTGTGATTGTGATCACACAAAAAACATGTCCAGGTTATACTTCACATCAAAATCAGAAGTAAAGAAATGTGAAATTATATTTTATTTAAAAAAATAAGTAATTTACGTTTTATTAAGGACCATTACTTTTTTTTGCATTGCATCAACATTTTCATGACATTTCAGCATGTCTCCTGACAAATTCACATTAACATAATAAATATTTATTTTAATTTAATTTTTTTTTGATAATTTCTATCATTATCATTGATTATTCTCATTAGACTCTCTATAATACTATAATGTTTAGTGTATATTTATTGCAAATGTTTCACCTTACTGTAATAAGAATGAGATTTTATTTTACACTATATAGATTTGTAGGAAAAATGTGCACAAGTTTTTGTTTTTATGTAAATAATCTCTATAGCATATTCATAGGAAAAACCTGATTTAATCTGTGTCTGTTAAACTTGACCTGTGCCTCAGGCTAAACATGAATCAGGCAGCCATAAATTAAAACTTAACCAGTGTACTTAGGCAGGGAACACCCTGCTATCTATGTCATTTCGGATGTTTATGTGCAATAATTATAATTCATCTGAGTCACTTTAGTTCCATTTAAAGTAAATTTTGTTTGTCAGTGTGGGTGACACAGTTATGCTTCTTTTCCTTTGGAAATCTCAACCCAAACACTGTGATGTAGGACGTCTTGCGAGTTGCAATGCGAACTGGTTGGTTGAAACTGAAATAGAAGGTCTATTGTGTCATTGTGTCTTGGTGAGCAACCCTGAGCGATCCACGGTCACCAGCCTGCCAGCTGGTATGCCATTAGCTTGTCAACACACATCTGCTATTTGCCGTGCACCATCTCTGATCTATTTTTCCATGTGGACAACATTAAAAACAACTATAAACCAGTAAAAACTATACAGACATTTGGCTTTCAGATACTGGAATGTTGTTTGTGCTGTGATAGTGTGTGTTTGGATCAGCCAGATTGGCCAGATCTCATGTTACGTTGTGTATTGAGTGCATTGTGTTGAGTGCAGGCTTGTTCTCGGGGGATGTTAAGATCAACCATGTGTCTTTGTTATTGCTTCACATTGCTTATGGCTTTACTTATCTGAAAGCAAATAATCTGCATGTTTTGTTTTTCTTTTATTATGTTGAAGGGAAGGAAATTAAGGACAAACATTTGCATACTCAGTGAGTTTCCTGTCAGCACCGTGCTCAGGTTGAACACACAATGGCTTTTGTGTGTCTTTCAGTAGCAGATTTAAAGAGGTGCCAGTGTCCGACTAGACATTTTGTGAGGCAATACATCTTCCTTACTTCCTATAAAACTGAAGTTCGATTGTTTCTGCCTCTGCTTTGAACCTGGGGTGAATGAGAGAGTCTGTAAACAACAGTGCTTCTGATTCATTCCACAATCTCTGACCTATTTCAGTCACTGAGCTTCAGATATCTTTGATGTCACATTAAAGGGTTAGTTCACCCAAAAATGAAAACTCTGTCATTTATTTCTTACCATCATACCGTTCCACACCCGTAAGATCTTCGTTGATCTTCGGAACACAAATTAGGATATTTTAGATGAAATCCGATGGCTCCGTGAGACCTGCATAGGGAGCGATGACGTTTCCTCTCTCAAGATCCATAAAGGTACTAAAACACATCTAAATCAGTTCATGTGAGTACAGTGGTTCAATATTAATATTATAAAGCGAAGAGAATATTTTTTTTGCGCCAAAAAACAAAACAAAATAACGACTTATTTAGTGATGGCCGATTTCAAAACACTGCTTCAGGAAGCTTCAGAGCGTTATGAATCAGTGTATCGAATCATGATAAAATCGGAAATCGAGGGTAATGCAGGTATGATATCATTGATAGGTGACGCATGGACACGGCCCGTGTCCTGATTAAAATCGCTTATTTCTCTGGATTTAAACATTCTTGGAAACATTTGGGATAATATAAGTACACAAGTCAACAAAATACAAAAAACAAAATAACGACTTATTTAGTGATGGCCGATTTCAAAACACTGCTTCAGGGAGCTTCAGAGAGTTATGAATCAGCGTATCGAATCATGATTCGGATCGTGTGCCAAACTGCTGAAATCACGTGACTTTGGGCGCTACAAACAGCTGATTCGACACGCTGATTCATTATGCTCCGATCACTAAATAAGTCGTTATTTTTTTTTTTTTTTTTGGCGCACCAAAAATATTCTCGTCGCTTTATAATATTAAGATTGAACCACTGTACTCACATGAACTGATTTAAATATGTTTTTAGTACCTTTATGAATCTTGAGAGAGGAAATGTTATTGCTGGCTATGGAGGCCTCACTGAGCCATCGGATTTAAACTTACGGTCTTACGGTAAGCAATAAATGACAGAATTTTCATTTTTGGGTGAACTAACCCTTTAATTTTGAATAGACGAGTGAACCTTAATGAACAGGTTGCATTTCACCTCCAAATAATTTTGTGATAATTACACACATTTCTCCCAAAATTATCATTGCTGTAATGTGTGAGGAAGGTGATTCTCATTTGATTCTCATTAATGCAGTGCTGTACTTTACTGTAATAAATAAATTTTTAGCATTTAAATCAGCATAAATTACATGTAGTACAACAAATGCTATCCCAATAAATAATAATTTACAGTTAGTACAACAGAAATAGAAAAGTATTATTATATTGCAATTTTAATCAAAATAAATTATTATTTTGTTACAACGCACTAAGGTAGATAAATGCACACTTGTCTTGACTTGTTTTGAAACAACGTATCCAATAATTATTTACAATATATAATTTTCCTGTTTGTTGTGAGAGCTGAATGAGGCCGCTGGTGCGATTGCAAATGAGAGACGAGCGCAACACATGTCTCGAGAGCAGCGTAACTTATATGCATATGTGAGGTAAAGCAGTGCTGATTTATCATAATAGATACATTTGTGTGTAACAGCACTTGTATACTGTTGCCCTCTTGTTGGTCGGAATTGTTTCTATTGCTCTCATTTATAAGTCGCTTTGGATAAAATCATCTGCTAAATGGCTAAATGTAAAATAAAGTCGCTATTTTGTATTCTCACCGTTTTATAATATTAAGGTTGAACCACTGTAGTCACATGAACTGTTTTAAATATGTTTTTAGTAGCTTTCTGGGCATTGAAAAGGGAGTGTTATTGCTGGCGATGCAGGCCTCACTGAGCCATCGGATTTTATCAAAAATAATTTGTGTTCTGAAGATTAACGAAGGTCTTACGGGTGTGGAACGACATGAGGGTGAGTAATTAATGACAGAATTTGGGTGAACTAACCCTTTAAAGTGTTTTTGTTGTTTCCATGGTTTCAACAAAATAAAACCGGAAATCGAGGGTAACACAGGTATGATATCATTGATAGGCGACGCATGGACACGGCCCGTGTCCTGATTAAAATCGCTTATTTCTCTGGATTTAAACATTCTTGGAAACATTTGGGATAATATAAGTACATAAGTCAACAAAATATATAACATTGTTATAGTTGTTTTTGAATATTTTAACCCAAAAATCTTACACATTGTGCCTGTAAGGTGTAGTCATATCTTTTCATAGAAAGACTTCATGCATAACAATGTTTATGACAAAGACATGCATATACAGTAAATCTCATAATGCTTCAAATGCGTGATTGATTATCATAAACAATAATTTGACACGCCCCTCAAAAAAAAAAAAAAAAAAAAAATTGCTTTAAGAATACCTTTATAATGCATATTATATACAGGCATGAAGCATTTCTAAAAAGACATCCATTGTTTTGTCTACTGAGGAATTTAAGCCCCAGACAGATTTGTTTTAGCTGAGACTGAGGTGTTTTAGAGGGAGGGGATCGGGGGGTTTTTTACCCCTCTCATCGCCTTGTCTGTTACCTGAGGCCAGGTGTTACATTGCTGACACGTCCAGTCCTGCATCCTCAGGTATCAACATGTCACGTCATACACAACAGGCACTCAAAGTGAACATTAAAGCCATTGTTCAGGTTAGCAGGCAGTTGACATGTCTCTAGCACACCTTAACGTCATAAAGTGGAATTCAGAAAGAGATCCTGTAAGAGATCAGCACTGATTATAATGGGAGTGTTCAACTGTTGTTGCTCTCTTGAAGTAGACTTCACTGACAGCCATGCAAAAATAAAAGATACGACTTAAGTGATTACATCATTTGTTTTTCATCCCTATACAGTAATATGAAAGTTTCCATTCATTCTTATGTTTATATGATACGCCTCACTGTTTGTGTTTCTGTGACATAGTACCATGGTATTATATTATATTGGATGTGGAACCAAAATAATACTGTGTTTTTTTAAACGTACCATGGCAATACGTCATTTTGCCACGGTTGTGGGGGTCACCATAATAATATCATGTTTTTCTGGATTGGATGTGTACAATAGCAATAGTAACACCATAGTTTTTAGACATGTGTATCATGGTAAAACAATTTTTTTCTTTTAAGTGCATGGTACATGAATGCGTTTCAGTATAAGCAAAGTGCCTTATAAAGGATTAGTTCACTTCAGAATTAAAATTTCCTGATAATTTACTCACCCCCATGTCATCCAAGATGTTCATGTCTTTCTTTCTTCAGTTGAAAAGAAATGAAGGTTTTTGAGGAAAACATTCCAGGATTTTTCTCCATATAGTGGACTTCACCAAGGTACAATGGGTTGAAGGTCCAAATTGCAGTTTCAGTGCAGCTTCAACATGATCCGTAATGCGTGATTACGTAATGCGTGGCTCAGTTACATTTGAAATCCATCCATTTTCCAAACAGCTTTATCCTCTACAGGGTCACAGTGATGCTGGAGTCAGTCCCAGTGTCTCGGGCCATAGATGGGTAACATTCTGTGTGGATGGCCAGTCTAATTCAGACATTTAAAATCTTTATATTTAAGGTTAAGAATGAATGTTGAAGCTGCAAGCATCAGTGCACGTTTAAAAGCAGGCACAACTGATGACATTGTCGTCAAGGTTTTCCTAAAGTTTGATTATATCCTGTCAATCAAAGGGGGGCAGAAAAACGTGTTCAGACTGTAACTCATATTGTGTGAAGAAAATCTATCTTGTATTAAATTTAAGGCAAGTTAACGCGACAACAACGCTTTAACAGTTAAAAAAGCGAAATTAAACCAGGCTCTATTTGACCCTATAACTCACCCGTAGTTCAGGGTTGCCACGGTTGCCACTTGCCAGATATGTCTGCAGTTTTTTTCCCTGCACTAAATATTAGGCCTATTTGTTGCAGGTCTCCCATCCAATAATCACAAAGAGCTTTGTTCTTTGTAACTTGTGATTAGAAACAAAGTCTCAGCTTTCAAATTTTGTCCATTTTATCACGAAAATCAAACAGTAAATGGCGTTTTGACGCTCTTAAATGCGATGTAGTGCCTCAGTTCAAGCCGCACCACGAAGCACGAGTCTTTTCTTTCATGTTAATACAAGTTATAGCTTGAACAAACATGCATGAACATCAAAAGGTATGATGCAGTACAACTTACCGAAATGAATGTCTCATGTAATCGTTCAATCAGTGTTTCAACCGCGGAAAGACGTCAATAAAACATCTTGTGAAAAATGTCACTTAAAGGATTAGTCCACTTTTAAATAAACTTTTCCTGATAATTTACTCACCCCCATGTCATCCAAGATGTCCATGTATGTCTTTCTTCAGTCAAAAAGAAATTAAAGTTTTTGATGATTTTTCTCCTTATAGTAGACTTCAATTGGCACCAAACGGTTTAAGGTCAAAATAAGTTTCACTGCAGCTTCAAATTGTTCAACACAATCCCAGATGAAAAATAAGGGTCTTGTCTAGTGAAACCATTGCTCATTTTCTGAAAAAATAAAAAATAAAAAATTGAAAATTATATAAGTTTTAACCTTAAATGCTCTCTTCTTCTTCTCCTCTATTAGAATTCCAGCAGTGTAGACACTGCTAAGCATAATACTGCCCTCCACAGGCCAAAGTTTGAACTAATTGTTATATACAATTGAACTAGCATATTGCATATAAAAATTAGTTCAAACTTTGACCTGTGGAGGGCAGTATTATGCTTAGCAGTGTCTACACTGCTGGAATTCTAATAGAGGAGAAGAAGAAGAGAGCTAGTTCAAGATGAGCATTTCTGATTAAAACATATATAATTTTCAATTTTTTTCAGAAAATGAGCGATTGGTTTCACTAGATGAGACCCTTACTTCTCATCTGGGATCATGTTTGAACAATTTGAAGCTGCATTGAAACTAATTTTGACCTTCAACTGTTTGGTGCCCATTGAAGTCTACTATAAGGAGAAATCCTGGAATGTTTGCATCAAAAACTTTAATTTCTTTTTGACTGAAGAAAGAAAGACATGGACATCTTGGATGACATGGGGGTGAGTAAATTACCAGGAAAAGTTTATTTAAAAGTTGACTAATCCTTTAATGTTGCTTTTAGGCTACCTCAGGAAAGTCAGGAAATGTTCACAGTCCATTAGTTAGCTATAAATAAACAGTAGATATGAACTTATATATATATACACACATAATAAATTTGCCATGAAGACAAGTATTTATGAAAACTACCTTATGTGTATACAAGCATTATTTGAGTGTATCTGAAAATAAACAGTATTTTAATATAATAGCTCTGTTGTTAATTTTAACATCTAATATTATATTAATGTACCAAATTAGAGGGTTCCTTGTTAAGAGTACATTTTACAAGAAATTACTATTTCAGTCTTTCTAATTTAAAATTTCATGTTTAATTCAATGCGTTACTTGTTTCTTTTGGAAATATTTGTTAAATTTACTAGCAGTTTATAGGTAAAAATGGTTTCAAAGTAAATCCTAAACATTTATTTTTCATTGTATAAGAATGTTTATAAAATGTATGTTTAGTTTGTAAAGTCTTGCATTTGCCCTGTGTTAACAGGTGTGCACCCCGCTGCAGGTGTGGTTTTGTTCCAGGCCATCGGTACACTGACCTCGTCCTGTCTGCAGGTCAATTACTGGCTGTGGAGCTCCGTCAGATGGTTGTACCACACCTCCAACCCTAAACACTCACAAAGACACTGACTCTGTCTGAACATCTGTTAAACTTCCTTTACACTGAAAACCAGGAGATCTTTCTTTTTCATCAAGAAGAGCACCACTGGGAAAACGACGGACAGCTTTTTCAGGATTTTGTAGAACATACATGACTGTTCCTGGGGTTGTTTAATGGTTTCGCAATTAAAGAAACTAAGCAATATGGATACAGTATCTCTGAACACCTCCATGTTCTCTGGCAGACAGAGCATCTGTACGGATTCTCCCAATTTGTCCATGAGATCTATAGGTTTCACCAATGACACAGATTCTTCCCGCAGCAGTACACTCTTACACTGGAACTTCTTTCTGGCTGGCAACTACATCAGTGTGGGTGAGTTCTTTTTATAAAGACAAAAAAGGCACAAGGAAAAGTTCACCCAAAAACATAAAGTCAATACCGCTCAATCCAAGCCCTTTCATTTTGTTGGAGGAATATAAGTAATTTTAGATTTTTCATGAAGCAATTTTTCATGCAACAATGATTAAAAGTTACCAATGTTTGTCATAACCAACCACACACAAAAGCTAAATAAATAAATAAAAAACTCACTGCAGCTTGCACCTAACCCTCAAAGATGTTGTGCATCATTTGCATCAAATTTAATAATTTAAGTCACTTACAACAGACCTTTAATTTTTTTTGGTGAACAATTCCTTTAATATCGCTGAGTGGCTATGTGTTGTGCTCTTATAAGGATGAAACATTCCATATTTTGGAATGTTTGGAGATTTTGCTAATAAAAATTTGGGTTCCATTTGTTCCATATTAATATTTTAGCTAAAGTCAACAATATTTCAAGACTGAACAGACAAGACTGAACAGCAGATCTCTTGCTGCTAGACTCTTTTTAATCTCTTAATAAACATGTTGTACTATCATTTTGGCTGCTGGTAAAAGATGTACAACATCTCCTGAGTCACCATGTTTGATCTCCTTAATGAATCACTTATTGTTCACAAAGCTCTCGAAATGTATGTTTATAATGGCTGTATTACAATGCAGTGATCAGTTTATTGGGTGCGCCTGACTCTGAGTCTTTCATGTATGTGAGGTTATCTCTCAAATAATGTCTACAGCTAATCATATAGCACAAAGTTTAAATCAGATTAAAAGGCTGGTGCTGACAATTCTCCGACATTCAGCTTGCTTCCTCAGGAATGAAGGACTTGTGTTTTGTGGTTTGCGTAAAGCCCCAATGGCATTAAAAAGTGATGATTGCATAATTGAACGTTGAGGAAACAGTCTCTAGCAGTGGGAGATTAGAACATTATTTTTATATCTCAGATTTTGAACTTAAAAAGCTGAATTATACATCAGCTTATTCTTCAAATTTGTATAATTAATCTACAAAATCACTTTTGTTTTGTCTTGCCCCATTGACTTCAATTGTAAGTTTATTCTGCTAAATGTCAAATTTGTTTACTTTTACAAACTGAGGGATGAGTGGAAACTATTGTTTGAAGAACATTCCTTTAGTTTCACTTAATTGTATTACCAGTATCAAATTTCCAAGGACAGTATTTGAGTTAATTCTGTTAAAGTTTTGCCATGAAAAAAAATTGCCATGACAAATCTCTTGTGATACTAATTTCTGCATCACACACAACATGTAAATGCTGGGAATCTAATTACAGTTCTCTTGGATTTATTTAAGCTTACATGTGTTTGCTGTCTCAATGAGGGCAATTACTGGTAATTACTTGTTGAAGGTGACATACAGTACACACGACACATAAAAAACAATTTGCAACATCATCAGGATTCCATAACATTTACACAGCGACATGTTTCATTTAACGGTCAGTTTAAAGCTGACTTGATTCAATTTTGATAGCATGCTTTACTATTTTGTTTAAATGAATTTATCCTCATTTGTTCCGAGTGGGCAGATTATTTAACGGATCCCTGTGTGGCTGTGTGGGCATAAGAGAATTCCCCTTACATAGGTCTTACAGTTACTCTACATAGCACATTTCCTTGAAAGAATTCAGAGTTGGCTTCATCTGGGTTGTGCAACATTCAGAACTCAATTGAGAATGAAATCTCAATTTCATTCCAAAATTTAAGCAAACAAGATTTTAGATGCGTAATACATCACGGTGATGTCTGCATACACTTTTTAGAGTGTTTGCTCATCTGCAATATGTCTCTACGATGTTTTGTGATGTTAAATAGACATTTAGAAAACATCTTTAAGGTGTTTATGACTTAGAATGCATCTGAAACTGCTTCTTCTAAGATGTTTATCAGATGTTTGTACACAACAGATGTTTTCCAGACTAAGCACTCTTTAGCAGACATCTTAGAGACGTACCTGTGCAATCTGGGCTGTCTGTTGTTGCCAATTGAATTTAAATTCATAATTTGAATTAACTAACCACAGTATCTATGCAAAAGAGGTCTAATAATATATATTTTTTTTTTCATAGCCCCCAGTATATTTTGTTGTATGAATATCTGAACTTACAATATATCAAAAGAAAGAACTGAGCCTCTGCTTTTAAAGGGTTTGTTCACCCCAAAATGAAAATTCTGTCATTAATTACTCACCCTCATGTCGTTCCACACCCTTAAGACTTTCATTCTTCTTCGGAAACCAAATTAAGCTATTTTTGATGACAGAATGCTGTCAGATTTCCTTCCATAGACTGCCTTTGCAACTACCACTTTGACACTTCAAAAACGTGCTACACACCAGAAGCTTTGTGTTACGCAACACGTTTGAGCTTCCGGAAGAGGTTCGTTCTCACGCGTGTAGCAGGTTTGGTTAAACTTCTGCTTATGTTCATCAATGTTTACATGCGAGTAAAAGCCTAAATTAAATCTGTTCGTCATAACAAGCGGTCGAGTCTCTTCAGAAAATTTGGACTAAACTACTCGATTCATATGTATTAGTTTTCTGATCTCTTTATGAAGTTTTTGAAGCGTCAAAGTGGTAGTTGCAAAGGCAGTCAATGGAAGGAAATCTGACAGCAATATGTCATCAAAAGTATCTTAATTTGTCTTCTGAAGAAGTGCAAAAATCTTACGGTGTTGAACAACATGAGGATGAGTAATTCATGACAGAATTTTCATTTTGGGGTGAACTAACTTGTTTAAACAGACAAACAAAAAATGTAGCTTCATGCAGTCTTTTTTTATCAACACTTGAATGGGACTAAGTATCATTTAAAAAAGCAATATTTTGAACAAAAAGCTGAAAAAATTGCTTCCCCCACCCCCCAAAGACTACATCTGTATCAGATTCAGAAGGATATTCAAAACATAAACAGAGTAGATCGAGTCCATCAACACCCCCAAATCTTGCACAGTCATGTACTTTGACATTTCATTTGGTAACATCAGGCAGTTTTGATTTATATGCTGTTTGATGTTTGATGATCGAGTTAGCGATGCATCTGTCACTTGTTTCTGCTTCCCTTGTTTTTGCACCCAGAGATCAGTGTTGCCAACTAATTTTCAGGGGAAGTTGCTAAAGGCAGATCGTTTTGTTGCTAAAAGTTGCTAAATGACATTGTGACGTAATTGCGCCATGACGTCATTACGTAATCGCAACGCAAAACTTCATAGATATTATTTGAAATGCTAATTCAGATTTGTTTGTAAAATAAATACACACGCATTTTTAAAATGAATACAAACACTTTTTTATGACCAGATTTATTTTTATTTTTAAATACAACATTGAAATTGAACAGGTAAACACTTTTGAACAATTACATATGTAGGCTATTTTCCTTTTAACCAGTGAAACTACAAATGAACTGAACAATTAAAGCCCTGTGGTAGTTAATATGCTACCGCTAAATGATCGTGCCTTTTTGTGTAGCCCCGCCCCCACTTGTTGTCTTTTGTCTTGATGTCTTTGTTGTCTTTTTGTCTTCCGATCTTAAGGAATTATGAATCAACCGCTCAGTCTATTTAGCTAGTTTGTACGTGTGCTGTTTTGATTAGTCGCTTTCCAAAAGTTGCTAAAAGTTGCCAAATAAATGTTAAAAATTGCTAAATTTGTTGCTAGGTGCTTTTTGGAAAATTTGCTAGTGTAGTCTGAAAAGTTGCTAAATCTAGCAACAAAATTGCTTAGTTGGGAAAACTGCCAGAGATTCTGTACTCTTTCAGAAGATGTGTAATAGCGTCCCCTACCATATAACAGCGAAAACATGGATTATTGTACAATTCCGGCAATGCTGGGGACGCGTTGTGTCATAAATTATGTAAAATTCTGTCAATGCTGGGTAAGCATTGTGTCATGAATGATGTAAAAATCATTCATGACACAATGGTGGAGAAAGGGTAAATCAGGGATTCACCTAGTCCAAGTGTTTGACATCATAAGATCATCTGTTATAATTTGTTACACTTACCAATGGTAACTTGCCAGGACATGTTCTATGTAAAGGATAACGTCAGTAACAAAAGTTTCCTATTATCAAAGCTCCTTATCTTTGTACAAAAGCACCTTTTGAGTTTTCTGCATGGGTGGACTCTTAGTTCACTTCCAAACCTTATGTCAAACGTTCCACTTTCCAATTCCACCGGCAACTTGCCCCGACAAGCCACTGTCAGAGGCCCGTTGAAACAACAGCTACAAAAGCAAACAAAACCATAGGCCCCATTCATCATCATCATCATCATCTCCTGACAGTGGTTACAGAATCCCTGCAGCCTGTCAGACACTCACACATTGATTACTCACTGGGCTCCGTGACACTTCCTGTTAGGACACATTTTATTTCCTGCTAGCACATATACTTTGATTTACACCGTACATCACACATCATTACACAACATATTTACACAATATTGAGTGTAAGGCTCTTTACACAGATTGTACAAGTTGGATAAAAACTGTGTTTTGATTGCTCTTCATGAGGTGTTTTTATTCAAATCTAAAGGTTTTGAATTTGAGCTGATGCATTCAGGTGCCTTCTCTTATTATCCAATAGAGGGCAGAATTAGTCCTTTTGTGGTCTTAATGTTATGTTCAGAATGGCCCACTATCGTACTACTCTTACTATTTCTGCAGTATTCACTGCGTACTGTAGTGCATATTTATGCATATAGAATACGACCTACGGCATTTGCCAAAATGTGTAGCGTACGGACAGAGCATTGCTTGGGATACTGTTTCCCACATGTGCTCAGCTTGACCTTCCATTCCAGCATAATGAATGACCTGTGTGTTTTCTTGACTCTTTATTTGAATGTTAAAAATGTAATATAACTGTTTATTTTTACATGAACTCGCTGAATTCAACATGCAATTATGCAAAATTGCACAATACTGTTTTACACTTTTTTTTTAAACCATGGGACATTTGCGCAATAAAAAACTGCAGTGTTTACATGTCTTGGAATGCTAGATTGCTGCAGAATCTTCCCATGACAATATGCTGTATATTTAATGACTAGTCATATATAATTATGCTAGTTACAGTATTTTACAATAAAGTCCTCTTAAAATCTCTAAAACTCATTGTACTTGTGTCTGTAGCGATTAGCAACATAATGAATCACTTGTTACTGAATCTTTCATATTGATTTACATGTACAGCTGTTCTGTGCCTTCAAGCCACACTCACTTACACGACTTCCCGTGTAAATAATTTTTATTTCAGCGGCGCTGTGTAGATGTGGAATAGCATATCACTGGGTGTTCGATCACCAGTCCAAAAAAGTAATTGCTAAGCAATAATTCTTTAATTTAACGGGTCATACTCTCACACACACACCAAAATACATCAGAGCATATCTGTATCCAAGCCATTTGTGATTTTGATTTTGTAACTCATTTTAGTCTACTGCAATATTCACAGCCGAATACAGAATAATGTATATAATATAACTGCTTTTGGTGTTTTTTGTTTTTTGTTTCTGAAAAAAAGTTTCTTTTTTTAATTTGATGCTATCGCTCATTTGTCATCCTTCTTCAAAAAAAAAAAAAAAAAACACATGTGAAAAGTTTTATACATGTCCCTCATGGATCAGTATAATCAGGTACACCTTGTTACTTCTTTGCCTCTCTGTGATTCTGCCTGTGTGTGTTTATTTATTTATTTATTATTTTTACAGAGGGCCATCTTCATATTGATGGGCTTGATTACTCAGGAAACAATTTTGCTTGCTTCATAATCAAAAAATCAGAAAAAGGCTTTGATGGTTATGTATGCACTGTACAGCCTGAATAATCACAAAGCAAAAGTAGGCCACTGATTTTTTTCTCGACTCACGTGCCCTCCTCAATCTAGTCAACAAGCCAAAAACCCCTCCCCTCCCCGCAGTATTATTAAAATAAAGCAGTACTATCCAGAACAACACTTATTAATATTGCTGTACAAAGAGAACTTGTACCTTTCCTATTGTACACCTCTGTTCAAAAGTTTAGGTTGTTTTTTTTTTTGTTTTTTTTAAAGAAGTCTCTTATGTCACTAAGGCAGCATTTATTCGATAAAAATAGTTCTATTGTGAAATATTTTTACAATTTAAAATAACTGTTCTCTATTTTAATATATTTTAAAATGCAGTTTATTTCTGTGATGGTAAAGCATTTCAGAATTCATCAGTCTTCAGTCACATGATCTTGAGAAATCCTTTTAATATGCTAATATACTCAAGTAACATATCTAATTCAGACAGCTAACTATAGAGGATATGCACGTTACGTCACTGTCATCTGAAGTGAGTGGCAAAAAGACTGCCGAAAGTTAAAGAAAAGAGAAGCAAATGAATTGCTGCAATTCACAGAAACAGCTGGACTCCAGGCAGAGAAACGTGGATTTGCAGTTTTTATTTTGTCAATATGTTGAATTTTGGGGTAAAATCATACCCTATATATTGTATTGCTATATTGTATTGACAACTCATCAATTAATTATTTACCATCTTACCATTCATACTTGGGTGTTTTTAAATAAACACTGACAAAGACTATACATTGATATACTGTAAGTGATCACCGTGATTTAGGCCTACCTATATTGTATTTATATAAAGAGTACACAGGAAAATTTGCTTTATGTATTTCCCCGGGCATTGAAATCAGACACATATAAATGTCTGGAAACATTTATTTCCTGTTTGGAATTTTAACAAAATTCCTGGCTGCATGTCAGTATCCATGGATTACTGGATCTTTGGTATAAGTTGTAACAGTAACACGATCAAGTCCAACCTTTAGTTTAATCGTTTGTTTTACTCGTGTTTTACTTGTTTTTCACTTGCATTTTTGCAGTTTCCCCTATTAAATCCAGTCATGCTGCAGGCTCTTTTGCCACTCAGTCCGGCTGAGGGTGCATGTTCCGGCGGAAAAATGACGTCAATACATACCCTCTATAAACAGAATGACAGTTTTACTAACTTTAATTTGTTCAACAAGAATCTTTTTCAAACGGCTTCACTATGACAGTAGTTCACTTGAAAGAGAAAACATAGTAGCTAACCGCTAATGCCTTTGCGGCAACTCTAAGAATGCATTATGTACTTGTTTTTCATTGTGAATTTCGCTCTGACACGTTTTGGAATGAAGCACTGTGATTCTGAGCTTGTGTAGCTACACACTGTTAAAAAAAACAAAAAATTATGAAAAAAAAAGAGGTAAAAATAGCAGCTGTGGTTGCTGAAACTTTACCATAAAAATGGTAACAACATTTTAGGTTTTACGGAAGAGATCCTACTAAAGTACAAAAAACCTTTGCACCTGTATAACATACTGATAACCACCATAATAATACAGGTGTTTAAAGAGACAATAAACATGCAATAAACATTAAGTAAGCAACATAAGATAATAAACCTATTAGATACAAAAACTAAGAAATATAATTATATATATGAAATAATGGTGTAAATTATTAGATGACTTACATTTTTACTACCGAAATCTAATAATTTAACAGTATTTTACTGTAAAATTACATAAATTGTTCCTTAGATTTATTTTCTCATTGTATATAGTAAAGGAAATTACAAATAACTACTATAATTACTATAGCATTTTACTGTTTTCTTTTATTGTTAAAATTACTATATAGAATTATTATTTATGCACTTGCGTAAACTATGTGTCTCATACAGATACAGCTCATTTGACTCTGTCCAACTTGGTTGTCCTTTAAGTTATTTCAGGATAAAGAACAGGGCAAACTGAATTTAAAAAAAAAAAAAAAAAAAACAAAAAAAAAAAACGCCAATTTCACAGTTTATAGTTTTGCACATCTGTGGCAAAGATCTTCTCATTTATCTGTTATTTGGATCCACTTCACTGGCTCTCTTCTCTAAACCCAGCACCCATACTCATCATTAAATTGTTTTTGTTTGTTTCACGTCTGCAGATGTGGTGCTGGACTCTGCTTGAAGATTTTCATCTGCACCCCTCTTACTACTATGAAAATAAGACTATGAAGTATAAAACATTGAATAATTGGCTTGTATGCATGTGGCTGAATCTTTGGCAGTGTTAGGGGACTTTCAATATTTTTTGAAACATAACTCTTTTAATTGATATTGTAATATTACTAGTCAGATATAGAGTACCCATGTTCTGTAAGCCAATGGAATTTCTTTGGAGTCAGAGTTGGATTTGAATGGGGGTAGAATTGGGCGCAACATCTGACAACGCTGTTAGGTTTCATGCAATTGAGAATTAAATGTGATTTACAATAAGTTCCCGCAGTAAAGAGCCCTTTTTTGTGCTGATGTAGTTGTGTCAATACATGTGTTTAGTTGTTGTGGTGCTACTCTGAAGAGCTTCAGGAATGGAATAATTGTTCCATTGCTTATCAGTGAGTCGTCACCATTCATGCACTTATAGTTGTGCTGAGCAAGAGAATCAACAGGCTTCAATGGCTCTCTTAAGGAAGCCATCAGGGCTAATCAGGATGATGCGAAAGGCCATCAGTGTAAATCCACAGCCATTTTTCCCCCACAAATAGCCATGCTTTATGTGTTTATGAGCTGCACTAAAGGGCACATTAAGGCAGAAATGTACTGCTATAAGATACGGATATGTTGGCTTAATAGCTTACTCCTGTCATGATGTTTTAAGCAAGCTCTTCAGGGAGAGTTCTCTAATGTTCCTACTTTGATTTTCTAGTTTCTGACCACTGTGACACACTGCTTTGCAGAAAGCATTTCTTTTTGGAAGAATTGAAACAGAAGCCTCTGACTGTGTGAAAACCATTTAATAAAAACGATTGACAGAGAAGAATGAATTGCGCATTCAACTGTCCATTGTAGCATTTTTCATAGATATTGACATTACATTATTGATGTGAGAACTTATTGTTCTGCTGTGCGTCTGTCTGAACGTCTAAGTATTTCAGTGTCAATTGCACAATGTAAGATTGTTGTTAATCTTTCTCAGATATTCATATCAATTCAAGATAAATTCATTAAAGCTGTTGTTCTGAGTTCAGTGGAAGGGACTCTGGCAACAGAATATCTATCTATCTATCTATCTATCTATCTATCTATCTATCTATCTATCTATCTATCTATCTATCTATCTATCTATCTATCTATCTATCTATCTATCTATCTATCTATCTATCTATCTATCTATCTATCTATCTATCTATCTATCTATCTATCTATCTATCTATCTATCTATCTATCTATCTATCTATCTATCTATCATCTGAGTAGAATCACATTTACATTTCCAACTGAAATTTTCATACCAGAATTTACCGTTTTTTACAATTATTATTGATAATAATTAACTTCATTACAAAAACAATTTTTTTATAAATTTTCTCAATTTCATCATTTTCAATGGCATTGCTTGACAGTAAATTCTTGAGCCAATGTAACGTTTCTATGTTTATACTTTAAGCTCCTATTGGTAGTTATGTTAATATTCTTCTCATTATAACTCTTGTGAAATGCTGTAAACCTTGCAGTAAAATGTCTGAAATTACGGAAAACTCAGAACGCCTCCAGATAAGTAGCCAATTAGACTGAAGCTTGCATTTTTTAAAAGCTTTTGCCATTTTAGTGTGCAAAATTCATCAAGAAGCACACTAACAGTGACCTAAAATCATTCATTTTCGATGAGAACTGGCAATTAGGCAACAGAATAGTTGGAATTCAACTTTATGTGAATATGCAGCAACATGATAAGGCTTTTTCCAACAGGAGTAAAGACAGCGATGCTCATGCGATCCCTCCTGATACTACTGATACACCAGTCGAGTAAGAATATTTACTTGCACCAACAGTACAGTATAGCTGGTCAACCTCCAATGATTTAATCACTGTCCTTATAAACGCCCGTTCAGTCTGGGGACGATGCACAAGCTTGCCGTTTGAAGCTGAGACTTTTGTCATCACATAAATCCCGTTCAAAATGCAATGCATTTTTATTCACACCAAATTGCAGTTTCTTTCCATTTATTGCTTGTAAATCCTGTTGCTTTATAAATGAGATGTTAATGTTGTGTTTGTAGTTTGAGAAAAGCTCTTAGTTTCATGTGCCCAGAGTCATCTCAGCCATGATTCAGCATAGGAGACATTATGAGCTGCAGATGATGGATAACACCACTGAGAATATGACTTATCTCTCTCTTCCCTGGGGAAAGTGATTTAGCTCCATTTTTGCTCTTTTATCCCCAATTGTTTTGAAGAGCGTGAAACCCAGAGGATGGGGGATAATGTGGAGTAGAATCGAAACCTCCTGCTGGGGGTTGAAATCCCACTCTCCCTGTTTTGTGTGGTTTGATTGCTGTAGAAGCAGGTAAGCGTTTTGATGCATTTAAGCGTGTGACATCTATCATGACAACACCTGAAACGTAGGTTTCCTTAGCAGAGATGTCATAAGCAAGTGCAGAAAATGCTGAGAAAATTAGAGGAAAAAATAAAGACACACAACACAGAGAAGTGAGGGATGATTTTGGCCCTATTCCAATTTCCAGTGAGCTACATTGATGTCTGTTGCCTATATAAGCTTTTAAAAGGGGCTTTCACATATACAGCAACTAAGAGTTGATTTGAGGGAATGAAAGTGACAATGACCACTGGCAATGCCAGTTAAATTGGTAGCAGCAAAATCAATGACCATGACAGGTGGAATCTGGCTGATGGAGTTGGATACAGTGAGTGGTAAAGTATAGAAAAACTTATAAGTGGTCAACAGTACAGAAACGCTGCAACCTTATTTTATTTTGCCAGTTTTAATTGCCTATATTTAAAGGTGCAGTAAGTGATTTCTGTGAGCGAGAAGGAGATTTGAGGAAAGACTGTAGAAAGAGAGATGGCTGAGAGACATTACCTTTCACATTACAAAACGGACACAGAGGTTGCGTCAGTTCTGCTCCATACATGAGTAATATTGATTTTGTTATGTTTCACAGAACGAAGATATGCTGTTGTTTTAAAGGTGCCTTAGAATTGAAAATTGAATTTATCTCTGCATAGTTAAATAATTAGAGTTCTGTACATGGAAATGACATACAGTGAGTCTCAAACACCATTGTTTCCTCCTTCTTATGTAAATTTGATTTGTGCAAAGACCTCTGAAGAACAGGCGAATCTCAACATAACACCGACTGTGATGCAACAGTCGAGATCATTTATACTGTATGTACGCCCCCAACTTTTGCATATGCCAGCCCATGTTCAAGGCATTAGACAAGCCAGTATTAAGGTCTGGAGCAGCACACAGACTTTATGCAGGTAAGCAGGCAAAGCTAATAGCAAAAAAAATGGCAGATGGAGCAATAATAACTGACATGATCCATGATATCATGATATCTTTTGTGATATTTGTAAATTGTCTTTCTAAATGTTTCATTAGCATGTTTCTAATGTACTGTTAAATGTGGTTAAAGTTACCATTGTTTCTTACTGTATTCACAGAGACTAGAGCCATGTCGTTTTTCATTATTAAACACTTGCAGTCTGTATAATTCATAAACACAACTTCATTCTTTATAAATCTCTCCAAAAGTGTTAGCTTTAGCCACGGAGCACAGCCTCAAACTCATTCAGAATCAAATGTAAACATCCAAATAAATACTATACTCACATGATCTGATATGCTGCATGACGAACACTTTGTAAAGATCCATTTTGAGGGTTATATTAGCTGTGTGAACTTTGCTTATGCAATGTATTATAGAGTGAAGAGCTTGGGGGTGGGGAGCGCGAGCATTTAACACTAGCACTACCGGAATTCTATAACTACTAGAACTGCCAATAGCGGTCATTTTGACTGTTCATACCAGACAGCAGTGAATGTCATTTTTGTCATGTTATATTTACTTCAAAGCTTCTATGGTCATTTTTTATGAAAAATGTGGGGTAATTTAAGCATACATAATATAATATGTTTGTGATATTATTGTGTAAGAGCTACTAGACCTCCCACAAAAGTGCATGCCGCAATTTGCTTTCCGCAATCAATGTTCTCAAGCAAGGATAAAACCTCAGTGACAGTCATTTTCTTTCTTGTTGCCATTTTGACGGTAAAGCTAAGTTTTAGCTTAGCAAAAGCATACAAAACTGCCAGAGAAAAGTTGCTAGGCAACAGCTACGCACATCTTTAACGGCGGGAAAAAGCGCTGAGGAGATACAACGCCTGTAATATGTGCGGTCAAATTGACCGCTATGGCCATTCAAGGTAGAAATACTCAGAACTCTTTTGTGTTTTGTAATTTTAATAAAATAACAATGTTAAAATAAAATTTACATTAATTTAAGAAAAGTCATGGAACTGTAGATATATGGGTTTTATTTCAACAAAGTTATTACATTGCAAATCTTTAAAACGGTCAAAATGACTGCCTTGGTAGTTCTAGTGTTAAAGGGGACACGCGCTGAATTGGCGCATTTTTAATTATGCCCCAAAATAGGCCGTTAAAAAATTGAATAATAAAAAATGGGATATTTTGAGCTGAAACTTCACAGACACATTCAGGGGACACCTTAGACTTATATTACATCTTGTGGAAAAGGGTTCTATGGCACCTTTAATGTTAGCTATAGTAATATTTATATATGCTTTTATATACTCTAGTGTTCTGTATATTAATTTTGTTGTTCTTGTCTTTTTTTCTCGTCATCTTCACTTTATATTTCACAAAAGCATTATTTTGCTTCGCTTCAGCTATGATAAAGAGACATCAACTCTTGAATTGCATGTTTGTGCTTTTGGGGGGGGGGGGGGGCGGGGGGTGCAGTGTAGGGAGGGGTCTGTTTGTTTGGGTTAATTTCAAATAGCAACAGTGTTTCTCAGATACTGCACTCTAATTGCTGTCCGAACACCTTTTAAGGAAGCATCCTAAAAATGAGCCCCACAACCAGGCCCACATACAAGCTCTCCCGCAGAACCCCACAGAATGCATACAGATTTCCATAGAATTTAAAGACCTGTAATTCACAAAGCTCCACAAATCCCCTACTTCCATAGTGTATAACTGTAGAAAAATAGTGTATATATCTTTTTATTGAGCATTGATGGAGCAGCACATTTTGTGGGAAAAGTAAAAATCATTAAAGTATTTGTATTAGACAGTACACAATCTTCAGTTATTGGAAAACTGATGATTTAATTACTTTTCACAAAACTAAAAATCATTAATAAGAATTTTTTATTATTTAAAAAAAGGGTAATTTTAACAATTATCATTTGTTACATAAATCTATAACGTTTAAAAAACATTAAATATTAGATCAAGCTCATGCAGATTTGTCTTTGTGATCACTTTTTATAATAAGAGCGACATGGTGGATTTCCACGATAAATTTGAGAATGGAGCAGTTCCTCTGTGCGTCATTACGTCACATCCGTAAACAGAAAGGAATGAGTCCAGGCTAATCGGTTTTATCATGTGAGGATGCAGCTGGTAGCGGAACATTTACAGCCTTTTCTTAAGGTGTCTTAGAACTGAAGGTGTCTTAGAATGCAGCAAGATGGTATTGCTTCTCTTTTAGAAACTTTGCATCACTTTTGATGCCTTAAAATGCAGCCCATTTAGGCATCTCACTAGATTTTAGAACATAGTCCATGTCACATTTAATTCTGCTATTCAACAGCTTAATACAGTAGGCAAACGGTTAATATTAGAGATGCACCATTCATCCGCAAAGCATACTCATTAGACATTCATTAGCCTTGATGATGTGATAACATATAATATAAATGTTAATGGCCATCACTGTGCTAAGAGTCATACTTAGACACCATTAGTGACTGTCATATTGTGGAACCTTTTGATCTATGCCTAATAGCATTATGCTAATTGCTGGAACGGTACCGCTGGAGCAATCTTAGCATGCAGTAGATTCAGGATTTAATTTTCAACTTTTACAGGGCAGATCTTACAACCTAGAATACCCCCACCACCAGCATGTCATATCTCATATATCACAGACCGTTATACCCTGTAATTGTATCTTTTGAGCTGACTTGTGTCCATTTGCATTGAAACAGTAGCCATTGAATCTAAACAAAAACAAGAAAATATGCTGTAAAATCATAATACAAACTAGACAGAGTCTTCAGGGTGGTTGGTTGCTAGGGTGTTTTGGGTTGTTGCTATTTGCTTGCTTTCTGGTTTAAGTCAAAAGAGTCCACCCAAATCTGCTGGATATTCTTTCCCCACATTTTATCATCCACCAGGTAAAAATTGTTAGTCTGCTTGCATACTAGGGTACGTTTACACATTGTATGTTGACAATATTGTCAAAACGATCCCCGTTTACATGGATTCATGAAAATTATTAAAAAAAAACTGTATTATGCTACCTGGCCTGTAGTAGTGGAGGTCACTTTGTAAAGAAATGTAGCAGACCCAAATCTGCTGGATATTCTTTCCCCACATTTTATCATCCACCAGGTAAAAAATGTTAGTCTGCTTGCATACAAAAACAATAACACAGCTCTCATCAAAAAAAATAAATAAATAAATAAAAGAAAAAAAAAGAAAAAAAGGAACCATTAAAGTTGTGGTGAAACAGAAGTTATGTTATATAGATATATATTTTTTTAGATATTCCAGATATTTTCTTCTGTATTGTAAAGTACATGTGAGTAAAATGATTATTGATAAAGAAAAAAAATGGTAGGCTATCTCCTACTTTACAATGAGGTTTCATTAGTTAACTACATTAGCTAACAATGAACGATACTACTACAGTATTTATTCTTAGCTAATGTAAATCTAAACATTTACTAAAACATTCAAAAAAAAAAAAAATTCAGGTCAAAAGTAGTATTTGTTAACAATAGTTAAAGGTGCTGTATGCGATTTCTCAAATTCGTTGTTGAACACTGTTGATATTTGAAATTCACCCAAACAAGCCCACCCCTCTCTTCATTGCTCCGCCTCCAAAACGAACACTCCAATCCTAACCACCCTGCTCCAAGTCAGTCTTGAACCTCAGCCTGATCGCTGCTGGCATGCGAGGTGAACACTTCATTCTCTAGCAGGCGTCAGTGTGCAGTAGTTTAACTGCAAAACTCTCACTGTTACACACGCAATGCAAGTGGATGTCTGTTTATCACAGCTGATGCACAACAAAATGCTTCACGAAAAATAAACCGCAGATGATGAACGAACGAAAGGAAGCACAAAAAATGAACGTACAGGACACAAAGAGTAACTACAAACAAGTGTTTGTTGTTAGTCGCCAACAGCACAGCAGGTCTAGACAATCAAAACCTAGTGTTACTTACATGAGAAGGAATCATAAAGCATCCGCGTCTGTTTTCAGTCCTTCCCTCTTAGCTCTCTCCTGCACTGGAAAGCTTTTCTAATATAAACGCGGGTCCTAAAGCGCTTGCCCAGTCATAAACCTTCATTCCAGTGATATTCTTTTGAGCTGTTTTGTATTGTGTCCCATCTCTCGTTCTGCAGTTTTTTTTTCTTATTTTCAAATCTCCCTCTTGCTCGTTCTCTCTCCTCGGCCGACATATGCCCACTAATGCTGATTACACGTTTGTTATTGGTGTCAGCCCGACTAACTTCCAAACAGTGTTGTTGAAAAAATGCATACTCCACCTTTAATGCACTGTGAACTAACATGAACATTTTTTATTAACTAACATTAAGGTTAATAAATTCTGTAAGAATATATTGTTCATTGTTTGTTCATGACAGTTAATGCATTAACTAATGTTAACAAATTAGATTTTATTGTAAAGTGTTACCGAGAAAATGTAGGGTGGGGACTCTGAATGTGAGCTTGCAGTTGAAGAAAGGGGTGGGGTTTAAGTGGACTAAATGATTGGAAAAATCCTGCACACATCACCAGTGTAAAGTCTGTTTAGGGTACGTTTACACGTTGTATGTCGAGAATATTGTCAAAACGATCCCTGTTTACATGGATTCATGAAAATGATTAAAAACACTGTATTATGCTACCTGGCCTGTAGTTGTTGAGGTCACTTTGTAAAGAAACACTATGGGCCTATAGACTGAACACGTAATACGCATGCACACAACGTCACCGTTTTCACATATCCACCTTTGTGTGGATTACATGGAGACAGTAACGGTATTGTTTTCAAAAACTTGCAGTTTGAAACCTGTTTTCGTGTAAACGGCCCCTTAGTTTCATTGTATTTTGATTTTGTTTCCGTTTTGCCTGTGTTCCTGGTCATTATTAGTTCCCATTGGTTCTGATTTATCACGCACCTGTTTCTGTTCCAGTTGATTACCTCGCTCAGTGTATTTAAGCCCTTAAGTTTTCTCAGTTCAGTGTTCTCTGTTGTTTATGTTAAAGTGAAGTTGCCTTGTTGATTTTCTCCTATGTATTCTCCTAGTTTATTAAAAAAGACTTTCTGAATTCATTCTGAGTCATGTGAGTATTACGGCATGTGCAGTATCGTGCGAAAGTTGAAATGGGTCAGCTTTTTTTTAATTTAAAAAATTAAGTTAAGTTATTAAGTGATGTAACGTGATGTAACTTTATGCGGTCTGTTGGGCAGTGTGCAAATATTAGCTATTTTAAAACCGCTTCAAATGAACTGTAGTTTTCTTCATGGAAATACCTTTCTGAAAAACAAGGTGAGTTTAATTGTATGTGAATGTGTACTTTAAATCTTAACTATATATTTTTTAAAAACTTGTAACTGCAAATAATATAATATAATATAATATAATAATGAAATAAAAGGCCACTTAAGCATACTTAAACAGAGAACAATTTTAATATTTTAAAAGTACTTTGTAATACTGTCAAATAAAAAGTTTTACTTTAAAGTGCATTTTAAATCATTATATTTTAATAATCATACACTGTTAAAAAAAAATCCCAGTAAAATTTACGGTAAAAAACCGGCAGCTGTGGTTGCCAGAACTTTACCGTAAAAAATACAGTAGCAACGGAAAAAAAAAAAATCTGGTAAATTTACGGTAAAATAACGTATTTCATTAAAGGGAAAGTTCACCCAAAAATGAAAATTTGATGTTTATCTGTTTACCCCCAGTGCATCCAAGATGTAGGTGACTTTGTTTCTTCAGTCGAACGCAAATGATGATTTTTAACTGCAATCGTTGCCGTCTTTCATTCAAATAATAGCAGTGATTGGGAACTTCAACTATAACAGTATATAAAACTTGCTTAGACAAGTCACATGATGAATCAGAGTTCATCACAAGCAGATTTTCCACATGCTGAGAAAGACAACACTAACATATAGAAGGTGCACACAGTGTCATTCACACACACACACACTAAACACCATCATGGTAACATGCATGAAATTTTAAAAATGCAATAAACATTAATTTAACAACATTAAATGTAACATAAAACCCTAATGTACATAACTGATTAGAAAAAAATGAGAAAAACTAAGAAGAAACAGAGTTATTTCAACGAAAATATATCAAATGTGAAGTGTCACGCAGGGAATTGTGGGAATGTCAATTTACGTTTTTTCACTGTAAATTTTACAATGAATTGTTATTTTTCACGTCCAAAAACTGTGAATTTAACGGTATTTTACCGTAAAATTACATTAAATGTACCGCTAGATCTATTACAGTTATTCACCGCATATAGTACGGAAACTTTCTGTAAACCAATTGACAGTTTTTCACTGCAGCATTTTTACAGTCTTTTACTGTTAAAATCACGTTAATTTTTTACAGTGTATGTCATGCTTTAAAGAAGTACACTTATTTTGATGTGTACTTGATCCTAATTTTAATTGTACTGTAGTGTGGTGTTATATATATATATTCAAAGCTAATATATTTTTAACGTACTAAATTGCAACTTCATCATTACAAAGTTACAATTTAAATACATGATATACAAGATTTGATAAAAATTATATTAAAGTGTATTTTAGTTTACCGTAAACGCTCGTCAATCGACAGTACTCTTTAACCATATTTCAAAGACAGCAGAAGTAATTATAAAATTACATATAAAGGTGCTTAAATAGGTCAAATTAAGTGGGTAAATTTCAACTAATTGTTTATTATAAATGTAAACTATAATATTATATTAATTGTAAATAACATGCAATTAAGTGTCCAAAAACATTACATTCAGGTCACACTTTAAAAGTTTTTATTCTTTAAAAGTATGTCATTTACATAATATGTAATAAAGTATGTTAAAGTGTACTTCTTTTTCAGAAGAGTATGTGCCATGAAAAAGGCATCTTGTTCCAGTGAGAATACAAGAGTGATGTTGTTCCAGCAGATAACGTTTCTCTAAAGTTGCTGACATTATGAATTGTTAAAACCCTATCATCACTGAAATTTGCTCACAATGGAAAGACGTGAAACACTCTGCTATCCTGCTAAAACAGCAGTCACATTAGATCGCATGATGAAAGATAGGCCAACCAGGAAATGCAATTTAGCCACGGATCACGTAATTTATGCCACACATGACCCATATACACACATTCTTATGAGGTATGTTGGAGAGCTTTTGAATATGAGCTCTGGACCTCATCATACATAGCGTGGCATTTAAAAGCATCCCAAACCTGGCCGCCTGCAAAATAATTTTCTCACCAGCAATATGTACCACCCTCACTGGGGGCTTCAGAAATTATTATTAATCTGTTGAGGTTTGCCAGAAGTCCTATCCATTCTAATTGCCTTGAACACTTAATGAGCTTAGGCAAACATGATCCTTGAGCTGCAAACAGGGCTGGTCTAACCCAGCTGAATATCTCACACATCAGGGTGCACCAATTGATCCATTGAGATCAACTGAAGGCTAGCTTTTTTTCCAGCCAAGCATACGGGCATTGTGCCTCAACAATGGTGGCTGCTGCCTTTTGTGGTTTTGTAAGGTCTGAGGGAATGGAATAAGAGGGGAAGGCTTTGTGTGCAGATGCAATTAGCTACAGTGGAGTGAACGTCTGACGTCCAGCTACATGCTGGATGCTTGTGTACGATTCAAATTACAATGCAAAGGTTGATTAAAAAAAAAAACTAAATATACAGTTTAACCAAAAAATTGAATTCCTTCTTCATTTGCTCACCCCTATGTCTTTTAAGACCTGACTTTCTTTCTTCTGTCTAATACAAAAGGAGTTATTTATAGCAGAATGTCCAGGCTGCTTTTTCCCATACAATGAAAGTCAATTGTAGCTATGGCTGTCGAGCAAGATTTTCAAGACAAGATTTTCAGTGAATAATGACTTCAATTTCAGGCTGTTACACACACACACACACACACACACACACACAAAATGCAGCTGAGGTTGCCAGAAAATTGCCTATAAATATATATGGTAGAAATTATTTAGTTTATGGATTGAACTTAAATTTATGGTAAAAACCTATAGGCCTATTAATGAAAGCTTATTTCCACAACGGAATAAAAAAGGTAATTGTGACTTTTTATTTTATGATTCTGACTTTTTTCTCATCTTACAATTCAGATTTTTTTTCTCTGAATTGTGAGGTATTATGGAGCCCCGCACATGACATGCAGGGATAAAAAGTAAATCGTGAGTACGATTTACTAATTCGTTCCCTCCATTTATAGTATAAATCCTGCGCATGATTTAGCAAATCAAGGGAACAAATTGGTAAATTTTGTGAACAATTTATAAATCGAGAAACATAATTATTTAAATGAAAAATGCAAAGTGTCACCTAGAATTCTGGAAATGTAAATTTGAGACATTTCTCTGTAAATAAAGATGGCTTGTTATTTTCCACTTCCAAAAAAACTGTACATTTAACAGTATGACTGTAAAATAACATGAAATTTCCCTTTAGAACTTACCATTAAAAAATGAACATTTTTTTTTATTATTTTTTAGTCTTTTTTTTTTTTAAGACTAGAGTATCATAGAGACATAAGTTTTTTTTTTACTTGGCCCAGTAAGTAACCACTCAGAACACCCTAGAGAATCCTAGCTATAGCAATGCTTAATGCAAAGGATGATGCAAAAGATACACAGTGTAACTGTGCTTCCTTCCATGGCCCCTTTTTACACCTGGCACATGCGTTTTCAATGAAAGGATCATGATCAGCTGCACTAAAGACTCAATGTAATCAGATAATTGAAAATGCATTTAGAGACTGATTTTTTACCAACATTTAAAGGAAGGTCCATTGCGATTTCACTTTTTAAACTTTAGTTAGTGTGTAATGTTGCTGCTTGAGCATAAACAGCATCTGCAAAGTTACCCCAGGTGAAAAAAAAAAATACATTTCTATAATGTGCTCTATTTTCATGCACTAATTTTGTACTTAATATACTAAAAATTCTTCTTTAGTACTTAATCTTAAGAACATCTAAGTGTACTCAACTGTGCTATTTTGAGACACCATGAAATATGAACTAAAATGTACTTTTAATTTACTATCTCTGTATTTGAAAAATTTATTAAGATATCACTTATAGTACATTTGAACCCATAGTGTACTAAAAGTGGTAACTAAATGCGTTTTTTAAATACAGAGATAGTATATTAAAACAGCACATTTTAGTTCATATTTCATGGTGTCTCAAAATAGCATAGTTGAAAAACACATGTTCTTAAGATTATCTTAATTAGTACTAAAGAAGAATTTTTAGTATATTAAGGACAAAATTAATGTGTGAAAATAGAGCACTTTAAGTACATTATAGAAGTGTACTTTTTTTCACCTGGGACAGCACTGAAAGTTAATGTCTTTTAAAGATATGGCAGTTTAATGCCTACAAAAGCGACCGGTTTGGACTACAACAAGCTTCTTCCTGGGTTGATGACATCATAAACCCTGCAATTAACATAAAGCACGGGAACATGCAAAACATGGTAAACAAAAAACAATGTGGTTTGGCCACGCTAGCCAGTTAGCTAAATTCTATTGCATACTTCTCCAGCAAACACCAACAAACTTCTATGTTCATAGACAAATAGTTGTTCATGCTATAAATTAAATGATACCTTTACAAAAATGCTATCAGTCATGTATTCAGCAACAGTAAAGCTTTAATCAGGATAAAACCATATATTGAAGGCTATAACAGCAGTAACATTTAGTGACAGCATATCTAAGCACTTTGACACAAATACAAATGGAAATACTTACCATTCATAAACGTCCTTTAAAAGCCGCGATTGCAGAGGTTCTGCTTGACCCTCTTCATGATTACAGCTATCTGGGTCTTATTCTGGCTCAAATTGATTTTATTTACATTTCGACCGAAGCACATTCAACAACTAATGGTAAGGGGGCGTGGCATTTCTGGACGCTTCAGCGAATCACAATACACTTGGCCAGCAAACCGATCTGAGCCCATTGCATATTTGAGAGGGAGTGGTATCATAGAATCAGGAAGTCAATCTAGCCGTTCAAATGACAATGAAGACAGTGGTGTAGAATAAAGATAAAATATATGAAAAATACGGCTTTTTTTTTTAAACAAAGCATTAAGACATGTTAAACTGCACCCCATAAACACAATCAAGCCTAGAAAAAAAAACAGTGAACCATCCCTTTAATGACGGTGTAAATGCATATTTTCATTATCTGTATTCCCCTATGTCAAGTCACACATATTTATATAGTGCTTTTTACAATACAGATTGTTTCAAAACAGCTTCACATTAATAAGCATGAAAATGTCCTATCCGTATTCTAGCATTGTGATGAAAACTTTTGTGCAGACAAGCACCACTCCATTCCTTAAGAAAATGTAAAAATCTCGTTTTATGATACATGCACAAATCAATTTCATGCATTTGAACAATTGCATTTTGAGTTGTTACGCAGTCACACTCCCATATTAAATTCTATGCTCTGATAGCATGAGTGCAACACTTTCATCATTTGACTGCCCCATTTCTCATTGTATTGCTTTCTTTTTATTCTTTTCTATTTTTATTGCAGTATCTAATCTCACCTTTTAGATCAACAACAACAAAGCAGCTTTGACCCAAAATCTCATCCATCCAAATTCATAACTGCTCATTTAAAATGAAAGATGAATACTTGATTCGTGCTGTCTGCCGACACACTTGAGATCAAGGCGAATCTGTGTGAATACATGAATACTGAATGAATGGTGGCAATGAGGAACTTGGGAAAACAGCCCATGGCTACTTCATTCACAATTCAGGGGGATACTTGGCTGCTGCATGCGTGTGCTGTTCTGTGTGTTCTCACCATGTAATTACCAGCATGCTAGAGGATCTGACCTTGCTTTCCACTGAATTCAAAAGGGTGTAGAGATAAAATGCACAGATAGTGACTGCTGGGTGCTTGCAGAAGCATAATGGGGCCAGAAAGTAATGACATGTATTGAGAGCAGTCTTCATGCTGATCCCTAGAGATGTCAGTGGAAAAACTCAAGGCGCAGGGAAGTTCAGTGGCGGCAACCCTTGTATTCTACAATTCTAAATCGGTCCTGAGGGATGGGCTCATCCCTTCAGCCCAGTGGTCGAGGAGATGGATGCTTTCTGCTTTCTTGCAGAATATAGCTATCCAGGGACTACAAAAACCAATAGAACAGAAGAGTATAGAATTTAGTTTCTCATTTCTCATTTCCTTTCTCTATGGTATGATCTTCATGCTGTTTCAGGACTTCCTTCTCCTGGATTTCAAACTGTCCACCGTGTCATTGTGATATTTTCCTGGATGGATTGTTTTCCTCACCCCACAGCCTTGTGAAGGCACACTGGCTCTGTTCCAAAACCTACTAAGCTGCCTAGCCAGATGTCAGTCTTCATGCTGATAGGCATCATAGACATGCTCCTGAAAGAGTTGGTCACATTCTAAGGCAGCATTGCATGTGTTTGTCACAGATAAGTCAATCCCAGAATGCACTGCGACAAGCTCAGTGAAACAATTTATTCATGATTCAAAAATGCAGATTGAAAATATAGGCCTATGTATATTTCATTCTACTGAAATGTATTAAGTAAGGAATAATTAACGACGGGCTGTTGAATTATTGAAAAACAATGCACACCCGAGGTGGTAATGCAGCCAGCAACGATGCAAAGCAGAGTTACACATCAGGTGCGCATTATTTTTTAATAATTCAAGGACTGGAGTCAATTATTCTGCTTATACTATGGTATACTATGGAGATTGTTCAGAAGCTTTATTTTAAGACATTTGTCAGATGTTTGTTCTTGAACCCAGCTAACAAAAATATGTTCTAAGAACGTTTTGCTAACGTTCACATCAAGTTAAGTAAAAATGTTGAAAATGTTCAGAACATCCAGTTTTTAAAAAAGTTTTAAAAATGTTTTTTCTTGGTTATACAAATGTTAAGGGAACATTCCATTCTGCAATTCTGCAAACATTGTGAGAATGTTATTTTTGAATGTTCTGAAATAGTAGTAACAATTAAAAAATGTGAGATGGTCCTCACTGCAGAACACAAGATCCAGGGGATGGGGTTGGATCTAGATCCAACTCCTCCCACTTTACATATCCCTAAACCTACCTGTCTCTGCCCCCTGGATCTAAACCTACCCATCTCCACCCACTGGATCTGGATCCAACTCCTCCCACTTTACATTTCCCTTAACGTACCCAACTCTGCCCCCTGGATCTAAACCTACCCATCTCCACCCACTGGATCTGGATCCAACTCCTCCCACTTTACATTTCCCTTAACGTACCCAACTCTGCCCCCTGGATCTCGAGTGTTCTGCAGTGAGGGGCTGCTGAAAAATGTTACAGGAACGACAGGTTGTTCTGCTATTGGCCCTCTTGACCAATCAGCTTTCTTAAAGGGGGGGGGGGGGGGTATCACACACAGTTTCTGCCAATCTCATGTTAATCTTGAGTACCTATAGAATAGTATTGCATCCTTCATATCTCCAAAAAGTCTTTAGTTTTATCATATTTATAAAATATACACGCGCTGTACCGAGTGTTTCCGAAAACAGCCGAGCGCCAGGAGACGGGTTGTGTGGGCTGAGCGGACTAGTGTGTATTTACATAGAAAAACAATGGAAAAGTAGCGCATTGGAATGGAGAAGCATGTTGTTTTGAGTGGTTTACAATGAACAAACAGACACCTATAGTGGTCAGCTAAACAAATGTATTTAAACACACACCATACATCACATGATCCCCTGATAAATTACCTATACCTTCATGTTGTTTGCTTTATATGTGCCGATAGCCAACAACACATAGACATTTGAAGCAGTTTTACTCACCGCCTGCGGTTCCGACTCATGACTGGGAACCTTTATTGCTGGGACCACTCCATCTTTCAGCTTTAGACGAGCTGCAAAACGGGGTCAAACTGGGCCTTGTTTATAAAACAATCACTGCCGAAATGCAGGGATCAAACAAAGACACTTGCGCAACTCCGTTGCTGCCCCGGAAAAACAAACTCCATCCACTGTTCCCTTAACGCTGGGTTCTTTGGGAAGCTGAACAGGGTTGTCTTGCCCTGACAACCAAAAACACACTTCTTTGGTGACTTTGTGAAGTCCTGTGGCCTGTGCAGCACTGCCAACATCTTCAGTAAAGCCGAATGTGCGTTGATCGGCGTGCTCTCGCTCTCTTACTCTGTTCCACAAGTGTGCGTGTGCCTTCCGGGAGAAGTGATCTTCCAAGGAGTTCTGACCATAATGACGTCACACAGGCACATACGCGAAAAAAAAGAGTCCAATGTTTATGGGGATTTGTAAGAGTATTTTTGGCACAGAAAATATCTGTCATACGTCCAACTCATGTTTTGGAACTTTGGCCACGTTTAGCATGAGAATCCAACTCTTTAACAGTGTAAATAAGTCAGAATACATGAAATAACATTTAAAAATTTAGAAAGAGTGTATATACCTGACAAATGATTCTAAAAAAAAAAAGTTATTTATGGCAAAATGTCAAAGAGACAGTCAAGCATATTTTCACTTTTCATATCTGCAAGTAACCTGATGGTGTTCTGATCAAAAGAGATTCCGAGAAGATGGTACTGCACCCCTGGACAATTCTGCCAATACTAATCAGGGTAGCGGGAGAAACAGGCAACGGGCGTTAGATCAGTCAGAAATCAATATAATGGAAGAAGTAACAACGTTGTCGGTGCGAGAGAATCAGAATGAGCTTTATTTCCAAGCATGCTTACAAGAAAGCAGAAGCTTCCAGTGCATAGACAGAATGACAGCAACAAGACAGATAATAAAAATAAAATAAGTGAATAAAAATGTATATATTAAATATACAAATAGACAATAGAGAATAGACAATATGTGTTCAGAATGTGTTCAGTTGATCAGAGAATATAACTTATCAACTGAATGATATTTGGTCTCAATGTAGCTTTGTATGTGAAAATAATACACCAGGCTGTAGTTAGGGCTGTGCAGAAACTTGTGAATGATGCTTTTATACTTGTATAGTTGTGCCATCACTATTTAGTGACGTCATTGTATGTTCCGGGAACGCTGAAGTTGTATGGTCAGTCAGTGTGGGTCACAGCAGCTTTCAATTGCTGATTTTGATCTGGCAATAATTTATTTACAAATTAAACACTACTTTAAGTAAATAAATAATTTGGCAAAGTAATATGGAACTGTAATGTGGTCGAAAGACCTAGAAGAACTTCATAGCTGTGGATTTACTGGAAAATAACTGCACATTTGTCAACTAATCATAATCAAGCATTCAACAGCCCTGTGCTAATAGAAGATAAGTCAATTGACTTGGTTCCAGACCTTATGAGATGTCTAGCTAGGCTGCATTTCAAAGCATCACTGGCATGCTTTTGATTTGAAGGCTGCATTATGCTGCATTTCAAAATACCTTTTTTGGCTAAGTTGTGAGGTCAAACCCAAAAAACACTGCTATGACCTCAGTGAAGACAAAGGGGGAAGAAGTGAGAGATTATAAATCATTTAAATATTGATATAAAATAAATCAATTTAATTAAGACTGTATTATTTAACCCAATATTTTTCTTTGGTGTATTTATTTTTTATGCTTTTTACCTTTATTTATTTACCCTTATTGTACGACTCTCTGGAACACATTCTGAGGTGTGTTATTCCCCGTCCTCAACAGCACCACTCAATAACATACTGCCTATCCAGGTATCTGAAGCCTGCATGTCTTTTAAAACAAATATGCCTCGTATAATTCATAAAATTGTTTTTTTATTGCAAATTTTTTCTAATATTTTTTAATTAAAACAATAAATCGAAATGGTAAAATGAAACCAACCATTTAGTAGTGAACATGGGAATCATTTTTTCGCCATTTTGTCTCCACTTTTTGAAAGCAAACAGCTTTTTGAAAAAATAACTTGCGCAACCCATGTAACACAGAAAAGCATCTCCAAACCCGTAGTCTTCGTAATTTAATTCATACATGTTACATGAAATTTGCGGTGGACTGTGGTCGAACGGTCAGCCAGTTTATTATCAGATCCGATGACACAGTGAGTCAATTATAAGGGTTCAGTTAGAATGCTGCCTTAGGCATTAAACAGCAAGGCAGCTCACTAGGTTTTGGAACAGAGCTACTGAAGATATTTCAAATCCATGTCCCGCTTTCTAGGGTCACCGCTACATTAGCTTGCGCGGTAGTGCCCCAAGGTCTCTTTATTCTGCTGTCGCTATGGAAATGAGACTTCTGCAGTTTTATTCTTTCCTGAGCCACTTGGTCTAGCAGGAAATCTTTTGGGAGTACTGGGTTGAGATGCTCTGAATGTTTATTTAGCTGTTACTGTTGCATTTCCAATATAACACAGAGAACATTAAATAAATATTTTTCATCCGAATAGATTTTGATTATTATTAAAGCTGCAGTCTGTAAGTTTTGCCTCTTTGCCGCCATCTCTGTTTGAAACCTACAATTGCAGTTATTTGTGGAATTCTCATCTTTACGTGGGTTGTGCAGCGGCACGGCTCCTCAGCGCGGATGAATCTAATGTTTGCTGTCAGTCACCACATCGTTGTGGATGGCAATTTCTGTAGCCACTCCACAGTCTGAAGCCATTTGCTTTTGACTATGGGTGAATCTCCAGTTGTCACCGATGATTATCATTTGGACCTTTCTGGATCACAATCCGCCATCAAAATGATAAGTTTAATTATTCCAGCTGCTGTGAGAAAAGGATACAAGCGATCCGCTGCCTGCAGCATCCTCACATGCCATATAACCTACTGGGACTCTTTCTTTGTATTTACAGACGTGACGTAATGACGCAAAGACAAACAACTGCATGCTCGAATTTCCCGTGGAAACCACCAGTACCGATTTTATTATATAACATTATTTCAAACTTAGCATTGTGAATCGGGCTAAGGTAAGGAGATCATTTTGAACACTGGCTGGTTATGTACTTGCTCAAAAATTGATTTTGGATCATTAACCATTGGCCTCACAAACAGCTGTTATCTTTGTAGTTCGTTTTATCCGTGTTTGTAGTTCTTAACCAAATTCAAAGCGGCAATGGGTTGTGGCTAGTTTCATCTGAGTGTGCACGGATCCACACTTTGAACATCTACTGGAAATAGTAGACTTTTGGCATACTCTATTCAACATACTATGAGACACACTTATTCTAATATCACATACTATATAATGGATAGTATTCACATTGGAATGCAGAGATGCATTTGATAATGAAAGGAAATATGAGCTTGTATATTCCCATTAAATTTCAATTTCCTCTCTGATTTTATTTTATATATTTTCCTCTTTTTTATATTGCTTAATTTAATTACAATTTCCTCTCTGATTATATCCCTTTTATTTTTCCTGCAGTCTCATAACTCTTGCTTTCCTTCACCCTCTCTCTGGATGTCAACCTCTTCTCTTGATCTCAGCACTCTGGCATTGATTTTTTTTCTGCGTATCTGCTCTTGCTTTATTGTTTTATGCCATACTACCCCCCCCTTTTTTTTCTCTGCTTATCTCTCCTGCTCTCTCTCTCTCTCTCTCTCTCTCTCTTTCTCCCACTCTATCTTGTAACATCATAACCCCCTTCCTCTTGTTGCCACACCGTCACTATTGGTGTGAACATTACAGCACAGAGAAAGGGGAAGGTCTCTCTCTCTCACTCATTCATTCACTCTCACACATGTGCACTGAACTCATAGAAGAGCATGGCGAACATTGGAGCGCTGCCTCAGAACCACAGTACGTACCTTTGAGCAATGTCTGGTTTTATCTAATCTTCTAATTGCTCTTTCTGTGTATGTTGGATCATATTCTCCTGATGTCTCTGTACTTTTTAATTAATGCATTCCTGATTTTGCCTTTGAATTCCTTGTGGAACTGTTGCTTCTGGCAATTCTCTGCATGCTTGACATCATTGTGAGACAAATCACAAGTCTGTAAATGACTATGTGAGACTTATGACCTGCAGTGAAGTTTTGAGTATATGTGCTAAATAATCTTTCTCAGTGCATGATCTCTTCTACTGAACATCTTCATATCGCATGTCACTGATATTGGATTAGTGAAAAATGGGAGCGTGTTTAACCACTGCACTGTTTGCTACTATTGAATTAGACAGATTTGTAGCTAATCTTTCAAAATACATCACGTTTGGGGGGGGTGGGGGATACGTTTGGGAGTATTCTTGGAGATTATTCATGTTTTGATATAAAAGGAAACATTAAAATGCATGCATCAAAGGGTTAATCAGATCATGCATTATTATTATTATTATTATTATTATTATTATTATTATTATTATCAGTTTATGAGGAATAAAGACAGACATGCAGTGTTAAATAAGCATTTGTTGTCTAAAGATTGATTTCTACCTTCCTGTCCCTTAAAAATGACTTTCATTGATGTAATTCAGTTTAAATTCATTTAAATTTAAATTCAGTTTTTGACTTTAACTGGTTAATGTAGTTGCTACCTCGCAATTTCTTAGGATTCGTACCTTTTTTTTCAATGCGCAGGGTTGAGGGATGTTTTCCTATTATTCCTAATAGCTGAAACGGATAAGGCAGGAATGTTAGTTGAATGAAGTCAGCCTTGACGTTTGGAATGATGGCTGCTGTGGTATTAAGAGAATCAAAGATTTAACGTGGAACACTTTATCTTTGAGCTTGGTATCAAAAAATGCTTTTGGATCAAAATGCTGTCAGATCTTTTGGACGCAGGGATAATAGAGAATTTTGTTTATACCATGTTCTCTACTTCACACAAAGGCACAAAAGCTCTTGTTATAAAGTGTTTCAAATGTAATTACAATGTAATGATGATGATTGTAATGCCCACTAACAAGCCCCAGTGGCCACAGATTTTGTCTTTAAGAGGAACAGGGATAAACAGGAACAATGTCTGCACATCTGTTCTCTAGAACTACATTACATAGGGTTTCAGCTCTATGTGCATAGAGTTTACCTTTGTCAGTTATAATTACTTTGTCCTAATTTTACGCTAGAATCGACTCAAATAGAGCAAGATAAATGTGTTGACTGTGTGTGCATATGAACCCATCTACTGTGAATGTAATAATTCACCCAATTTTTTTTTTACTTGCCATCATGTTGATGCAAACTAAGGGTGGACAATATAATTATATATCCTTTTAATTACATACCTTACAAAAATTTTGTTGTAGGTTACAGTTGAACTTTATCTTATTTGATTATTGTTTTGTTTTGTTTTTTTCATTTGGAACTTGATGGACTTACCAAAATATAAGATTAAACATAACAAATGAATCTGGCATCAGTGCAAAAAACAGCTGCTTCATTATATAATACATGGTTAAAAACAAAACATTTAAGGCTGTAATTCATTATAAATGCTTAGATGAGCCATGTTCAAACACCTGTGACCACATATAAATTCAACAGAAAATCCTTACATTATAACAAGGGAAGCTGACTACAATCTGAAAAATGCTGGGTTGTTTCAACCCAAATTTGGGTCAGATATGGACAAACCCAACCGTTGGGTTAAAAATTTAATTTAAAAATGTAACCCAGCGGCTGGGATTGTCCATATTTGCCCCAAATTTGGGTTGAAACAACCCAGCATTTTTTAGAGTGTACACTTAAAGTGCCCATCTGACACAGTTTACAGAGCTGGTAAATTGTTTTTAAAATGTGCTGCAGATATACTGCAAAATAAATGGTATCTATACCAGCTGACACATCACACGGTATACATACCATCAAGTTTTATTTCAAACTTGCTAAGTCATTATTGACTGAAAATCTACCTCTCTGCTGTATCTCTCAAATCTCATTCCCATTTGCATACATAGAAACTTGGAGCATCAAGATGCAATTTTGATTCAGTTTAGGGCTTTTAAAGACTATTCTTTGGCTTAAGAAGACATGAAATATCACACCTGTCCACTTTTGTGTTCCATGGAAGAAACAAAGTCATTCATATTTGAAACAATGTGATGGTGAATAAATGATATAAATGTCTACTGTATTCTTTATTGCACATATTTCAGTTTTTGTAAAGTGGTGTAATTTTGTTCCAGCAGCTGCAGAGGCCCATGAGCTAAAGAATATGCTAATGTTGCTTCTGATGAAAACTTTTCTAGTGAATCCAAATAATCCTACATATATTTATCTTAATACAAATAGCTTGGGTGTTGACAGTAAGCTTTTGATGCTGTAGTGCTTTATTGTTATTGCACTGCCAAACATTTGCATTATTAATAATTCACAGCACCACACAGTTTTCTGCAGACCACTCTTAACATAATTGCTACAAGTCTAGTACAGAAAGGATATAGCACATCTTATAATCATATGTTTATGACAGCCTGTAAATACTAAAATATGCATTTCAAAGTAGCCTTAATATGCTTAGAACAACGCAATTACATTTTAGATCATTTGTTGGCTTCCCTCTAAATAGCAGCATTGTGGATGTGCTTCTTGCAAGTCAAGTACTGTGTGTTCTATTGTTTCTGGGGCTGTTTCAGCACCCCTGTTTATGGACAGCTCCAAACGGCCACTGCTCACAGGATGAATCTTCATCTGAGCACTTTTTAGGACTTCACATGATCTTTGTAAATCATTGCCTAAACTGTGTCCTTAAAACTCTTATGCCACTCTTATGAAAATTATTACGTTACGCTGTCTAACTCGTTTATGCCATTGATTGTTGAGAAGAGTTGAGCTAATTCTTGTTTAAACTGTAAATCTCAATAAGTTCAGAATACTCAAAACACCTTAGGAAACATATTACCTCAAAACAATTAAGTAAACTAAAGTTAGTTAATTTTTTTTTTTTTTTTTTTTGTGACAAGGGGGTGGGGCCGAGGGCCATGGAAGCGGAGCAAGGTCAGTGTGTCTCTCATTAATAATCACGTCACCGGCAACCCTTCACTCCCACAGTTCTCAGCCTCGCCCCACTCATCGTAATATTAATTACATACAGTTAATTTACATAAACAACACATTCAGATCTTCATGGTTAAATGTTATATAGCAAATATCACATGCTAATATAATATCAGAGAGACTGTTATTATATACTTACATATATATAATCAAACATTATACAGTATATGTGGTCTTAAAGGGATAGTTCACCCAAAAATGAAAATTTGATGTTTATCTGCTTACCCCCAGGGCATCCAAGATGTAGGTGACTTTGTTTCTTCAGTAGAACACAAATGATGATTTTTAACTCCAACCATTGCCGCCTGTCAGCCGTATAATGCGTGTCAATGGCAACACAGTCAAAAAAACACACACAGACAAATCCAAATTAAACCCTGCGGCTCATGACGACACATTGATGTCCTAAGACATGAAACGATCGGTTTGTGTGAGAAACCGAACAGTATTTATATAATTTTGTACCTCTAAAACGCCACTAGAACACAACATTAAACACTAACTCATTTCTCCCTATGTTAATCTTGTGCAAAAACAGACAAAATATCACTTAATTTTAACATTTATTTTCCTTATACAGTCTGATGCAAAGCATGCTGGGAATTATAAATCTGCTGCAACTCAGACATATTAAGTTCAGCTTACTACAATCAAATTTTGAGTTTGCACAACTTTTTTCTATTAAGTACAATGAACTTTCATTATTATTTGAATAAATGGACTTATATAAATGGAATTATTTTGTTTAATTAATTTCTCTGTTTGGTTTTACAGTGTAAAAGATCAGACTTTCAAAAAATTTTTTGCCTTTAAATTGCCTGAAAAAAATCCCATAAACTTAAATTGAATGGAACCAAACTATATCTAGAGACTAAAATATCCTAGAGATTTGTGCTCTTTTGACTTGGACCAGTAAGCGACAAACCCAAAAATACTTTTTTTCAGCAGGGATGCATTAAGTTGATCAGAAGTAACAGTAAAGACATTTATACATTACAAAAGTAAATGCTGTTAAAAAAAAAACAAAAAAAATGAAAGACAAATGTGATGTTTGGTCATGTGAAGTCATTTTTGCTTATTGGTATGGTTGAATTGAATGTCAGAAGCAAAGAGAGTATATATAATAAAGTGAGATTAAATACATAAAGTATATTTGTAATATTAAACATTTATTGCAAGTCTATGTAATATTCTGATCTTGTGTTTCACTGTTTTTATTCATTTTGAGGATACTGAATGTGTTTTTTTGCAAATGAGATAAATACACGCTTACATTAGTCTACATTACTACAATTGCCATCATGTTAACACAGCACACACAATGCCTCTGCACTTACTCCCGATTTCTCTTAACATGGGGACAGAGAGCTGTCAGTCAGTAAATGGGCAAACAAAGTAACTTGCGTAACTTGCTTGAAAAAGTAACTCAGATATTTTGTTGTAAATTTAAAAGTAATGTGTTATTTATTGCTTGAAAAAAGTAATCTGATTACGTAACTTGCGTTATTTGTAATGTGTTTCCTCCAACACTATGACCTTTTCCCAGGCACACATTAAAAAACCTTGTGTGGGCATTTATATCTTGACACACTGCATCTGAAAAAAAAAATCTACCTTTATTTCTGTCCACGGTTTCTATTTTTAAAAAAAATCATACAAAAATCAAATGCATATAAATTAATTTGCATATCAGGCATACATAAGGAATATTTGCTCATAATGTTCAAATGAGCATGTCAAATGTTTAGCATGCAGCTGTGTTTAATTACCATCTTGCATGATAGCACATGCACCACATTATTATTCAAAGATGCATATTATCATTTAATACCACACCTCAAGCTTGCAACATATCTGAGCATGCAACTTTCTCTCTGTTTATACATTAATCATCACTTATTTAATTAGAAAAATTGTGTACTGTATGCTGGAGCAGAGTATATCCACTGGTGCTATGTTTATTAAAAAAATGTAAAAGTATCATCATATCCACCACAAAAAAAGGCAGAAGCAATTAAAACGATAAAGTTATGTGCAAGATTCCACAAGAGTGGATCTTCTGTCATCGTTTGCATTTAGAGCTCTTTAAAACTGTATTGCTTCCTGTAAGTATTGAGTAAATGAAGCGTGCTGTCAGACTCTCTTTGCTCTTAAAAAAGCCTTTTAGAGAAGATGTTTCTTGAGCTCAAACAGCCATGAAGACACTGGGATTTTACCTGAAGCCAACTAAAATTGTGATAAAATAGTGTGATTTAGCAGTGTCTGACAGTAGCATAATCCAATATATGTGTGGGTTCTTGCCTGTAAAAAAGAAAGCCAGATGGGAATAATTATTTATCTCGCTCTCAAAACTGTCAAAACATAAACAGGATACAACATGACTTGTCTTTCTTAACGCAGGTGCTGGCTGATTAAACAGAGATGTTGTTGTGCCTCGGGGCATTTCCTGAGCTGGATTGATAAGATGTTTCATTCTCTGGCTAAAATTGATTGTAGCAGGTTTTGACCTCAAACGACATATGAAATAATAAGACATTATTTTTACTATTAAGTTTTTAGAAGTTTACTTGAAATATATCAGTGCTGTGAACTCAAAAGAAAGTTCTAAATACTCATAACAGTTAATTTAACTGAACTAATGTGTTCAATTTAAGTTTGTACTACTCAAACCAATTAAGTATTTTGAGCATTAGGGTTTACAGTGTACACATGTTGGGTTTTCATGGTTTATGGTGACATTCCATAAGCATAATGATTTTTATACTGTACAAACAGTAAATTCTTTACCCTAACCCTAAACCTGCCAATTACAGAAAACCTAAAAAACAAACAAACAAACAAACAAACAAAAAGCATCAGTTAGTATGATTTATTAGCTGTTTTCCTCATGGGGACAAAAATGTCCCCACGAGAACAAGGATTTCAGATATTACCATCTTTGTGGGAACACTTTGTCCCCATAACTTTTGGTTAATATTAACAAAAAAATTATATCACATAGTGAGAAAATGGCATTATCTCTTCCTTTTAGTGTTGGGGTGAACAGGACATTTTCAGACATTTTTTTGTGAGTTTCACCCATAAAAAATGAAACCTGCATTAAATATTGTACTTCATACTGTCACAATCACAGTCAGTTCCTGTCACTTCCTGGACTACATTCCCCATAATCCTCTCTGCCAATCACCTGCACTCACTCCACCAATCACTACACTAATCACCACATCCAGCTGCCATGCATTACCTGGACCATAAAAGACTCACACACTCATCACCTGATCGCGAAGTCTTGTTTTCACTCGTGTTACATTTCTGAGCGTTTCCTTGTATCCTGTTTGTCTATCTGTGATTGATCTTGCTTGATTCCTGTTTTACGACCCATTGCTGCCTGCCTCGATCCTTGCCTGTACCCTGACTACGACTCTGCCTGTTCCTTATTGCTCCTGTTTGTTCCTGTTTGACCCTGCCTGTACGACCACGCTCACTTCTAATAAAACGCTGCATTTGGATCCCTACCTGAGTCCCGCCTTCGTTACAGAAGACTTCGCCCTCTACGATCCAGCAGCTTCCACAAGCGTTTCCAGCCTCAACATGGACCCAGCTATACGTCTCATCCGCCTTCGTCAAGGTAATAGTACCCTGGAGGACCACATTCAGAAGTTTCTGGATATTGCCTATTATGCAGACTGGCCTGACTGTGCACTTATAGACTTTTTCTGCGATGGCATTAATCAACCCCTCCAGGATAAACTTAGACAAGAGGGACCGCGTTCATCACTTACTTGCTTTCTGGATTATGCATTATTGACTGTTGGTTCTCTGTTTACTGTGGGGGTCGCGGAGGAATGCGACACCATGGTAGATCATGTAATGGCCGCCTCGCCAGATGACACTCACAAAATGGCGGTCACCACAATAACAACACCAAGTCAAGTCAGCACTGATCGCCCAGAGCAACGTCACGCCTTCGCTGATCGCCCAGAGCAACGTCACGCCTTCGCTGATCGCCCAGAGCAACGTCACGCCTTCGCTGATCGCCCAGAGCAACGTCACGCCTTCGCTGATCGCCCAGAGCAACGTCACGCCTTCGCTGATCGCCCAGAGCAACGTCACGCCTTCGCTGATCGCCCAGAGCAAAGTCACGTCGCCGCTGATCACCCAGAGTCACGTCAGGTCTCTAGATCAGTCCGGGAGCGGAGAGTGTTGCGTTCCAGTGTGACCGATCCACCGTTGATTTCAGTCCGAGCAGCTGGCATTCCCAAGTCTCCGTCGGCCGCTTCGCTCTCAAACCCGGTGGCCGCTTCGCACTCAAGCCAGCCGGCCGCTTCGCACTCAAGCTCCGCCGGCCGCCCGCACTCAAGCCCGCCGGCCGCCCGCACTCAAGCCCGCCGGCCGCTTCGCACTCAACACCGCCGGCCGCTTCGCACTCAAGCCCGCCGGCCGCTCGCACCTCAAGCCCGCCGGCCGCAACGCTCTCAAGCTCGCCGGTTTCAGCGCTCTCAAGCTCGCCGGTTTCAGCGCCCCTCAAGCTCGCCGGTTTCAACGCTCTCAAGCTCGCCGGTTTCAGCGCTCTCAAGCTCGCCGGTTTCAGCGCTCTCAAGCTCGCCGGTTTCAGCGCTCTCAAGCTCGCCGGTTTCAGCGCTCTCAAGCTCGCCGGGTTTCAGCGCTCTCAAGCTCGCCGGTTTCAGCGCTCTCAAGCTCGCCGGTTTCAGCGCTCTCAAGCTCGCCGGTTTCAGCGCTCTCAAGCTCGCCGGTTTCAGCGCTCCTGCTCGCCGGTTTCAGCGCTCTCAAGCTCGCCGGTTTCAGCGCTCTCAAGCTCGCCGGTTTCAGCCTCTCAAGCTCGCCGGTTTCAACGCTCTCAAGCTCGCCGGTTTCAACGCTCTCAAGCTCGCCGGTTTCAACGCTCTCAAGCTCGCCGGTTGCTATGGACTCTCGTTCGCCTATTGCAGTGGACTTAAGCACCCTGGACGCGATGGACGAAATGGCTGCTTTGCCAGTGCCCACGGGCAAGATGGCCGCCCCTGCGGTGCTCAAGGATGCAGGGGTTGTTTCAGCCATTGAGTCCGCTCCAGCCAGTGAGTCCGCTCCAGCACAGCCTGCTCTCCTGGTCAGTCCTGTCTTGGCCCAGAGGGCTGTTCTCACCTTTTATGTCTTGGCTGTCCTACGTGCTTTGAGGAACTCAAGCTCTATTGCCGTCCCGGAGCAGCCCGAGCCCGCTGCCGTCCCGGAGCAGCCCGAGCCCGCTGCCGTCCCGGAGCAGCCCGAGCCCGCTGCCGTCCCGGAGCAGCCCGAGCCCGCTGCCGTCCCGGAGCAGCCCGAGCCCGCTGCCGTCCGGGAGCAGCCGGAGGCCGCTGCCGGCTAGGAGCTGCCCGAGCCCGCTGCCGTCCCGGAGCAGCCCGAGCCCGCTGCCGTCCCGGAGCAGCCCGAGCCCGCTGCCGTCCCGGAGCAGCCCGAGCCCGCTGCCGTCCCGGAGCAGCCCGAGCCCGCTGCCGTCCCGGAGCAGCCCGAGCCCGCTGCCGTCCCGGAGCAGCCCGAGCCCGCTGCCGTCTCGGAGCTGTCTGCTCTCCTTGATACGGCCACGGAGGCCGTCACCGAGCTGGCCGCTCACCCTGATACGTCTGCCCTGCTGCCGACGCCACCCAAACTCCTTGCCCACGAGCCCGCTACGGACCCCGCTGAAATCCCCAATAACTTTTTGGGGGGGGGGCTGTATACCTTGGGGTGGGGAGCTTGTGGGAGGGGACCCTGCTCGGCCACTGCCGTCATCGGCCTTTGAACTATTCTGGCCATTTATGGACCCTGACCCGCCGTGGTCACCCAAGCCGCCTGACCTGCCGTGGTCACCCAAGCCGCCTGACCTGCCGTGGTCACCCAAGCCGCCTGACCTGCCGTGGTCACCCAAGCCGCCTGACCTGCCGTGGTCACCCAAGCCGCCTGACCTGCCGTGGTCACCCAAGCCGCCTGACCTGCCGTGGTCACCCAAGCCGCCTGACCTGCCGTGGTCACCTGCCGCCTGACCTGCCGTGGTCACCCAAGCCGCCTGACCTGCCATGGCTACCCAGGCCACCTTACCTGCCGTGGCCGCCCGAGCCACCTGACCCGCCGTGGCTTTCCGACACTCCGGACTCGCCATGGTTGCCCGAGTTCCTGGACCTGCATTGGGGACCCCGTTCCTGTCTGCATGCAGGTCTCCAATGCACCCACCCTCCCTCCCTAGCTGTTCCTTTTACGCCGCGAGGACGCGCCTTCCGGGAGGGGGGCGTTATGTCACAATCACAGTCAGTTCCTGTCACTTCCTGGACTACATTCCCCATAATCCTCTCTGCCAATCACCTGCACTCACTCCACCAATCACTACACTAATCCCAACATCCAGCTGCCATGCATTACCTGGACCATAAAAGACTCACACACTCATCACCTGATCGCGAAGTCTTGTTTTCACTCGTGTTACATTTCTGAGCGTTTCCTTGTATCCTGTTTGTCTATCTGTGATTGATCTTGCTTGATTCCTGTTTTACGACCCATTGCTGCCTGCCTCGATCCTTGCCTGTACCCTGACTACGACTCTGCCTGTTCCTTATTGCTCCTGTTTGTTCCTGTTTGACCCTGCCTGTACGACCACGCTCACTTCTAATAAAACGCTGCATTTGGATCCCTACCTGAGTCCCGCCTTCGTTACACATACATAGATGGATATTTAAAGGGTCTATTTAATGTCAGCCTATATCATAAAGGTAAAGTTATTTTAAATATTAATTATAATTATTTTAAAACTTTTTTTAAAAAAAATGTACAAAAAGATGTTTATAATCTCAAGAGTAAGGAATTTTAAATTCATCTATTTTCTTTTTTCGCTTTCATGTTTTTATTTCATCTGCTTGGATGGATTTTCTTCTCTTTGTAATCTACTTAAGAGTCAGGGTCTTAAGGGCATGTGTGTAATTACAGATATTCTCACGAGTTCGACTATGTAAAAACAATGTTGGCTTTTGTCTTTTATCTATCCGGCAACTGTAATCAGTCTATAAATAACAGTGCTGACTTGAGCTCTATTTATCTCAGTCCCAGCATTCCCGCTTGGATTGCAATGTTGTGCTAATTTTTCCCATTCATTACTCATTTTTCTTTTTAGCTCTCACACTTTCTAACTGGCTCCAATTGAATTGCCTTTACTTTTTGCCTAAAATCAAAGAATATACATTTTATATAATAAATAAAAGACACAAATAATTACAGTTATTATTAATAATAAAAAGAGTAAACAATTAATATACAGTGAAAAAAAAATGGTGTAGAAAATATTTTTACTCGCAAATAGCTTGCAAATTTCACAAACAATTACAAAGAGACAGCAAGTAACACTGACTTATTTTGAAGTAGAAAAACTGAAACTGTATTTTCTAGTAAAACCTACTCCTGGAGCTTCACAGCATATGAAATGTATAACTTACTATAGTGGCCTTCTCGAGTGAAGATGCTCTTTGAATTCTCAGAAACACAAATAAAGCCAACTTTGATGGAATCTTATTGATGTTGATAGATTCCCGCTCAGCATGGTGTTAACTATATTTGGCATTCTAAATATGTTATGTGGGTAGTGATTCAGTAGGCTGGTTTGTCAAATGGATATGTCTCTAAGATCAATATATATTGATATATAATCTATTTACATTGCTACAGAGCTCTCTGAAATACTTAATTGTGATTGGTCAATAGCTCTTGTACACAGATGAGACAAAACATTTTGACCACCTGCCTAATATGCTGTTGGTCCTCTGCGTGCTGCCAAAACAGTGCCGACCTGCCGAGGTATGGACTCTACAAGGTGTCCTGTGGTGTCTGGCATCAAGAAGACATTAGCAGCAGACCCTTCAAGTCCTGTAGGTTGCAAGGTGGAGCCCCTGTGGATCAAATTTGTTGTCCAGCACATCACACAGATACTCAATTGGATTAAGATCTGGGGAATTTGGAGGCCAGTGCAACACCTTTAACTCTTGTCCATGTTTCTCAAACCATTCCTGAACAAAATGTGCAGTGTGGCAGGGAGCATTATCCTGCTAAAAGATACCACTTCCACCAGGGAACACCATTGTCATGAAAAGGTGTACCTGGTCTGCAACAATGTTTGTGTAGGTGGCACGTGTCAAATTTACTTCCACATGAATGGCCGGAACCAGAGTTCTCCAGCAGAACATTCCCCATCACACTCCCTCCTCTGGCTTGTCGTCGTCCCACAGTGCATCCTGGTGCCATCACTTTCCTGTGCACATGTACACTGCCGTCCATGCAACATGTTCTCCAACCAATATGCCTATATAGGTCGTTTGTCACTTCCCTGAAATACGACCCGTAGTAGCGTTTACTAAAGTTGCACCCCTATTGACAACAGGACATTTTTTGATTTTAATTCATGAAATACGACCCATAGGATTATTTGTTAAATTTGCGCTAAAGACACTTTCATTTTAATGTATTGTTCCCCTTTATCTACGTTATATTTCAGGTTTCACGTAGCTAAATTGGTAGAGCATTGCAATAACAATATGCAATCATGTGATCATGTGATCATGCGATCGTTGGTTCGATCCCAGGTAACGCATGTATTTATAAAGTGTATATGCACTATAAATCACTAAGGGTAGGTTTAGTGGTGGGGTGGATGTAGTCGTTAATAAAGAAATGAGTTTTGTTAAATGGAAATAGGACAAATGGTGTAAAAAGTCCACACAATGGGTCTCATTCATGAAACACGAGCAGAACGAATTTTTGTGTAAATCGTGTGTAAAGTGGTTCTGGCGTAAATTTTCGGATTCATTAAAATGTTTGTATTTTCCAAATGTTAGTTGGTACGAAAGAAATCTATACCTGCTCCCAGCCACGCGTAAATAGTGCGTTTAAGATCCGAACGTTTTGCTCATTAATATGGCTGCATTTTAATTCACCTTAATAAGGTAAATATATAGATATAATAATCCTTCGTTTGGTGTCATAATATGAGCGTGCATGCGCGTCCCATTTACGACTGATTGGAATTCATTAACACACACACACACACACACATTTCACTATCACTTCTGACGTTTACGAAGTATTTGTGAATCAGGATAAGAGTTTTCGGCAAGGTCTCTTTACGCGCAAATCACTCACATATTTACTTGTATATTTACGAATGTTTCATGAATGAGACCCATTGCATTTAAATGACGACAGACGTAACACGACACTGTCATTATTTTTACGCCAGCTACAGGACGCATGACTTTAAAACATAAATATAGGTCGTAATAAGGTGCTTGAAAAACGACCTGTGGGTACTTTTTTTTTTCGGAGGACAGTCTGCGTCCATGTGATGCAAATGAAAATGGGACTCATCCGACCACCTTCTTCCACTGCTCCAAGGTCCAATTCCAATGGTTGCTTGCACATTGTAGGTGATTTCGACAGCGGACAGGGGTCATTATAGGCATTCTGATTGGTCTGTGGCTACACAGCCCCAAACGCAGCAGAGTGCGATGCAAACACATCATTAAAATTTTGTGTTACTTGTGCCACAGTAGACCTTCTGTTGTCTCGGACCACACGGGATATAGCCTTCGTTGCCATTGTGCATCGATGAGCCTTAGGCGCCCAATACCCTGATCTTTGTTACTGCCTATTTATCCTACATCCAGCACATTGATTATGAGAACTGATTGTTTGCTTACCTTCTAATCTACCCAGACTTTAATACTGTATGTGGCCTTGTTAGGAGATGATCAATGATATTTACTTTACCTGTGACTGGTCATAATGTTTTGGCTCATAAGTGTATGTCTCTAATATCAATCTGCAATCTCAGTCTTTACACATAATAAAAAAAAAAAAATCTACTCAAATTAATAGCCTACTGTCATGGTGGGTTGCAGAGAGCGAAACAAAGGAATGTTCAAAATAAACAGTCTTTAATACATCCAACAAGAACACACAGGAGATTTCAGGAGTAAGAGTATAATATAACCACATAAAGATGATATCAGACCAAGAAACTGAATGAACAGAGGGAGACTATGAGTAGAACAGAAACAGGTGTGTAAGAACTAATTAACAGCCAGGGAAACTAACTAGGGAACTCAGGGAAACGGGAAACAATCAAACAGAGTGAAAAACAAAAATAAAACAGGACATAACATTGCATAACCGTTACAAATATATTGTGTTCATTTATTAATTTATTTAATAAGCAGCCATGTAATAAGCAGGTTAATGTCAGCTTACATTGCATCAATAGTTAATGAAATCTGTGTGCCCCCTGCTTTTGTTTATAACATAAAACCACAAACTTGCTCAAACAGTTTTCACACAGTGCTTGTCTGAATTGATGTGATATTTGAGTTATATGAATTGAGTTCATATGGCTGTACAGATAACACTGTATTCAATTAAAGCCAGCTCAGATGAGTCACTACATTTATTATCCATAAAGTATTTATGAAGCCAAGGCTAATAAGGTTTTAGAGAGCATCTTTGTGGCTTTTGGCCTTTCTGTCAGAGCTGGTTTGCCACTCTTTGTGCTGATGTTAACCTACACTCAGTGTACAGAAAGGTCAAGGCCTGCGCTGCTACAGAAAGGTCAGTGAGCTCTTTGAAGGTTAAAGCTTTGAGTTAGTATCAACAAGGAAGTTACAAGGGAGGACATGGCACAGAAGTCTGAAAGTTGGAAACAGTGGCGGAAATGCTGACTTAGACATTTCGTGTAGATCAAAGTTATAAAGTTAGGTTGGAAACTTCCCCAAAAGTACTAAGAGAATAATTAATGGAATAGATCACCTAAAAAAGAGATTCTGTCATCATTTACTCACTCTCATGTCGTTCCAAATCCGTATGACTTTTTCTTCCATGGAAAACATAATATGCATTTTAAAGGCTAAAATAAGTTTTTTTTTTGTATACATACAATGGAAGTCAGTGGTAACAAAAACTGTTTGACCGCCAACTTTCTTCTTTTTTGTTCTCCAGAAGAAATGCATACTTGTTTGGAAAGACATGCGGGTTAGTACAGTTTCATCCCTTTACATAATGTATTGGTCATGATTTTCCATGCAATTACAATGATGCCTTTGTGGAAAAGAAGTACACTTTAGCATATTTTTAAAAAGAGTACCTATTACGCATATAATTTAAAGAATATACTTTCTCTAAGTGTGAACTGAATGTAATGTTTTCTAACACTTAGCTGCATGTTAATAGCAATTAAATAAAAATGCATTATATAAAACTGAATATATCTTAAATGCATTCAGTTGAACTTAAGAATGTTATTTTTGAACCAAAAGTCCTTAAGTACTTAAGTACATCTTTTATTTCATAATAACTCCTATTGTCTTTAAAATATGGTTAAAGAGTACTGCCAAATGTACAGACATTTACATTGAAACTTGTATGTCATGTATTTAAATATATTTGTAACTACACATTTGTAATGATGAAGTTGCAATTTAATAATTTACGTGACTTTGGTAGTTTGATACATGCTCCGAACCACTGATTCAAAAAACAAAAGATTCGTAAAGCTTAGAAGCTTCATTAAGCAGTGTTTTGAAATCGCCCATCACTAGATATTGTTGAACAAAGTCATTATTTTTATTTTTTTTTTTTGCTGCACAAAAAGTATTCTCTTCGCTTCATAACATTAAGGTTGAACCACTGTAGTCACATGAACTGTTTTAAACATGTCTTTAGTAGCTTTCTGGGCATCTGAAAGTGTTAATTATCTCACTGAGTCATCGGATTTTATCAAAAATATCTTAATTTGTGTTCTGAAGATGAACAGAGGTCTTACGGGTGTGGAATGACATGAGAGTGAGTAATTAATGACAGAATTTTTATTTTTGAGTGAACTAACCCTTTAACTTTAAATGTAATATCAAATAACACTGTACAGTTAAAATTGTAATCAAGTACTTCATATGTGCTTTAGTATTTTAGTCAACACATCAAGATAAGTGTACTTTAAAGCAGGAAAAAAATCATTTAAACAATGATTCAAAATGTACTTTAAAGTGAAACTTTTAATTTGCATTACAAAGTGTACTTTTTAAAGTATGCTTAAAGGTGCCCTAGAATCAAAAATTGAATTTATCTTGGCATAGTTGAATAACAAGAGTTCAGTACATGGAAATGACATACAGAGAGTCTCAAACACCATTGTTTCCTCCTTCTTATGTAAATCTCATTTAATCTCATTGTTTAAAAGACCTCCGAAGAACAGGCGAATCTCAACATAACACAGACTGTTATGTAACAGTCGGGATCATTAATATGTATGCCCCCAATAGGGCAGGGAGCACACGATTTAAAGGGGCCGCAGCCTCAATCGGTGCATAGTTAATGATGGCCCAAAATATACAGTTAAAAAAATTAATTAAAAAAAATCTATGGGATATTTCGAGCTGAAACTTCACAGACACATTCAGGGGACACCTTAGACTTATATTACATCTTGTAAAAACTGGTTCTCTGGTTCTGGTTTTAAGTGTAAGGACTCTCTTTGAGTACACTTAAATTACAGTTTAAGATTTGAAGTACTCTATAAGTGCACTTTTGGTAGAATTAAGCATATTTCCTTTTCACAAGGCCTTTCAGACTGTCACTACAACAATCAATAAAATGTTATAAAATATATTGTAAAATAATATTTGAGCACTTCTGTGGATATATGTCAGTATACTCAACACCACAGAAAGAGAAACTGCAGTGGTTTCATATACCTGTAGCAGTGCGTTGTTATGTTTCACTGTACATTATAGCCATTCCACTCTGGACACAAAAGCAGAGTGGAGGCAGCGAATAAGCTGGCAGCGTTTCTTGCCTGCAACTGATCCGCAGCTGATTATGAAGTTTTCCAGTCACCGACATGCTTTGTTTACAATCAGTGACATATAACCATATAACAGAAATCATGCTGTGTGGTGTAGTTTATTCATTTAAACATGCTTCAGTCTTCATTTAAACATGCTTCTATAGCTTTTGCAACTCCTGATTAAATAGTGTGTTTTTATACATTGTGCTAAAAGTCATATCGTGACTGTGTGAAACAGATTTCACTTACATGCTTTTGTGGTGAAATATGGTGACACGGATATGGATATGTTTATTTTGACCATGTAAAAATGCACTTTAATTTTGCATGAGCAGTACAGAAAATATACTCTGCGCAGAAAAGATTGCAGCACTGCTTCTGCTCTGACTATGCAAACTTGCACTGCTGACATCTCTTGTGCAGTGTGAATAATCTAACCTTTTCACATGGTTTGCAAAAAAATTAGGTGAGCTTCCAGCAGTAGTCTGTCCATACCTGAAAATTGCCTTCAGTGTTGATATCATTTCATATGATCAAAGTTATTCAGCCAGCTAGTATATTTCAAAATATTTACCAAAGATTGCTTCCGTTCAGCCTGAGGTCCTTTAGAGTTACGCTCATTGGTGCAACAGCAAAAACCTTCAAGTACAAGCCTCTAAATACTCCACAGTGTTTATGATTTGAGTTTTGCTTGCCAGGGATGTGTTTCCCGAAAGCATTGTTAGCCGACTATGCTTGTAATTTCCATCATTACCAACATAGCTCTAAGATTCAGCTTTTCCCGAAACGGTTCCAATGAACATTCGCAAACAACGTCGCAAAATTGTGTGGTTGCAACTAAAGCTCTCGACCTGTGGTTAGAATTTTCTTTTTATGATGTTATTATGTGAACTTAAATAGATCATGCTACAATCTACACCATACCTTTCATTCCATTTAAATATATACTCTATACATTTCATTCTATATTTAGAATATACTGTAATTTGACATTAATTGCAATCTCGGATTGATTAATTAGCAGATTAATCAGCATCAGCGACAGTCCTATATTGTTCAACCAACATTGTTCCAACGACAGAAGTGCGAACAAGTTTCTATGGTTTTGGGAAACTACTACAGCAGCGAATTACTTAATTTTAAAGGAAATTTTACCCTAGATTGTGGTAGTCTGCTGCATCATCCATCCTAACTCCATTATGCTAATTGTGTTCAGAATAAATTTTGTGTTTGCATTATTCATTGGCATAATTCTTTTAGTGAATTGCGTGCTAAAACAATTGCAAATGCAGACAGCTTATACAAACAAGCAAGTTCTCAGTAAATCCTCCTAAAAACGTTTACTCATGGACAAGGCTATGTGTAGATTTTGGACCTTACACAATGGGGGACATCTCTGGTAATCAGCCAAATGAACATTATTGTTCAACAGTGATTATTTCAAAATGGCAAAATATCGCCCTGGGATGTGTTTCCTGTACAACAACTTAACTCGCTGCTTAACCACAGTAGTATGAACGTAGTATGATGCATCATCAGAGAAATTAACAAGCTATCACAACTGTTTCCTGGAATGGTAGTAACATGGTCGCACCTCTGTCATTTGAAACACATTGGTTACAACAAAATGGGACTTTAGGGTCATTCCATGTCAAATCAACCAGAGGTCCCCGCCTCAAATTTTTGATTTTTGTTAATATTTTTTCTGTTGAAAGACAAACATAAATAGTGATGAAAGCCAAAATGTTAAATGTCACAGATGTAATATTTACTGAGTAATTCACAATTTTCACCTGAGATTTTGAGTCAAATTAGAGAGGTTTAAAAATGACTTTTGAAAGATGGCAGCATCATTATTTTAGTTTTACAAAGAGATTGGTAGGTGTATTAGTAAAATCTGTTGACTTTCACAATCTTTGTTTCATTATATGCCAACAGTGACAGTTCAAAAATGGTAAAAAGCTCTTCTTGTGTTTTGTCCTCAAGTTTTCATGCCTGTAACTCAAGAAGTATTAAAGATATCCTAAAATCTGTGAAGTTCTTAACAAACTTTCCTTTTGGTATCTTCATTTTTAAAGGCCCCTGATGGTTCATTCCCAGAGATATGGAGATCTCAATGTAGCTCCATGAGTAAACTGGTAAAATGTACACATTTTCAGTGATCAAAAACCAAATGTGGGTCACTTTGCATACAGCTGATACTTTTTTCTTTTAAAGAGGAATATCTAAGTAATGTTAAAACTAGAAATCTATCACCTGAAATGCATAGAACATACCTGAGTGCCATAAATATTCTTTTTCTAAAGTTGTCATGCCTGTTACTCTAAAAGTATTCAAGATATCTTAATATCCTTTTAGATTCTCATTCTTAATAAACTTTTCTTTTGGAATCTTTATTTTTAAGGCCCCGTAGATATTGGGACCCCAATGTGACTCCATGTTCAAATTGTTGAATTTTACCCATTTTCAATGGTCACAAACCAAATGTAGGTAATTTTTTTTAAACAGACTGAAATATATAGGGCCTTGAAAATGAATATTTCAAAGGGAAAGTTTATTAAGAATGAGAATCTAAAAGGATATTAAGATATCCTGAATACTTTTAGAGTTGCAGGCATGCAAACTTTAGAAAAGGAATATTTATGGCACTCGTAATTGAGATGATAGAAAAATACGAGATATATTTCTAGTTTCATCATTATTTGTTCTTCAGATATTCCTCTTTAAAACAAAACAAAACAAAAAAAAGTATCAGCTGTGTGCAAAGTGACCCACATTTGGTTTTTGACCACTGCAAATATGTACAATTTACCAATTACTCATGGAGCTACTTTGAGATCTCCATATCTCTGGGGATGAACAATCAAGGGCCTTTAAAATGCAAATACCAAAAGGAAAGTTTGTTAAGAACCAGAATCTAAAAGGATTCTGGGGCTGCAACAAACGATTATTTTGATAATCGATACCTTTAACACTTCATGAGTTGCAAGCATGCAAACTTGAGGCAATAAACACAAGGTGCTTTTTACCATTTTTGAACTTTCACTGTTTGGCATATAATGAAACAAAAATTGTGAAAGTCAACAGATTTTACTAATAGACCTACTCATCTCTGCGTAAAAATAAAATAATGATGCTGCCATCTTTCTAAAGTCATTTTACACCCCTGTAATTTGGCTCCAAATCTCAGGTGAAAATTATCATTTTGACCCCCCTCTACAAAATAGTGGATTACTCAGTAAATATACATCTGTGACATTTAATATTTTGGGTTTCATCACTATTTATGTTTGTCTTTCAAAAAAATAAAATAAAATTTGAGCCAGGGACCTCTGGTTGATTTGACACAGAATGACCCTTTAGTTAGTGACACCACATGCAAGTGGAATAATTTCTGCTAATTAATTTCAGATTATTATAGACAATTAATTCAAACTACAGAAAGCCATTCATTTTCTTTAATCATATTAACATGCAGTATGTAATTGGTGTAGACTTCATTGCAGTATACATGCAGCATCTTTCTCCACAACATCATTTTTATGGCATCTGAGGAATACTTGACTGTTTTTGTTCCCTGCTGTTTTGCTTTATTTGATGTTTATTTGATGTTTTGATTCAACATAGGTTCCCTCATTTATGCACATGCACACTCTTCAAAAACCCTGATGATGGTTCACACTCTAAAAAAAAAAAAATATATATATATATATATATATATATATATATATATATATATATATATATATATATATATATATATATATATATATATATATATATATATTGAATGAAAGAATTTGGATGTACTGCATGTTAGCTTGCTTATTGTTCCCAAAAGCATGATCTATGTAAGTCATACTAACAAGAAACTGTGTTTCTAACCACAGGTTGAGAGGTGTAGTTTCAACCAAACAAGTTTGCGATGATGTTTGCAAATGTTCATTGTATCTAGTTTCTGGAAACAACGAAACATTGAACTATGTTGGTAACGACAGAACTTGCAATCATAGTCGGCTAAAAATGCATTTAGAAAACACACTCCTGGTTAATATAATGGTCTTAAGTTTGATGGATATTTAAAAAGGTCTTAAAATAGATAATAACTTCATGAATTCTCACTCTCAAAATAAATAAATAAATAAAAATAATCAGTAGGGCCATGTCTAGATCCTGTACTAATATTATCTGATATTTTCATAATTTTGTTCAGTCTGAAAGGCGAGCCTATTGAAAAAGTCGAACTGGAGAAGATGACCTTAGATGTGCACAAATTTCAGGAACACCTCTGTGTTTTGATATCCATCAGACTACAAATAGTTAGTAGGAAAGGATGGAAAAGATTCAGTTTAATGCAATTCCTGTCACAAATAACAATTCTGGTGCTGAAAGATATCTTTGAATCCTAGAACTAGATTCTCTTCAAGAGAATTGTATTAGTTGCTCTCTATGGATTAGAAGATGAATAAAATAGGCTAATGTTTGTTGGAGGTTTCTCTCCAAATTTTGGCTGTTCAAACACATGCTCTCTGCAGCTGTGCTATATTTGAGGTTGATATTTCTGCCGGTAAAAGCGAAAGCTCATGCTGTGTAATATATTAAGCCTCTGCCTGGTTTGCAGAGAGGCGAGAAAGCCACCTTTAAAGATGCCGTAGCTGCCTCCAATTCTGCGCTGAAATGGATTTGAGGTTTTGACTCCTGGTGGCAACGCTAATAAGTCCTTGAATAAAGAGTAAAATATATTCTCATTCTCATAATAATGGAAATTTAACTGAAATATGGCTTGCTGGTTTGTGTTGCCTGAAGTCAGTGTCTTGTGTTTTGCTTACTGATGCATAGCACATCTGCAATGGATATTCCACATTAACTGAATTCTATCTGGAATGTCTTCTATCTGGTATGATTTAGCAGTGTTTGTTCAGGCAAGCATCACTAATACTATTACGCGTGCTTCTGAAACGTTCAGACATACAGCAGTTTTATCGCTGGAGGTTGCTAGGTAGATGTACTGTTTGTTGTAGTTGGCTTTTTTAGTGCTAGATGTTATTAGTGGCCTTTGTAACTGGCCTTAGCTTTTGAATATGATCACTAATGCAATCTACTGACTGTAAAAATAATCTGATTCCAATTAAAAATAATTATAATATAATTAAAAATAATTGGAATTGCCACTACCACACTCTAGAGGTGAACATGTTTGATATAAATTGATATATATAAAAATTGTTTTGATAAATTGCAACAGTGTGTCGTTGTTTATTTGCATGACGTATGTCATACTGCTGGACACGCCCACATCACCAATGGTCGCTGACATGTTGCATGAAGGGACAGTCGACAGTTAGAGAGTAGGGCTGCAACAAACGTTATTTTGATAATCGATTAAACTAACGTTTATTGGAACGATTAATCGACTAATCGTCAAATATTTCACTGATTGATCAGTAAGCTTTAATTAGTTAAAATATTGAGTTATACCTATTTTAACTGATAAATAAGAAATCACTTCAGCTTTTGAAAATGTATTTTTAATGAATTTTGATCCAGTTGAATAGATTGAATCTCTTTCAGGTTTTCTTTCATCCTCAGAAGTCATCAGTTGTCCAACTAGTGGCACTGTGTTTTTAAGTCTGGGAATTGAAATAGTAACTTTTTAATAAGAGTAAAAATATGTATATAATATTGTGCATATTATTTTTGAAAAATGTTCCTCTCTAAAGTTCTTTAGGTAAATGCAATATTTTGTGACATATTGTTTGCAAGCTGTTTTATTGACATCTTTCGGAAGTTGAAACTCTGATTAAGTGATTACATTAGAGGTGGATTAATTTCAGTAAGTTGTACTGTATCTTTCAAAATATTTTTTGCTGTTCATTCATGTTTATTTCATGCTTTAAAAGTAGGAAGAGATAAAAGGTTTCCGTACCGCCGGACCTGAGGTGTTACAGCATTCTGTCATGCCACATTAAAGAGCGCCAAAACCACATGCATTGTTTGAATTCTGTAGTAAAATTGACAGAATTCAAAAGCTGAAACATTGTTTTATATCAAAAGTAACCTGCTCTCTTATCTGTTGATGCGTTGTCCGTGTCTCTTTGCTCTGAGATGTATCTTTCACTGTGTGAGAAAATGGACGTGTGGTGTGAGAACAGTGTCAATTGCGTGAGTTCGAATGAGTGAGAGTTGGTTGCCCTTCATGACAGCATTATTATTGTTATTATTACTATTATTATTATTTGTGGTTATGTTAAACTTTTCCACATTTTATGGTTTCTTTTGCACTCTGAAGCACTGTTTCTTCTTCTATTGGATTGGATCCGGGAGGACTGCATTACAGTATTGGGCTACAGCACCCCACTGGTCAGACCGTGTTATTGCAGACCCTTCAAATAGGTCATATGAGAGCAAAAGACTATTCGACAACAAAAATATTTGTTGACAATTTTTTTATTGTTGATGTGGTCGATAATGTTGACTAATCGTTTCAGCCCTTTAAGATAGTCAGAATGGTAACCTGAAGGTTGTGGGTTCGAGTCTCAATACCGGCAGGAAATGACTGAGGTGCCCTTGAGAAAGGCACCTAACCCCCAATTGCTCTCCGGGCGTCATAGCAAAAGTTCACATCTGACATTAAAAATTAAAATGTTGCTTTTTCACTTTGTTTAAATGTTCTGACTTACAATTTTTGTCTGGTAGATTATAAAATGAGTGGAGGGAAAAAATTAAAAATTTACAATGGAGGCACTAGAATGTGGGCTCCTAGCACCACCTAGCAACTAGCCAGAACACCTTAGCAACTCGCAAGCAGCATCCACAACACCTGAAAAACTGCATAGCAACATGTTTAAAAAACATTCAGAACACCTTAGAAACTGGAGTGCAATACCCTATCAAGTTTTCATTGTGACCTTTGCAAGGAAATGCACTGATTTGATACATTTTCTTCATTAATATAAAATCTAGATTTCTTCTCTTTGCTGTTGTATAGCATAAAAACCTAATTTTGTTATTTTCTTTACGCACCTGATCGCTAGGGCAGAAATGTGTGAAAATTAATCATATGGTTGTGTGTGTTGTGTTGCATCTTAATATTGATGATGTATGCTGTCATGTTTGGTGCTTTATCTTTAAGAATTTGCAGTCTTTATTGTGTGTATATGCGTGTAGGATGCTGTATCAACAAGCAGTGTTCTCTCTAAAACTCCCTATCTGCCACCTCTTTTCATTTGCTTGTCCTCTCTCAAGCGAGAGCTTTGAAAATTCAAAAAGAAGTGTGTATTTTGGGGGATTGCTGATGAATAAATTACAGCTCCAGCGGAACTTCAGGGCACCATAAATGATTCACATTCAGCATTCAATGTTGAAAGACTGAAGGCACTGTGGTGCAGATGTTGACATTGTACGTACACATGTTCAACTAAAGACAACCACACACACCCAGTATCAGTCTATGCATTTTCTAGAGCTGCCAGCTTTGATTAGTACTCTTCGTCTAAGCACTGAACCACAGCTATTCTTTTTCTTTTGCTTTATTTCTTAGTTTCACAGTAATGGGAAGTATTGATTTGTAAATTAAATGCATTTTAATTTGTTAGAGCCATGACCTAGCAGTCACCCTCACCCAATATTCATAAGGGGCCAAACTGGGGAGGGCCTCTGGTGGCACAATATTAGCTGTGCACAAAATTAATAATAAAAGTGCAAAGGAAGGTTAGCCGACTCAGGAATTTGAACACGTCAGTCCTTCCAGTGTTGTCACAGGGATCTCATCCAAACCCTACTTCTGACACCTACGTGCGTTTTTGTGATTAAACGAGTTCCATTAACATATTAGTGTTCAAATATGAATATTCATGATTATATTATTAATGCATATTAACAATGCAGAAAGATCTATCTATCTATCTATCTATCTATCTATCTATCTATCTATCTATCTATCTATCTATCTATCTATCTAATCTATCTATCTATCTATCTATCTATCTATCTATCTATCTATCTATCTATCTATCTATCTATCTATCTATCTATCTATCTATCTATCTATCTATCTATCTATCTATCTATCTATCTATCTATCTATCTATATATCTATCTATCTATCTATCTATCTATCTATCTATCTATCTATCTATCTATCTATCTATCTATCTATCTATCTATCTATCTATCTATCTATCTATCTATCTATCTATCTATCTATCTATCTATCTATCTATCTATCTATCTATCTATCTATCTATCTATCTATCTATCTATCTATCTATCTATCTATCTATCTATCTATCTATCTATCTATCTATCTATCTATCGTAACCAATTATTAGTAAAATCAGTTATCTTAACTATAAACCATGGCAACTTGGTATTATTCACAATTTATCACCTCTTTCCTCAAAAACAAAATTTCATAATAGTAACTGTGATAACCATGTAATAGCTATGTATCAATAGTAAAATTTGTTAGATAACACAAAAACAAAATGACATAATAATAACTAAGTAATAACCATGTAATAACTATGTATTAGTAGTAAAATTGGTGTCTTAGAGAAAGCTATGATTCTCATGGTTGGTTTGTCTATAAGCTAGGCCAGTTCTTCAAATGAATCTTTATCATGTACAGTACTCAATTGCAATTTATTTACATAGCACAATAATTTGAAAATAGTAATGAAGAAATTATGCACTGCAGCTTTAAAGAGATAAGTTTATACAAACTAAAATAAATGGCACACCTGAGGTTGAAATTATCTACAAAAAAAAAATATATAATGGAGCAAAATTATGTTAAGCAGTTTGAGCTGAATTAATTGCTGGAAGTTTTGAACAAAAAGAGAGGAAAAAGAAGCAAGACGAACTTCAGTGCAGTGCTGCAATATAATGACATGTTCACAGACACACACACAGAAAACGAGCCATTCATTCCACATTCTCTCATCTGTCTTCGGTCAGGTCTTTAGTTTTGTGGGTGACGAGTAACAGACTCTATAGTTTCTGCTAATTGCTCTCATTCAGTATAGCAGCACATAGCAGCACTGCAGATGAATTATACAACCCTGACAGAAATATCTTCTCTCTAGAAACCCTGTTCTCCCACCACAGCACTAATGAGACATCCTCTCGTTTCCAATGGTCATCTGTGTACTGGTTTTGGCATAATGCAGAAGTAATGTGCAGCCGGATGTCAAGTCTTTGCACTTGCAAATGTTTAGGGGCTGTTGGATGTTTGCTTTCATTCTGTACTGAATTACTGATTACCCACTTTAGTCAAGGTCTCTTGCACTGAAAAAGTGATAATTTGATTTTTCAGAACCATTTTACAGCTTCTACTTGACCCTTACTCTGTGTCCTAATCAGACGTGATGCGAGAAGATTCCAGTAACAAGCAATTTTTCTGTCTGCACCAGACATTACAGGCTACAAGACACAACAAACTTTGACAGAATCATACTTCCAACTAAATAAATAAGTATATATTCAAATTATTAAAAATGAAACCAATTGAATGTTACTGAAAATGCAGACACTCTTTGTAATAGAATACATTTTGTTTACACAGAGTCTACAGTTTGAATGCTGTCGTTTGCTTTATTTTCAAGATCTGAGGTAACTTATCAATAGTCTCTTTCATAATGTCTTTTTAAGTCACAAATAAAAGATATTCGACCTCAAATAAAATCATTTTCATATTATACCAAACACAATCACCTGAGCTGTTAGCAACAACGTTGCAGAAAATAAATCTGGTCAGCACAAAAACTTAAAAGATACCTTTCATTATGTCATGCTGTTGCATCGTGTCTGGTTAGGACACATGTAGTCTCAGCCTCAGACATCATGCCCACGGACCGTTGGCTGAACGTCTGATGCATATGGCACACTTAGCTGGAAACCCTTCTGGATTTTCAGAGTCATCATCTGGTTGGTTGAATTCTGTGGTGCCAAACTCCATCGTGTTGTGTTTACAACTATGACAACAAGCACTTTCCAGGATCAACTAAATGCTGGATTTTCAAAAGTATGTCAAGTTCGTGGCTCCGTTGTTGCAGTAAACTTGCACAATGTTCTTGAATTAATAATTTAGATTAGATACACACTGGTCTGTTATTGTAGGGACATCATTTTCATGCCCCTAAACATGACGCAGACCAAAACGACCTGTGATTGGTTGCGTTACATGTCAGTCAAACGTCTTCTTGGGCGGTCCTTGGCCATGAAAGCTGCGATAGAGTCCAGACCTTCGCCATCAGTTTGATGGTCTGGCTATCCGAGACTAGGACACGAGTGAAATAGAATTGCTAATGCACCTTTAAAACTTCTCTACATGAATAAATGCTTTTGGGTCCAATATATTTGTCTAAAGCAGGGCTAGCTAACCCTACTCCTGGAGAGCTACCATCCTGCAGAGTTCAGCTCCAACCCCAATCGAACACAGCTGAACTAGCTAAACAAGTTGTTCAGGGTTACTTAAAAGAGTTGTGCAGGGTTGGCTATCCCTGGTCTACAACATATTTGCAAAGCATGAATTATGTTGTGACAGATCTAGCAGTTGGCACTAAAATGTGCCACACTAACTGAAATCATGAGGGATCTTGTTAAAAGTAAACTTCAGCAACTTATGTTTAAAGTGGGGATCCTTCAGAAGAATGTACAGAGCTGAATGTTTCCTGTTCTCCATGAATAATGTTGTCCAAGGAATGAACCCTTAAAGGTGAAGTATGTAATTTATGCAACACTAGTGGAATCACAAAAACATATTTTGCAAGTGCCCCTTTCACACATTATTCCTCCCCCAACTCAAATACAGCTCTATGATAAGAGTAAGCATTTGAGTAGGAAAACACTCTGTTTAGAGTGAGCACTATGGCATCTCGATTAAACCCTGTCGAAAGCATCTGCACCAAGCGTATTTTTTGATGTAATGCACCACAACTATTTGAGGCTGTCTACAATGGACACATTAAAGTAAACAATATAAACTGGAACATATATCTTTCTGAATGTGTGCATGATGATGTTGTTTTGAAACAGCCGTTTTAGTGTGGCATCGCAATGCCCCGTTCACAATGACATGATCATGACTTGTCTAATCTTTGAAAGTCTAAATGCAACAAAATTTGGCTTGCACTCCTGTACTCAAAGCTGAATGTAACACGTCAGCCTTAATCCCACACCAGCTAAACACCCTCCAGCTCAGCCTGCTACAGCAGCCACGCCCCAAACTCTCGCTATTGGTTGAGCCGGAAGGAGATTGACAGATCTGAACGTAATGCTCTCAGTGTTTTGATGGTGCCTGGGGGGGCTCAATAGGGCTTTGTCTATAAACAGATGTTTCTGCGTATGATTGGAAAAATATCAATGGAAAACACGACAATTGGAGTGAAGAAGAGGCCAATATTCTTACCTTTATATATTATGATATTACAGTCCGCAATGAGGATGCACAATTCTAGATCCTTTATGTAAATAGGTTGTGTACTGCTTTTGTCCAGTCAGTAACACACTGACACCACAAATATGCAAATAAGGACTTTAGGTTTAGGAATGTGCAGTGTGAAATGGCAGCTTATGAACAACCAGGATTATTTGTTAACTCTGGGTATAGTATGAGCAGCCTGAAACGTGAATAAAGATGACCCAAGATTCCATTTACCCGGGATTTAGAATGACCCAGGGTTAACTATTTCAAAGCCCTAATGTTTACAATTTTAGGGAAGATAAACCCATGAATGGCTTATTAATAGTAGTCAATGAACAATAAACCGGGTTAAGAGAATATATTTTAACATAAAAAATCTTGAATCATCTTTTATCCTTGAGAGTAACGAAAAATGGCAGCTTTATATGCTAACATATGGCTAGTGACTGGAGGCATCTCACTACCTAGTGGTTTCATGATGGTAGAACACAATTTTCAGAGATATTGTTACTAAAGGCAAAAGTATACTTCCTATAAGTCTTCCGCTCCGGCTCGCAGACAGTGCATGTGACAGCACAGTGCGAGCGCATTCTGTCAACGTGCAACCTGATTGTTCTTTCCATGCAAATTCATGCACGGACAATTGTGCAAGTGATTTAAGGCCACAGAAACAAAGGTCCAGTAGTGCTCAGGTGCCAAATGCATTTAGCCATGCTAAGTTTTCTGTAGTTGGAAAGGCTTGTGCACTCAACTGTGCTCTAGATGGATCAGAACGCAAAAAAATAACTATAACATCCTACCTAGACTCAAAATGTGGCTCTTTCTACAATTTTTTTTTTTTTTTTTTGCAAAACTCCAAAAACATACCTAGAAATCCAAGCAGATTAGATTATCAAGTAATGAAGATTTATTTTTGTGTGGTTCCTTGCATTATGTTATGACCTCAAAATACTTGTACCTTAGTACATGATTTGTTTTATGTATAGCTTTTTTGATGTAGTAAGCTTGCTCAGAGGCTCAAACGTGATAGAGCATTAACCTTTAGCGCCACTCACCGGACATTTAATTTCTGAACGATCGCGATACATGCTACAGCCAGCATAATAAAAAGGTGCAAGATTCATGTTCATCTGTTTAGCATAAAACTGAATGTGCTTTTAGCACCACTCAATAGACATTTCACTTTGAAATTGTCGCAAAATGTGCAAGAAGCAACGCAATATCATTTTGCAAAAAAGTTGCCACAGGCACGTTTCCCCAATGAGCCTGTGTTGCTCTACTCAGGTAAACAATAATTTGTGTAAACAAAATTTTCTCTAAAGAATGATTACAATGAACATTGCCTAACTACATCCTTGATTGTAGCCAAGAAACATTTACTTAGGAAGCACAAATTATAGCCTAGTACCTTATAAGCACAGCTTTGTTTCCTGTCAGACTGATGCCCCACCATGAAATGTTAGGTGGGTAAAAACCTGTGCATCACGAAACCATTGGGCTCTAAAATCAGAGCTTTTCAATTTTTAGGCCATTTTTGTGTGCAAAGCGTATGTGATTATCAGTGAAGGACTGTGACAACACATTTTCACATACAGTATGCTCTTGCTTCCATCACATCCAAAGGCTTTTTGGTCTCCTTGAAAACCTCTCTTCATAAACACTGCATGAAAAAGTAGAACTGACAGTTATTTGAAGGAAACTTCTCATGCTCTGGCGATTTGCACAGGGTTATTAGATATCGGATATATGTTTCTCTCTCAGCAGACAGAGGTCTGTAGGGATGTTTCACAGTCCATTAGTGTTACTGGACAGTAGAGTATGTCCGATCTGACAGCTCATCACCTCGTATTAAAGCAGCTATTGAGATGGCCATTTCTGAGATGTCAGCTAATGAGCTGCATCTCTGTTCTCATTCACTTCATATGTGCTTGGTCTCAGAGGATGCTGGTGTTCATAAACCTGCACACACGGGTCCAGTATTAATGGCATTCTTGCTTCTTTTTCTCTCTCTGCCCACCTCCATTTTTAACTTTCTCCATATGTCTTCAGGATAAACAATCATTCCCCTAAATAAGGTTCGGAATTGCACTGACCTTGTAATTTTCTGTATTGGCCCCTCTCTCTGGAGAATAGAGGCCGCCCATGGCGAAAAAAAACAGAAAGTAAACACAGAAGCAAAGGTAGCAGGTATGGACGGTATCTTCTGTCTTCATGTCTGCCTTTCTCTTTCTCAAATCACCATCAATTCTCCTGTAATGAGTTGACTGTTGACACAAGATCCCTTTCAAAACCTAGAGAGCTATCTTGCTGTGTAATAGTGATAGATCGCTATCTTTTTAAATTGGCCATTTTAAGATTATTGCATGGTTCAATAACCATACCCGCTTCATCAATTAACTGAAACTTTAACTCTCTCCCATGTCAGTTCCAAAACCTACTTTAGTAGATAATGAAAACTCTGAGAACAAAACGGCCTCAAACGAAACATGATTTGGTAGGGTACTGAATGAACCTTAAAAATCGAAATGAGCAAATAGATCTTTCTCTGAAGTATAAAATGATGTCTAGGTAGGCATCTCACTTGTTTTTGGATCAAAGTTAATGTGTATTATTTTTTTTTTTCATTTAGTTTCTAGCCTGCTGCCTGTAAACTCGAATCCTCATTAATGTTCATTTTAGATGAATGCGGGTAATAAAAGTGAATGTGCAGCCCCAAACCTTCCCAAAAATCTCATTTACAGTAAGTCGGCTTTATTGCAATGTCATATATGCCTAAAGTGTTTAAAATGAAATTGAGCTCTAACTAATGAGCTTTAAATGGTTGCATTCATATTGCAGTGCTACTAAAGTAATAGGGATGCTGTTTATACATCACATGGGCCGTGACACCATTAGAATCTTCAGAGTAAACAACCTCATTCAGCTCTGTGAATCAGACTTTAAAGGCCAATTCACCAATGGCAACGGACACTTTTTCGGATTTGTCAGTTCAGTGTTACCCCTGTCAGTGTCTGCTGATGCTCACTTTCATGTCATTCCAAACCTGTATGTTTTGAAGAAAATATTTAAGCTGCTCTTTTCCAAACAGTGAAACCATAGTGACCAAAAATAACAATGGAAAATGTTAAGCTATACAAATTATATATACAAGAATGTTTGCATCAGAGTTTTGTTTGAAAAAATGATTAACAACTCAACTAGATATTACAACAGGACCAGGGCTTGACATTAACTTTTTTGCTCACCAGCCACTGTGGCTAGTGGTTTTCCAAAGTTACTAGACACTCAGCATTTTCACTGGCCACAATTTTGATGTTGGTAAATTACATTTTATATCCTCCTGGGACCCAGGAATAGACTTCTGTCCTCTGTAGTGGACATTATATTTGAGTGATTTTCTCTGACATCATACATGTCACAGTTTTAAGTCTGGATGTCCTGTAAAGAGCACATTCAGGGCTTTGCAGAGATACCAGATTTTTAGAGGTTTACCCATGACAACAACAACTTCTTGGTCTTTAATTATGACTGAAAATGAAAATTAGCACTCTTATGGAAATATGATAATATTTTGTGATTAAATTTAAAATTTATTTAAATCGGATTAATTTTCAAATTGTTTATTATAAATCAACTTCTCAGGAAAATGTTATGGGGTTTCAAATCAAAATATGACTTTCTGTTATGAAACAGAACATTGATTTCATACATGTCCACTATAGAGGACACCAGGACTTAAATCATGTTTATCAGGCATTTTAGGAGACACAACAAGTGAATAGGGAAAGAAATTATATGTCAGTATTCCTATTAATTATTAGATATTATTATGAAAATGTTACCAATTATTGCTCCCATTATTACACTTCTTTTTTCATTGCATGTTGCTCCAAGAATACATTAATATGCAAATTAGATACAGTGTATAGATACATTGTATTGAATGGGAAAACCGATGTATGGCCATTTTACCCTCATATTGCATAAAGTAAAATGGTATATCAATTAATTCCATTATATGTTTCATAACATAGTTGAGAATCATCTTTATACATAGTTTGGTTAAAAACAATATTGAAGCCTAAAAATTGATTGGTGATTAAAAAAAATTCCATTGTTTTTGCCTATAAATGTCATTTCATGTCATTTTATTTTTTAAACAACTTAGTCCTGGTGTCCACTACAGAGGACATATCATAACATATGAATAAAATATAATTTTTTAAAAAAATTATTTTTTCATTTGTTTCTTATGCTCTAAACAATATAATGACGTGAAAAAAATGCTAAATTCAAAAAAAAAAAAAATGTTGGGTCCCAGGAGGATAAGATTAAAGTTGACTTTGTTATGCTTAAATTACTTTATTTCGAGTCATTTTACTTGATTTAGAAAATTTTAAACCCTTTCAAACTTTTAAATGCAGATTGTCCACCCAAATCAACACTACATTGTATTTCAGCTGGTATGTACAGGTGGGCAAGAGGTGGACAATATGAGCATGCGCTAATATGAGAAATTTTGTGTTAGGCTATATAAAAAGAACAAAGAAGATAATTACAAAAACAATAGTAAATTAAAAATAATCTTTTTTCAGATACACTAGGTTTATTTAACATATAGCCTACATTTATTTAACATCTTTTGTTGTTTGATTAACATTAATGACAAGCAGGTAAGCCTATTTAATTGGGCTGCTGAATGCATGGACGTAACTGACGCATATCAAGTTATTACCCACCTGTTTACGTCCACTTAAGCCATAACCGACTGTATTCAGTCGAGATACTCCACACGATAGACATTTAGACATCTGTGTGCACGTGTATTTGACTATTCAGGGCGCTTCTGTTGTGTGTCATTCAGCGCAATTCCGCCTATCCCTCCTTCGCTAACTGCACGTAAATAACGAATTGTGTGATTAGATTGTAATTTTGTGTTACGACGATCTTCGACGATCATTTGTAAACTGTAAACTGAAATTATATTCAACCCGCCAAAGTGGCTAGTGGGAGTGGCTGTCTTACCCGCCAAAGCTGAAATCTACCTGCATTTGGCGGGTTGGCGGGTGTTAATTTCAGGCCCTGAATAGGACTATATATTCTACTTTGTTATCAGTGTTGTAAGAAATATTCCAGCTGAATCTGCTATTGAAGTGTTTTCAGTACAATCTGTACTTGTGTTTTGTTTTGGGTGAGTTTGGCATGTCTTAATTCAGTTTCTTTTGTTTTGAGTCTGTTTCTGTGGTTTTTCATTGATTAAGTTGAACACCTGTTGCTTGTTTCTTTGATTGGTTTGGTTTTGTGAATATTGGGCTTGCTTTCAGTCTGTCTTTGCGTTATGTTGGTCATCTTCATTGTGTCATGTTGGTCATTCTGTTTGTTATCCTGAGTATTTTGTTAATCTTGAGATTTAAAATAAACTTCAATACTATTGCAATTAGATCCATCTTTATTTATCCTCTCTGCATCTACCAACTGTGACATAACCATTTGTTGAGACTGCTTTGCCTTTATTCAGACACTAGGTTTTCTTCCATTTCGATCCCTCATTGTGGTATAATAACCATGGCATAAGTGGCACATAAAAAATAGGGGTGTAAATCGGACAGTTCATCACGATTCGATAGCCAGCAATTCGATATTTTCCGATACCTCAAAAAGTTCTGTGATACGATTATGATACGATTAGATTCAATCAATATTTCAATATTTTGAGCCTATTTTACACAGCCAGTTAAGTTTTTATTAACTCACAACTGCAACCAAAATATATAAAAACATTTATTTCAAAATTTCACATCCTGAACCCTGATTGGGACATCCACAAATAAAAAATTCACACAGTAATCTAATGACAGCTTATGACATGACAACAGTCAAGAAAGTATTTTAGTTTTGTGCTAAAATGTGTAATGTCAAAAAATGTATAGTGCAGGTTTTTGATGAAGCAACAACATATTATAGGTAGGACAAAACAAGACAGGCTATTAATATTCTTTCATTGTGCAAATTTATTATAAAGGCTCTAATACAGAGCGGCACAAAGCACTTGCACGCATCCCGTGTGCAGAATGATGCGCTTGAAGTCACAGCGCACGGCGCTCCTATGCGGCAGTTTATTGACCATATTATTTCAGTGACAGTTCCATCAACTGTCCCGAGTGTCTTTCACAATTTCTGAAAGGTAGTTTAAATGAGAATGCGCGCATTGGCGATGCGTAATGCATAGACTGATATTGTGTGAAAATGTGGAGAGTGTTACAACAAAGGTGCCTCTATAATTAGCCCACAGGTATCGATTTTTTACGCATTGCATCGATGCATCGGATCGTTAGACATTATCTATATCGAAGTATTGTTACACCCCTAAAAAAATAGACCTTTTTTAAATAAATTGATTGTAATGTCAATCAGACAAGCTTTCTCTGTTTAGTGGGCGTTTCTCGGCTAGAATAAACAGCAGTCAGTACCAGACTTTTTTACGCAAGACTAGCAATCCAACACCCCACTACTCACATATATAGCACTGAATAAATTACTACTCAAGCTGGTGTACAGTATATCAAATGTGTGTTGTGATCACATGACTTCAAAAGCACTCAGCTGCGGTTAGATGTCTTGTTACATAATAATGTCTGGAGCTTTATTTTTTAAATAAGCATAGTGAGGCACAGAAACCCCACTTTTTATCTTAAACTTGCTATGCAAATGCAGAGATGGATTACACATTGGAGTCTGTACAGTTTTACTATCTGTAAGATGGAGATCTATAGGATCCTATAGGATCTGTCAAGTATACTACTATTATGCAATATGCTATTCACCATTCCTAGCTAAACCTATAACAGATTACATTTGCAGAATGGTTTCTGATTATTGTGATGGAAAATTAATCAATGACTAATTATATTAATAACTACTGCAATAAATAAACAAATAAATAAATAAATTACCAAATCCCATTCTCAAGCTGCATTATGGTGTCAAAAGGGCTAATTTTATTGGTGTTAAAGGTGTCTGCTGTGTGGAATACATCAACACCTCATTATCAGCTCTTTTTTAACACATTGTCTTTCCTCAGAATGACAAGCAGGTTGTATCTCGAGCAAATCCTCACGCTAGAGTCTATTTTAAAGCAGCAGTCCTCTAGAGAGAAAGATCCTTGTTTGCCCGCAGCCCATTAAGATGGCAGTGGATTATCTGAAGTATCTGAAGTGTTTCATTTTACATCAGAACACATGCAGTTTGTGTAGTCCATGGAATATATGTGCACACCTTATTGTTTCTTAATTGGGACGCTTCAGTGACCAGACCATGAAACTATTGCTGACATACATCTGTTTACATCTCTTCAGTCCATCTTGTGTATGGGAGGAACGTTTAAGAAAAATGGCACTAAAATTGAGTCCAAAGGAACAGTATTTAATAAAGCAATAAGCCATTTGAGGACGTGTGCCAAAGTGATTTTACCAGGGTATGGTCTTATTGGGCCTGAAACCCCCTTAACTGTGAAAACACTAACACAACCTCAAGTGGCCTATATATAATGGCAGTAACCACAATAAAAAAAAAAAAAGAAAAAGTTTGTTCAATGAACTTGGAGAAAAAACAAGCAGATATAAGAAATAAAAACAATCTCATTTAAACAATAATGTTATGTTGAACCAATAACTTAATAAACCAAATTCCTATGTCAACTAGCAATAGCACATGTTAGTATGCTAAAGTCAATTTTGTTTATTATTATATACAATATAAAGGATGAGCAAGTAAGAAGATTCTGATCTCAGAACTGGCTTTAGCACATTTATTGCTCAGTGAATGACGAAATAGACATCAGGGTCCTCCTCATGTAACCACCCACAAGCACCAATCTTCTGCACACTGGTAACCTCAAAACTTCAAAACATCTTCAACATAACTGAATATTAAACACTAGAAAGTATTTCTCTTTACTGAAAAACCTATAAAATAACACTTAATTTCAAAATTTACAGTCCCATGCATGATGGGAACTACAGATCCCCTGCCCAGTTAGTTATATCAACAAAAACATTTTACAAATCTAAGTGGATTTAACCATAATTAATTTGTGACAAAATGTTCAAGAATTGTGTTGCAACACACAAACGACAAATGACCCCACTAAGATAGTAAGAAGAGATCCCACAAAGACAAACCTTTTAAAAGTCATATATAATAATGTTGACAAAATCTTAAAATAGTATGGCCCTTCCCTACCCTACACTATACCTAAACCTACCCGTCACAGGAACCTAACGTAATTTTAACATTCAGATATATGTATATATAAAACAAATAAAGGACCCCACAAAGTCAAACATTCCGTATCTTTCATACTTCGTGGGGTCTTTGTGGGACCCCACAAAGTAATAAATACAAGTTTTACCTCCATGCATTTGTTCCTTAGATTACAAAGAAAAAAGCTTATCATTTATTACTGTACTCTTAATGCATTGTACCACTCATAATGTCAAATAATACAACCTAATTGTTGTATGTTCTCGTAATAACTGCAAGGAACATGGAACATCTACACAATGTATTGATTTGAACCTTCTAGTGTGTAGTTATTTAACCAGCTAGCAAGCTAGCATGCTGTTGAAGATGTGTCTCTAGAATAAATAAATGCTGTAGGTATAGGATTGAGGCTCGCTAGATGATGTATCTGCTTTTTAATTGCATCCCTTAAATTGTGGGCTCTGCCTGTACTATCTGTGTTCAATAAGTATGATTCTGAACTGGATAGCAGCAACACTGGTTTATAAGGAAGAATTCCTGCAATACAACAATAGAAGTGATTTATGAATTTGATTTCTTTTTCAGTTGTGTTCTGGGAATATTGGCTTATTTTGAACTGGGAACATTGATATTCTGCAGTAAAATCACCATAAGGCATTTAAGTGCTTATTTTTCATATTTATAGTCAGAGTACAGACACAAATATACATCGTTAGCTTCTTCAGTGTGTTTCAGCTCAGTTCTAACTTTAAATTTAAAAGCATATTAAGCTGAGAAAAATCATTCCACTTTCTAATTTGTAAAAGATAATCAGTGAAGCATGGAACATGATGGGACATGCTGATGAGACGGCATTCAGCAGAACAGGATTGTGATAAAGATCCAGGACTAGCACAACATCAAGCAATAATGAATGATGAATGATCATTCACTCAATCTCACAACACACGCATAAATATACACACACCTAAATGGGGACATACAATATTGTTTTCATGTAAATTATAATAGACCTAGCCCAAACCCTAAAGAAATCTTCATTCAAATTCAGAAAATATATAAACCAGTTAATTTAATTCGCCAACACAGTGCATTCATTTTTAAAGCATTTTTCACTCCCTTTGTCATATTTGCATTTGCATTAGGCTTTTCTGTGATTTTTACAGTATATTGAGTTTCAGACTGCCAACTTAAGAAATGCAAACTTACATCTTGGCAAAACAGCATTTTGTACAGAGCTTCTTTTGTTATGTCTGAACACCCTTGAGACTCACTTTAACTCTTATGTATTGTTTGGCTTCTGTGCACATATGCCAACATATTTACAATAACATATGGAGTGAATAAACTATAATATAAAAATAAATGTGCAGAAAGTCACCTGGATAAACAAATAGTTCTCTGAAACATACAATTAAATGCATAACATGCTTTATAAAGTGTGATTTAAGACATGCAATCACCACATACATGTAGGCTAAACTACTGTAGATGAAATGGTGTTAAGAAATGTCACAGTTAAAGATAAGGGCATTACAGGCAGGGTGAAATAACTACAAATTACAGCTGCTTCATAAAAATAGCATTCTTTTATTGCTTGCTTGCAGTGCTTGTTCATTATAAGGCTATAATGACTCCTTATGATTGCTGGACACTTTTCCGGTGCTGTTTTATTGTTCTGACTGCATGCAAATGCCCATACACACAGTACGATTCTGCATAATGGTTGAACAGAACACAGCTGGGTACCTTAAACCTCCTGTGTGTTGTGTTTATAACTGCATTATACAATATGAGAATATTTGAGGGCTACTTTCTTTTTTGGATGTTCTGCATCTTCACATTGCATTCCTATTTTGCACTACATGTACATGTATATATTGGATAATAAAAAAAAAAAAATAATAATAATAATAATAATATATATATATATATATATATAATTTTTTTTTTTTTTTTTTTTTTTTCAAATGTGCAAATCATATTACAAATCATAGTTTTGATTTATTTTATTAAATTATTATTAAATCAAATGGATAACAAGTGTTAGTGATGATTTTTAGGAATTCAGTAGTTTTCTGGTATTAGTTGGTTTATCTCACAAAACATTTCACCTGCTTAGATAAAATTTCAGAAATCAACATGATTTTTTTTAACATTTTAAAAGATTTTTTACAACCTCGTGTAATATAACTTTCAATCTATTAGTGAGCCATGTTCATAAAGAATAAAGCTGAAGTGTCTGAGCTTGAACTGAGCATATTTCTGAATATCTGGTATATATTCTTCCGAAAATTACAACATAAATTATTACTTTTTTTTTTTTTTTTTTTTTTAATGGCTGTTAAAAAGGTGTTTTACAGAAATAGCCTTACTATTAATATTTTCACATACTCATTTTTTTTAATAGATTTTTTAATTGGGGATTTTATATATTATCTGGACTCCTGCAGCATCATGCCTTCTCCAGCTCATCACACTACAATAAAGTCTATACATGTTTATCTTTTCCAACATGACATTCTTGACCATGCAGTTTGTGCGTTTGTGTCTTCAGCATAATTTAGATTTTCTAAAATAACTGAGTTCAGAATAAAATCTCTGTCAGAGCAAATATTTACACCTCTAATATTCTAATATACTATCTAAGATACTGAAACCCCAGTAAATTCTCCACCGAGGTGCGATAGAGAAGGGAAAGCTGTGATTGAAGGTTAAATTGAAGTCATTCAAGGAAATGTGTAAATCAAGCTACCTCATTTTCTCATCCATGTGTGTCGCTAGACACGTTGACTGCAAGCTCTTTGTATACTGAGAATTCAACATGGACTGAAAACCTGGCCTTGAAATGTATGTGTGGTTCAATAGTCAATGCTTGCCTTTTAATAGAAGAACAGTCTGGATCCTGCTGTTTATTTTTCACATTCTTCACATCTTTGTTGTCATTCCGAGAAAACAATTCACAATGCATTGCTTTTAATTCAAAGTCTATGATAAATGTGGCTTTAGTCAATAAATGAGTGGATGTAGAATTGTGTAGTGTTGTAATGTCTGTAAAGATACTATACAGATTTTTTTTTTTAAGATGATAATTAAATTTATTGATTTTTCAGACACTGATTTTGCCAAAGCAACCAGTTTCATCTTGTGAGATCCCGGAAAATCAAATCAATGACCTTGGTGTGGCTAACCATGCGCTATCAAGACAGTTACTGTAGTAAAATCTCAACTATCTATACTCAAGGTGCAATTAAAAATAGGATGCGGATATAAATAAGAATATTATTAAAGGTTGTATAGATGTTACAGACCCTTATTATCATAAACGTATTTTATTTTATTTTATTTTTGTATTTTTTTTAGCAGGTTGGGTTTGGGCTGGTGACCAACCTTATTAGTTTGTGAATTTGAGCTACAGCAAGTAACTGACTTGCCTTGAAGGGACTGTGATAAAACCGCTGTCAAGTTATTGCCATACCTCATTGAATTAGTTCAACCAGGCAAGCAAACACTTAAATGTCTTTGTAATCCATATTATTGATTATATGAATTAGAGAACTAATGAGCATGAAACAGCGACTAGGCAGAACACAATCAATCTGATGAGCCGTAGCGTTGAGCACTGAGCTCTGCCTTATCAGCTGAACATAACAGCATCACATCACTCTGAGACTCGCTCCAGCCGCGGGCTGATCCTCACGCTAGGGATGTGTGCAAACCCTATTACGCTGACAGACTCAATGTGTGTGGCACCATCCTAAATTAGCCTGTTCTCTCCGAGAGAGAGCAATTACAGTAAACGCCCAAAGGACTTGTGCTAGAGGAAGGCCAAGGGGACCCCATTCAAACCTGAAGCACTATTGCACTCTTCACCTATAGTCAGTCCATTGCATTTGGACTTGTCATCACCATAAATAGCTTTGCTGATAAATGACTGTTTGAAAATATTAAAATCAATAGATTTTCACAAAGTTAATGATGTAAAGACCATAATCATAGTTTATTCGCCCTCAAGTCAACAAAATCCCCAGTCTATTATACATGAATAAATGTATGTATGTGGACAGGGTTTGATTTTATGCATCAGGAATTGACTGGATTAAGTGGGTTTTACCAAACTCCCTTTAAGGCAAGTAATTTCACTTGGAGACCATCTTTTAAACGCCTCTCAAATTCTCCAAAGCTGTTCACCAAGCTTATGATTAAACTTCATATTTGAATTCATTAAAGGCATAGTATAGACAAAAATAAACATTTTGTCGTCATTTACTCACCCTCAAGCTGAACACAAAGGAAGATATTTGGAAGAATGTTTGTAACCAAGCAGACCTCTTTATTGACAAGCGATCAGAACGCCGCATCCGCCATTTTGTCCGACAAAGCAGCCAGTAGTTAGAAGATTTACCTCGGTGGAGTTAAACTTGAAAAATTGTGTATATTGACGTCTCCTACGCGTTTGAAACAACATTCCTTCTCATGTTCATTCATGTTTATTTGACGCTATAAATGGACTAGTAGGAAGAGATGATCGGTTAACGAGCCTCTTGAGCTGAGGCGCTACAGCAATCTGTCACAACCATGGTCACGACATATTAAAGAGCCTCAAAACGGTTTTTATTGTTTGAATTTCTTTAATAACTACACAGTTTGAAAGCTGGGACTTTGTTTAATATCATAAGTAACCTGCTTTGTCTTGTCTGTCGACGTGTTGTCAGCTTCCTCTTTGTTCTGCAATGTATTTTTCACTGTGTGTGGCATGACAGCGCCACGCTTGTCGGACAAAGCTTGATTTGACAGGCGATGATCTAACCAATCATAACGCCAAATCCACCATTTTGTCTGACAAAGCAGTCAGGGGAGTTAGCAGATTAACATAGGTGGACATGAACTTGAAAAATGGTGTGTACTGACATCTTTCCGCGATTGAAACAACATTCGTTATGATGTTCATTCATGTTTATTTGATGCTATAAATGAACTAGTAGGAAGAGATGATCAGTTCGCGAGCCACTTGAACGGGGGCGCTACAGCGATATGTCACGAAGAGCCACAAAATGGTATTTATTGTTTTAATTGACAAAATTTGAAATTTGAGATACCAAATTGTTTCATATCAAAAGTAACCCGCTCAGTCTTGTCTGTAGACACGTTGTCAGTGTCCTCTTTGCTCCGCGATGTATTTTTCACTGCGTGAGAACGTGTGGCAAGAGATCGAATGGCTTGTCGGACATAGCAACATTAACTAAAGGGGGTGGGTCTTTGCGAACGGTCAATTGGCAGTTGGCTCTTTTATGTAGAAGGCTGGACTTATTCAGCCATATTGCGCAATGCACCTTCTCTAATTCATAGGAATATGACTGCACTGTCTTTGTATATCTAAAGACCTTGGTGTTACATACAGAATGAAGCTGAAAATGGGTTGAAAAATGGGTTTGCTGGTGATGTCAGCAAAAAAACAGTAGTCGGTACTAGTTTCTAGATTATGAAGACAAACATTTTTCTTTGGAAAATTGTGCATTGATGAATTATTCATTACAGGATCAGGAAAGTGTTTTAGGATTCAAATTTCATGTTGACTTTAATAGTTAAAGTAGATTCTTGGGGCACTTACGCTAACGCTCACTCTTATTTTATTGCCTTCTTCCTTGTTTCCACTGAGAAACAGGCCAAAGATTAAATTAAAGCAGAAAGAACATGTTCCATTTCTTCCATTTGTGCACCATGTGGAATAGAATGAGTGCACTCGTTGTTTCTGTGAAAAATGAGACCAGGGTCATTGTCTCATGTTCAGATTCAGGGTTAAGATCACAATCTCTTGAAATGGAGAATTGAGGATCCTTCTAGGTCACACTGCTTTTTTTAATGAGTGTGTAGCTGAGAAAGTCAGGTGAGGAAGTCTCATTACCATATTTGTCTTTTAAAAGAATAATTCATCCCAATATAAAAACACTGTCATAATTATTAACTCCCATGTTATTCCAAACCTGTATGACCTCCTTTCTTCTATGGAACACAAAAGTAGATGTTTAGAAGAATGTTCATGCTGCTCTTTTCCCGGTATATGCTCGTTAGAAAAAAAAGCATACCTTTACTTACAATTCACTGTAGTTTACACTAGTGGCTGTAAAGCACCAATAACTTTTCTTCCTTTTCACACAAATTATGATTGCAAGGCAAATTTTCAGGTAATAAAGACTTTTTCATGATTCGTAAACTAATACATTTTGACTTTTGCATCACATAATCAGCTTCATATGTATGATTTTTTCTGATGTAGTAAACTTGCTCAGTAGTTCCCCTGGTTCAAAATTTCGATAGCGTACAAGTGCACCAGTTCTGAGAAACACGATTAAAAGAGCTCATTAAAAGATCCCAAAGACTTTTGTAGAAGCAAGCTAAAATGTTGTTTCAGAAAATGCATTTTTATTTCACATTTGGTTTATCTAAATGCATTGGTTGGGTTTTAAGTAGGGTTTAGTGTAGGTGGTGCATTATTTTCCAAAATGATAGAGCGTTAACCTTTTAGCGCTACTCACCGGACTTACCGAACTGCCACGAAAGGTACAGCAACCAATGAAGTAAAACATTACCAGATTCATGTTCAAGCTGAACACACTTTTAGCTCCACTCACTGCATATTTCACTTCTGAAAGTGTCACAAAACATGCAAGAAGCAATGTAATATCATTTTACTGAACTGGCCCCACAGGTATGATTTTCCAATGAGACTGCATTGTCCTTTCCGTACAATGAAAGTATATAGTGACCTGGGGCTTTCAATTTCCAAAAAAATGACATAAAAGCACAATAAAATTACCATAAAAACCGTACATACAGCACATGGACAATATTTCACATTTTCTTATGTTATATGGTAGTTTTGTGTGAGGAACAGATTGATATATAATTTGATATTCTTGGAAATTCTCTGTTGTGCCATATTTGTCAAGTCTCATTCACACTTTCACATATTCATTTACATTTACATTTATTCATTTAGCAGATGCTTTTATCTAAAACGACTTACAAATTCAAACTTTATACCTGAAGACGAGTTGACGTAAATGACAGATTTGACATCAATGATGGCACATTTCACTTGGTGTTTCGTAACCAATCACATTTAAGAGCTACAGAAGAGAGTTGTTGTTGTTTTTTTCTTCCTTCAATGACAAAAACTGAACATCCAATAGTTTTTGGGTCATGTGTCAAGAGCTGCTGCTAATGTACCTAATGTCATTTTGCCAACAGATATTAAACACCAAAGGACAAAGAACCTAGAATCATTTTCCTGTTTAGTCTGACATATATTCATTTAGGTGCCAGTATGAGTTAGTGTGTCACTTTTTAATTTTGTTCTTGCCGTTCTTGATGAGAAAACCAAAAGATTTTCTTGCATTTATGTGCAATAAAAAGATTTTAATCTACTAGTAACATTGACACTATACGCAACTACACAACGTTGAGGCATACAAATACGCATTGCGACCAATTTTAACAGAGGTAATTTGTATATAGAAACCTTAAAAGTACAGTACTGTAGCGTAAACAGCCTATTTAATTCTAAAAGTATGAGAGAGGGTGTGAAATGGTAATAAAAGGCAATAAAAGTGTAGCAAATGATCCCTTTATGTGCTCCATGTTTGACTCCTGCTCTAATTCATTTTGTTTTTTCAGTTAAACATTCACCTTTCTGAAGTAGAGGTCACAGAAATGTGGGCGTAAATCAGTGGTGCTCATATGTCTTCTCTCGGTTCTTTCTCCCCTGAAAAGTATTGTTGCAGTGGCAGTGTCGTGTGTGTGTGTGTGTTTGTGTGTGTTTTGTAATTGCCCAGGTCTTCCCCTGAGTTCCAATTAGCATTTATATCTGTGAAACAGGTATAACCCAGGGGTTTGACAAAAACTGATGATGGTGGTGATACCACAAACTGGCTGCTGAATGCAAGAAAATACTACCAGTATTATCATCACAACCTATTACAGCTTGGTATTTAATATTAACATCATGTTGGCAGTAACAATATCCTCTCCATGTGGTCTGTCTACCTGTTCAAATAGGTGCAGATAATTGATAAATATATGGTTTGATTTATTCATGTTTTGAAGAGGCATATTATGTAGCATCTCTCTCTAGGATGTAAATGTTGTAATTCTGTGAATACACATCAGCACTCAACAGAAAGTAGTCGCACATCTGTGGTGTTAAGGTAACAGCGATTTTAACTAGATTAGATTACATTTTCAGTGATGCTTGGCCATTCAAAATCCACTTCCACAATTATGCATATCATGATTTCACTGAGTTAGACGCGTTCCTGGGTCAAAATATTTTATTGATTCAGCAACAAGATTCCTGTCTGAAAATTTAGACCTAACCATATCCCTACCCCTAAACCTAACCTTACCCATAAGTTATCGCATTGTGTTGATTGTTGTTGACTGTGTTGTCGCCTCTCGTCGGCTGGGTCTCGGCCAAAAAGCTTAGCTTGAACATACCAAAAGAACTAAAGGCGACTGTCAACTAGCACGTCCATTCTTCACCTTCGTGTAAGTACGTAAATATCTGTCTATATCAGCAGGTATCGATAGTCTATTTTCGTCATTCAGAAAGGGAAACCGAAACTAGGAATGCAGATATACAAACTGTAAACAAAGCAGCGCTTGCTTACCATTTTGAATATCAATCATGCTGATCGCTTTCTTCATTCCAGTCAGCTCATGTTATTATGAAAATATTTGTGCATTTGAATGCTCCAGACTGTTCTCCAAAAAAAAAAAAAAAAAAAACGACCCTATAGGTCATTTTTCAAGCACCTTATTATGACCTTATATATTTACATTTTAAAGTCATGCCCCCTCTAGTTGGCGTAAAAATAATGACAGTGTGCTGGTAAGATGAAGTAAAATTACAACAGCCTTCTGTCTGTACCATCTTGTCTTCTTTGCTCACTTTCATCAGTTCACCAAGACGGTTTCAGACTAAGGCCAACAGTGCAGAACAAACCAAAAAACTAAGCTTACCAACCCTCAGAAGACAGCCCAACATTACCTGATGGCCAACCGTCGGTTTGGTGCGTCCCTGCCTTAAACTTGACAAACTGTAAACTTGTCCACTAAATCAGATTGGTTGATTGGAATGTTGTTCCAGCATCAATAAAGATGCTGATCCAGGAACATGTTGTACTTTATGGAATCAGGTTCTGTGTAGGGCATTGTGGGTGGTTGCCAGGGCATTTCTATTCAGTTGATAGAGTGTTGCTAGGTGTTTTGTTCAAATCTCTAATAGTTACTAGTTAAACTAGTTAAACGAATACTTTACCCAAAGATATTCTGAGAAATGTCTCAACACTGGAAGTTAAAGGTGCTACAATGATGTTTTGTTTTATACATTTTTGCAGTATTACTTGAAACTGTCTTTACTAACTGATAAAAGACTATTTATTAGGTGCACTGAAAGGAATAATATTAATATACATCATCTGTGCACGAGGTAGGGCCTTAAAAACATCAGCCAATCGATTGGCCCTCTGGCTTGTCAATCACTGCCATTACGTTCCTTGTGAGAGACGTGCACGGATTGGCCCTCTGGCTTGTCAATCACTGCCGTGACATTCCTTGTAAGAGACGAGCGCGGCTGCGCGCTCCAGTAACTTTCCACACTCCACAGGCGCCGCATGCAATGTTTTTGTCAGGAGACAGGAGTAACAACTGCAGATTATAAGTTACCTGCGGTGAGTCCGACATAATGAATCCTCTACCACGACACAGCGAATGCCTGTGGTAAACACTCGTGTTCCAATACTCGTGCACGAGTTTTGGGAGGCGTTCCCTCGAAATGAGCTGTGAAGGAGGGGGGCTGTTCTTGCGCATGCGCTCATTTCAAAAACTCACTAACAGTCTTTGGTTTCTCAGTCGAAGAAAAGATCCTCTATAGCACCTTTAATGGTTACCAATTTGTTTGGTTACAAACAATCTTCAAAATTTCTCCTTTAGTGTTCTGCAGAAGAAAGCTATAGGTTTGCAATATCACAAGATTTAGTAAATGTTGACCAATTTTTAATTTTGGGGTGAAAATATCCCTTTAAAATTATTGTAACTAATGACTATAGTTCAAACTTTAAATTCATCCAGTGCATCTAGTGTCATGTCCATATATTTCTCCACCTTTTCATCTCTTCTCTTTCTCTGTCCATCTTTCCATCATCTCCTTTTGATCCTCCACGTATATCGTTTCTTTGCTCACAGGACTGTTACGTTATTCTGTCAGTGCAGATCTTCAGAGGTCTGCTAGCTGATCTCAGCTCTATGGCCATAACTCTTCAAGCCCCAGAGGACATTTCTTGCTGAACTCTTGTCCATCAAAGGATGTGCTTGGGCAGAGTAGCGCTGACCAGCCAAGCCTCATTCTCTTACATGTAATGCTATCACACGTGACCCTTGCCCTACAGTGTGTGTCCACTCTCTCTGATCAACTCTTGCCTTTGATGTAGTTATTTTGAAGAACTAGAATGTAAAAATGTACCCCTCAGAAAGTCCCTGCTCACAAGGTAATACTTTTTCAAAGTTCAGGAACTTTCGCGGGTGGGACTTGGGCGCTAAACATGCTGATTGGTTGACTCCACGCAACCACAATTTTTAAAAGTCTATTGTGGTGCGTTCAGTAAGAGTTGTTTGCAATTCAAATCAACAATAGAGTTTAAAAAATACGACTGATGGATCGACGATGAGGTTCAGGCTTTATGAAGCTTATATCTGGAGGACCAAATCCAGCGTAAACTGGAGAGTCTCGCACAGTCCTTCATCACCGGAGTTAATCTTCACGGTACTTTAGACCGTGATGGAAATGCAGACAGCAACAGGTCAATCAATCAAATCAATATATACACACACTTCGTCTAAAACTTGGCAGTTTTTGAACTTGTAAAACTTGTGTACTTACAAGACTTATTTCTTGTATTTGGCACAAAATAAAATTCAAATAAATAAATAAGTTGTTTTGTATTGACCCAGAGTTCAAAGAAAGAATAAAGCATGTACTGTGAGATGTTTTTTTACTGCTTTTTCCAACTGCTATCCAAGTCTACATCCAAATGAAGTGAAAAGTAAATCAATAATTGCTAAACAGGTTCATATCTTTTCATTATTCTTATTTCCTTCATTGTGCATTTTATATGCATGACAAGCATATAAAAAAATTGAGACGAATATGAATGTAAAGAACCTGTTTAATTTAACCCCAGTGCCTGGGGATAAGCACTGAGTTATATTGGATCATTCTTATTTATCCAGCACAGTGAGCATATTTAGTCTTTGTCTGTAGTTTATCAGCTGTATCAGCTTCCGTGGAACCCGTATAAATATTACAACATTGCCAGCCAGAGGCACTTTAACCGCTCATTATATGATAATGCAGCTTTGAAAAACAATGCCCAGCTTTTCAACATGGGTGGAAATACAGGTCAGGTTGTCGCCAAATGTGTCTCATTTTGGCTCTTCTGGAAGAGAATCTACTGAATCTAAGCTTAAGATAAAATCATCCTGGTGAAAGATGCTATTGTTCCCTTTCGTCTGTTCTTTTCACTTTTCTTGATCCCTTATCTTCCTGCAGAGGCAGTGAACCTATAGGATCCATCGCAAACAACTTTAGCACACACCCAGGTCTATTATAGATTGATTCAACAGCATGGAGGAGGTAATGCCCAATTCAGATTGAAAGGATTTAGAAATGGCCTCTGAAATGAGATGAGGATTATGGAAACTCAACTAGATGGTTACACTTTATTTCGATGGTCCACTTTAGAAATTCTGCAAACTATAAGTAATTTTGCAACTACATGTCAACTAACTCTCATTAGAGTATTAGTAAACTGTTAGGATTAGGGTTAGGTTTAGTCTCAGCCTCAGACGTCATTCCCACCGACTGTTGACGGAAAGTCTGATGCATAAGGTACACAAAATGGGAAACTCTTCGAGAGTTTCAAAGTCATCATCTGATTGGTTTAATTCTACAGTAATTCTGGGAGACGGTCCACCTTGAAACAAAGCTGTTGTTTTGAGTGGCAATGAGCGCTTATCAGGATCATCTAAACTCTGGGTTTTCAAAAGTAGCAGCACCATTGTTGCAGCAAACTTGCAAAACATTCTTGAATGAATTATTTATTAGATGCATGCTGGTCTGTTATCGAAGTGACATCGGCTTTACATTTTCACACCCCTAAACATGATGTAGAACAAAACAAACTGTGATTGGTTGCTTTACACATCGGTCAGACGTCCTCTTGGACAGTCCTTTGCCATTGAAAGCTGAGATGAAGTTCAGACCTGACTGGTAGTTGATATGTAGTTGCAATGTTACTTATACAGTAGTTAGTAGAATGTCTAAAGAATGTCTGTATCTTTAAAATTCATGCATTATAAAGCAACTGCCATTCTAGTGAATGTAGTTATAAAGGGTTAGTTCACCCAAAATGGAAATTCTATCATTTACTCACCCTCATGTTGTTCCAAACCCATAAGACTTTCGTTCATCTTCGGAACACAAATGAAATTTAAGCTTCTTTTTTTTTGTCCCTCCATTGACAGCTATGTAACTACAACTTTGATGCTTCAAAAAGTTCATAAACAGATCATAAAACTAATCCATGTGAATTGAGTGGCTTAAGGTCATTGCACACTGAGTCCGAAATTCGCATGCGAAACTTTCGCACGTTAAAAAATAAATTCGACCTCACGTTATGTCAATCGCGTTTGCACACTGCCTCCGAAACTTTCGTCCGTCAAAAAAATATTCGGATCAGGTTCGATTTTCTGCGTTTTTCGCATCCGTGGCACGCATTTTGAGAGACGTTTTGACAATTCAGAGCCACCGTACGCGAACGCAAAAATCCAGAATGCCATCTGACAAGTTGATCCACGTTGCCTACAGCACAAAACAGCAGCACTGTATGACAAACAACGTGAGGAACACAAAGAGACCGAATATAAAGACAGATTGTGCCAGTAGTAAAGCATCAAACAGAGCCACTGACATCCTGAAGTAAACTTTGAAACGCTCGGATAATCCCGCAGCTCCTTGATGAGGTGAATTCTTCTTTCTCTCTATGCAATCTCGGGATTGAATAGACTCAATATTTTCTCTTTCTTTTTCTAGAGGAGACAACTAATCGTGCTCACTGCTTGAAGACTTCATTTTGTATTGTTTTGCGATTTGTTTTGCGATTTTTTTCGCAACGCATTCATTAATACGCATCGGACTCAGTGTGCAAGGTCTCGGTGCGTGACGAATTTTTAGGATTGCGAATACGAAAAAACGCATGCGAAAATTTCGGACTCAGTGTGCAAAGGCCTTTAGTCCAATTTTTTTTTTTTTTTTTTGAAGATACTCGATCACTTTATATAATGAACAGATTTAATTAAGGCTTTTATTCACATATAAACATTCACCAACGCTGACATCAGTTGTGGTAAACGGAAGCTCAGGCATGTTCGCTTGACGTGTGAGAACCGTGAGGTTCATCGTCATGTGTTATGCAGCACTTTTGAGCTTACGCAAGATGTTTGTTTTCGCGCATCAAGCAGTTTCGGTTGAGCTTCTGTTTATATTTGCTCATTAATGTTTATATTTGAATAAAAGCCTAAATTCAATCTGTTCATCATATAAAGCGATCGTGTCTCTTCTAGAAATTTTTGACTAAAGCCGAGTTCAGACTGCACGATTTTAGCCCGGATTTTGGCCCGCCAACAGGTTTTGAGAAATCGCCGACAAATGCCCGAAATCACAGGCAAATCGGTGCTCGTTCACGCGAGTGACAATCACGCAGTGTGAATGAGCAAAGACGCGATCTGAGAGTATCCCGTGAGATATTTGGCATGCTAAATATCTGGACCTGTCGGCGATTCAAAATCTTGCAGTGTGAAAAGTGTTCTGACTGAAAACTACATCGGCGATGACCGACAGCCAATGAGAGAGCAAGATACAGAGCAGCGGGGAGTTCGGGGAGGAGTTATAGACCACAACATCAGCAAGCATGGCTTCATTCACATAAACATTACAATTCTATCAAACGGAAACAAAACACAAATATTTGCTTGACCATCCGCAACAGCAGCACATTGAAAAGTTATGTATTTACCTCCAACTCTTGTTGCAGAACACACAATCCACAGTCTCCCCAACCATTTCCTCCTCCATATTTTTCTTTTCTTTTTCTTATATTCGCTGCAAATCAGCGCACAGGCAACTCGTATTGCAAGCTTCTTGCGGGCTACCGTTTTTAATAATAACAACTCCGGTCCTGCACGCTTGATATCGCGTCGTTTCCTTGTCACATCTCGCGTGTGTTTGGTTGTGAAACGTAGTTTGTGTGCCAGACAGGGTTGTCGGCGATTCTTCCTATTGTAAAGTCATGCAGTGTGAAACCTTCTGTCGCCAATCCATCGTGCAGTTTGAACACAGCAGCGACTGAATGCTGGCCAAAATAGTCATGCAGTGTGAAAAGAACAGTGACCCGACTGCTTTGAAAATCGTGCAGTCTGAACTCTGCTTAAACCGCTCAATTCATATGGATTAGTTTTACGATCTCTTTATGAACTTTTTGAAGAGTCAAAGTGGTAGTTGCATAGCTGTCTATGAAGGGACAGAAATCACTCAGATTTCATTCAAATATTTTCATTTGTGTTCTGAAGATGAACGAAAGTCTTGAGGGTGAGTAAATGATGACAGAATTTTAAAGTACCTTTTCAGATGTTTCTGTAATTAAAAATGAAACACGATATATGCATTTTATCCAGTGCATTTAGTCAAAACTGTTTGTCATCAGTTAAGTTAACAAAGAGCTATGCAAAGTGGTGTTTTCAATGCACAGATGGTCCAGTTCAGCACAGTGTGCCTGTTCCTTCCTGATGGTCTCTTCTGACCTACTTTCTTTGAGCTAAGGGTGATTCCCATAGGCAGACTGCTGGAGCTGTCAGAACCACGGACAGCTCCTGAGCACAGCCGCACGCTCTTACTGCACTTCTCCTGGGTTTTGCTTTCCATCTTTAGAGTAAACGCATCCGAGCATTCTGCGTTCATTTAAAAGCAGCAGCAGTCAAAAGTACACTCGTTCTGTTCTTGTTGTTATTATAAGTGAAACTTGGGGATTTCTGAGTCAATGTCGTCTTCTTGACACCATCAAATACCCTTCTTTGTGTCTTTTTGTTTCCTGCCCTGTTCTAGTTAAGAGCCATACATGTAACATATGGGATCAGTCTTCTATTTGTGGTTTGTGGTGGATAAAGCTTTGGTGATAACATCTCAGATAGAGGCAAAATGATTGCCTTTGACAAGATCAGAGTGCTGTTTGTTAGGATCTCTTTTTCACTATATAGTTGTCGTGACAGGACAAAAGGTGTCATTTCTTTGCTGTCATGCCAGATTTCTATGGCATGAAGGTAAACTACGTATTTTAATTTTGTGTTTCGTAAAACCACAATTGGACTTAGTATTTGGAAAGAACAAAAGCTACTTTTGTTAACCCTGTATTTGAAGCTAGTATTGTGCATTCTAGAGCTGTATGCCTTCAACTGCACTTGGTAATGTTTAATGCATTTAATATTTTCATAAATAATTACATTCACAGTAATAATGCATTATTAATGCATATTATATATTATGCATAATATATTTATTGCAATTTACAAGGTGTTGATCATGTTTTTTATACTCTTTAATGTATAACTATGAACAGGTATCTGTTATTACAAGTGGTAATATGAATCATAATAGATTAGAATTCTTTGTTAGAACATGCAGCTTAATCATGTGTATTATAAGGAATTATGAATGCATTATAATGCATTAAGGAAAGCTTTATTCTGTAGTGCATTACACAAACAGGCTTTAAGTAAAATGTTAATTTATTCTTAATTTTTAAGATGCAGAAAATATGTTTTTTTTAAATACATAATACAGATCTAATTTACAATCTACTTTTAAGCTTCTGACATTTAAATAAAAAAATATTATGACATCTGATGCAATAAATGTCTCCCCCCAAAAAAGATTAATGTTCTAAACCACTTTATCATTGACATAAAATTGCATTAAAATTCAGTTTGTCTCCATCTTCTGTAAGGTTTTTATTGTATTCTACGATCAAATTTGATGGATTATGCAAAACTGTATAAGTGATTTGTTTCTTGGTGCCTTGTGTATTATGCATCATTGCATCATAAGTGCACTGATGTTTCAAAAATTTTAAGTGATTTTTTTTTCTCTCTCTCCATTGTCTGGAAAGCTTTTATATGATGCATCCAACCCATGTTTAGCAGACAAAAAAAAAAAAAAAGAAAAAAAAAGGCGACTGAATGAGTCTCATTGTCATGCCATTCAGGGAAAACTTACTTTAAAGAGTTCATACTTTACATGCTTTTATCATTTTATGTAGTTTTACCTAGCTTGTATGCAGTTGATTTTCATTTCACTTAAAGCAAAAATATTAATTTTGTCATGAGTTACTGACCTTGATGTCATTTCAAACCTGTATAACTTTTTTCTTCTGTGAACGCTAAATAATTTTAACTTCACTTTCATCTGTTCATCACACAAAGCACCGCATTCTTGAAATATAGTGAATATAGACCGTTTATGGTGCTTTTTGTGCTTTTTCTTCTTTTTTGGAGCTTGACAGACATTACTATGAAGTGTATGAATTGTATACAACAGAGCTATAAGGTATCTTCAAAAGTTACATGTTTTTTTGTGTGTGTGTGTTTTGACATACAAATATCAGTATACAGGTTTGGAACAACATGAGCAATTAATGATATAATATTTCTAAAATTCCCTTCTTTTCCTTCAATCTTCTATTCTTCCTGCCCTCTTCACATTCTTCTGTGTTCCTGGTTTCCCTTCACCTGTGTTTCCGAAGCTTTCTTTCCTTTGCAGACGCACCCATTCACTCTCTCCGAGCAGAGCAGCGCTAAATAAAACATGAGATGGAGACAGAGACACTCCACTTCTGCAAATCACCTCATGCTACTCCATCTCTCTTTGTTTTTCTTTGTCTTTCTCTCTCTTGGCATTTAAGTTTACTGGTCCTTCCTTGGCCTTCTATATTAAATTACTCACTGGTATACCAGCATCCTTTTTAAGGTGATACGGCACCACTGAACCGACCGCACACGTGGCTCTGCTTTCTGAGCGGGCTCTTCTCGTACTCTCATCAGCGTGTGGAGGGAAAGAGCACTGGATGAGAGGGAGGAGGAGGCAGAGAGAGAGATAAAGCAAGGGAGGGAGAAGCAAAGAAAAGAATCAAAGCAGAGAGACAGGAGCAGATGCTTTGGTTCCCAATCTTTAGGATGAGACACAAGAATATGAGTATACTGCTATTCTCATCTGGAAAAGCAGCTCATGGGATTGTTCTCCTGAAGAGCAGCATGCATCTCGCCACCTATTGTTAGCACATGGAGGCTTCTCAGTTTGAATTATGGAGGATTTTAGCAATATTAGGAGTCTCAGTCCGGAGAAAGGTAAGCTTTCACACTCTGTTATTTCTTTTAAGAACAAAAAGAGTGATTTTGAGTAAAGAGGCGAATAAGAAATAAAAAAAATGGTGGATGTTTTTAAGTAGGAGTTCTTTTGGACACCTCTCTCTTTCTCAAGGGAGGATTTTTGTCTTCAGTGTAATTTCCCATTTTATCTCATGATGTCCCTGCGGTCCACACCATAAAGCCTGTGTAAATGTGCTCTAACATTGTGTGTCTGATTTTGTCTGCACTATTCCAATGCCAAATGTACAGAAAAAACATCCTGGATCTTCTGTGGATGCACTGTAAAAAGTGAACATGTGCAGCCTTATGGAGCTATTTTTGCTTGTTGTGACCCTTAAAAAAAAGACTTTGATTCGTGAAACATGATTCAGTCATATAAATAATTTTTTTTGACTTGAATAAAACCAGTTAGATTATACCACATAAAGCACATTTCTAGGTTAACTCACAACACATTATATACAGTGCCTGTGTGCATTGCTTGTTTGAGATTTTCTCCCAACTCACAAAGTTACACTGAATGAAAGTGGTTTTATATTGGGCAAAAATTTGATGAGTGTGCTGGTTAAAGCATGAGATGCGGAATAATGCTGCAATATCATTTTAATTATATCACCATAGGAATATGAAAAACAAAAGCTTCAGCAAGCCAAGCGAAAATCAGTTTTGGAGAAATAAAAGAGTTGATTTATTCAGGAATTTTCATAGATAAGTTTAACAAAGCATGCAGTTTTCTAGACAAGATGAATTTGCAATTAGATCTCAGGCATCTGTGTGCAACAATGGTCACCTAATGACATCTCAGAAGGTTCTATGAGGTCTTGATTGTTAATTGGAAATGTAATTACAGTATAACATAATAGCAGTTGCAAGTACTGTTGTAAACATAAAAGCAGTCATAAGCATAAGTTTAAACAAAATAATAATCATAAGCAAAATTGCAAATATAATCATCAGAATAATCAAAATCAAAAAATAATTACAACCATAATTGGAATTGTTACCATAACGGCAATTGTAACAGCAATTGTTCCGTAAGCATAAAAACATGTTAAATGACTCCAGATTTCTGTAGTTATGCATTAATTTCCTTTTTTTTCTATTTTTACAGAAAAAAATATTTTGAACATTTTATGTACAATTACACATTATTATGTAAAAATACAGCAAATTTTCCAAATAATTAAAGAAAAAGCCAAACTGAATAAAATCATTCTTGCATGCATTGTTGAAAACAGTGTTGATACTGTAAGATTTTTCTCCTTACAGAAGTTCTGCGACTGCAGTGTTTCATTGTAACCTATCTGTGATGCTCTAATGGTGCACACTATGAACACTTGCTTAAACAATACTGCAAGCATCATCACCTTGCACAAAACCAATCCAAAATAGAAGTGCTCTGACATCCTGAAGTTTTGAGCACCCTTCATCTTTTTAACGCATACCCCCTGCATCACATCCTACTGTCACGCTTTCTCAAGATTCCTTAGCATGTACCTGTGGCCCTTGCCAGCTTCCTGTCAGCTGCATCTGCACAATGTGGTCATGGCGTTACTCCAGTCTGAAAAACAGAAGCTGCTTATGGACTGTTTCTCTGATTATGCTTCCATTACTGACAGCTTTTAGAACACTCTGCTGATGCCTGTGTTTTCCCTTTGAGGGTCTATTAAAAATAAAATGCATTATTTTGCACTACATAGAGTTTACATCTCACTGTGGCAGTACATGCAGTATTATCTTTCTTGCTCTTATGCTTTCATTTGAAATCTTTAGTCCTCTTTTTTTAAATAATTGATCACATGGGATTATAGGGCTGTCAGTTTCAGGGAGTTTTCACACTAGAGCTTTTGTTGAACACACGAATCAGTCTGATGTCAGAGCTTGGTTCATTTAATTGAGGTGAAAACTGCTTTCTGAACTTGGGTGAGCACAAACAAACAATTCCCAAGTCTGCTTGAAAAGATGGTGTGGAGTAATTATGTGGGCACCATTACAGTTCACTATTGGTGAAAAAGTAGTGTGTTGTAGCTTAGCATGCGGAAGTAAACTGCTATTAATGACATACAATTTGCCTGTTATAATATATCACATTTTTCATTGCTGCTTGTAGAGAGCAGCTTGAATCCTGAATCTCTTGCAATATATCCATGGCAGACAGAAGCACAAGTTTGTGTGTTAAGGTTTGCCAAAGGGCAAAAAACATAGCCTAAACTTTGAGTGTAAAAAAGCATAGAATGGTAAAAAGCTGCCTTTAGTACTCACAGTTGTATGGAAAGTTGATGACAGAATGTTTTAAAACCATATATTATGAAAAAAGACCAGTGGGGGGTGAGAGGGTGGAATCAAGCTTGTGTTTAAATCAAGCAATTGAATGTCCGAAAATATCTACATCTCAACAAATCCTTTACCTTTTGTCTGCACTAATAAAGCACACCAATATACAGAATCTTCCAAAGCTCTAATACTCATTAGATGCAAAGACATGTTGTGACTGGATACTAACGTGGAATTGTTGCTGCCACGCTTACTGAGAGCATCATCACAGTGAGAAGAAATGAGGAGCAAAGTTGCTTTTTATATGGAGATAGCTTTGATCCACAAAGTGAAAAGGCAGCACTGTTTCACTAACAACCATTTGGACATGGGCACTGTATTTAACCCTGAGGTTCAGTAGCAAACTGTGATGCTTAACTTTCATCTCTGAACATCTCTCAGGGGGACTAGTCTCAGCTTTAGATGGCATTCCTATGGTTCGCCCACGGACCATCTACTGACTGTCTGATGTATATTGCACTCAAAAATGGCAAATGCTTTCTCTAGGTGGCAAGATCCAAACTGATTGGGTAGCCTTTCACAATTTTAGGAGTCAAAGTTAGCATGTATATATTGTATGTATGTGTATATATATATAGACAAGACAAACAAAGATGTGACATTAATGGTTTAACATGTACAAGGTTAAGACACCCTGAAGAGACATGGATGATCAAGCTGGTTCCAGGTCATTTCTAGATAAGATCACAGAAATCCAAAGCCTTGCCTGGGTGAATGACAGAAGTAGTACTTCTACTGAAAAAGTTAATTCATAGTACAAATGGGATCTGAGAATCTGTAAAAAAAGGTTAAAGGGTTAGTACACCCAGAAATTAAAATTCTGTTATCATTTACTCACCCACATGTCATTCCATAAAAGACTTGCATTCATCTTCGGAACAAAAATGAAGATATGTTTAATGAAAGTTGATTGATTTCTGTCCCTCCATTGACAGCTATGCAACTACCACTTTGACGCTTCAAAAAGTTCATAAAGACATCATAAAACTAATCTATGTGAATCGAGTGGTTGAGCCCAAATTTTCTGAAGAGACACAATTGCTTTATATGATAAACAGATTGAATTTGGGATTTATTCACTTAAAAATTAATCAATTCACACATCATTTGTGGTAAATGAAAGCTCAAGCATGTTCACTTGACGTGCGAGAACCAATGAGGTTCATTCTTGTGTTACGCAGCACTTCGGAACACAAATTAAGATATTTTGATGAAATCTGAGAGATATATGACTCGTCCATAGACAGCAATATAATCAACACTTTCAAGGTCCAGAAAGGTACTAACGATTTCGTTTTTGGGTGAACTAACCCTTTAAAGTCAAATTCAAAGTCAAAAACATAATGACACCAGGGTTTAAATTAGACTCCCACACATCCATGCTAGACAACAACTCTCACAAAGCATTTTGCTTCCTTTTGTTTGTCTGTTTGCCTGTCCTGAGATATTGCTTTTGAAGACTACATGCAAGTATTTCATTAGAATGTCTCTGAGAGAAATTCCTCAGTGGAGAGGATGTCAAGCGCTGGCATTGAAAACCACTTCAGGCATTCTGTAGACTGAAAATACCCAACTGAAGAGATTTTAAAGGTGAGAAGCATCACTTAAGCAAAAATCATTGCTCAATTTTTGAGAACTCTGACACTTTCTTAGATGGTTCTTTGAGCCTTTTCCTTGATTACTTCATGCCGAACGGCCTCTTCGGCTGTGCTTTGAGAAGATCAAGCTCTCTTCAACTTTCCCTGCCTAACATGACAACTCTCTCTGATAGTAAAGAGAAAGAAAGGGCTGATTTGTACCTGAGCAATGGTGTCTGTTCATCTTCCTTAGTATTTGAATTTCCTGTGCTGCCATTATTGTGTATCTTGTTATTATAATCATTATTTTAAAATGCAGGATTCCATTATTTTATTTGAAAGACTTCTTGATACCTCATTGATACCTCAGCTCAAAGTTCTGTTCAGCTTCAAGCACAAATTAATTCTGGAAAATTAAGTTTTTTATATATAGCAATATTGAGGGTACTACTAGGTGTCTGTCTTTGAAACTATGGTATATATAATTGTACAGGAGATTTACATAGCTTTTGACTCATAACGAAATCTAAAAACCCTTTGCTTTGCTCCTATATTGTGAGATATGATTTGTGCTTTTTTCCTAAAATATGGCAGAAAGATTGCTTTTGCAGAGACAAAGCTAGCTGTATGTGGGAGGTGTGCTTTTATGCTGAAGACAGTGAAATGCACTGGTCTGTTTGTGCACAGTTTTTACGTTGTGTTAGTACTGTGAGCTGTAGTCACAGGTAGACATGTAGAGTGCAACATTTTGGTTTACTGTGACAATCCAAAATCACACTCTCACAGGCCTGCACACTTTCAATAAGATCACAAGCCACAAAGAAGCTGAATTTATTATAATGTCTAAATGTCTGTGTGAAAGTGAGCATTGAAATGTGATGCCTATGCTTTTGGTATTGTGCCTTGAGATTGAATAACTTCATATTTGCTTTTCTTCATAGGTCACAGCACTTACATATCTCATTACCTATGGAGATATTTAAAATAGCTGAGCCATCATGTGTGGGTTCTTTGTTAGTTCTCTGAACATTTTGTCTTCCCTGAAGAGATCCCTAAAGAAAGGCAATAACAATTATGCCAAATAGGATATGAATGTTCTGCTTGGTGAAATAACAGGTAATTGAAAGTAATTGCTAAGTGTGATTTATTTAGGAAATAGTACATTTATGTTTATTTTTCTGGGATACCATTCATAGATTATCCAAGAGCTGCTTAATGGGTGGGAGTGAGTCATGGCACATGTTGAGTCATGGGACTTAACCTGAATCTCAAGGGGACTGTTTGTGCATTTATTTATTTAGATCTCCAATTAAAGAGCACACCAACAATGGGTTGTAGGTTATGGTTTGTCTGTTTAGCTTCAGCTAATCTCCTGCTAACTAATGCCATAACTACATCGTTATGGTAGCAAAAAGCCAGAGTAATTAGTATAACATTCTTTTCAGCCCAATTTGCTTTTTAGAGCTAGGTTAGTTTTGGACTTAAAGATGTGGAGATGTTGATCCAGGTATATAGGCACTTGGCGAAATCATGGTCACCCTTCACTGTGCCAAAGCACGATTCTATGCTTTGCACATACTGTACCTAAATGTATGAGTGCTACCACTTACAACAGACCTGGAAAGCTGTAAGTCTTATGCAAAAAGTAGCTCTCTTAGTTTCTTTATAGTGGAGTAGGAGTAGTAGTGAAGTAAGTGCAACAGGGGTTAGCAGTAAACACAGAATACATATGACAGGGTTAGTTTTTCATTTTAGTCAGCACCGATAGGCACAGGATTAGCTAAACCAGAACATTTGAGCCCCCTCCCTTCCCAAGCCTTCGCCCGGGGAAAGTTTACCAGCAGGGCACCGTATCCTTTCCCCTGTGTTGCCATCTGTTCATTCAGACTCCCTTTCTCTCCACACTGGAGGCTGCCCTCTCTGTGCCGCTTTTGACGCTTGTGATCCAACAGGAGCGTTTCCTGTGAGGGGTGTGTGAGTGTGTGTGTAAGGGGAAGAGTAATGTGATTTCACTTTCATCTGAGATACAATTAGAGATAATCAAAACAGGCCTGCTTGCTTTTGAAAAGGACAGAACACAATCTCAATGCATGCAAATTAAAGAAGAGTTCATCTTTCAACAAAGCATATCTATTTGATTAAGAAGACTGTGGCTAGTTTTACACACAGGGAAGTTGCCACAAGTGGTACTGTTAAAAATCTTTATCTATAGTATAAGGTATTGAGTCAAAAGTTCAATTAGTGGTTTTCAAATACCTAGTTTAAATCCCCCTGAATGTAATTTTTTTGTAAATTCGGATAATAAATATATAGAGCTGCAAACTACAGTAAAATAATGCCAAAATAGTGTTACATACATTAAAATACACTTTAGGCTCTGTAGATTTTGACCCTGTATATTTTGACCTGATGTAGAGAATAAGATTGGGGCAATGTAAATTGGTATTAAACATTAAAATAGTCTGTCTTTCAATATTATAAATATTTAAACTGCTTGAAATACTGCATGTAATCATACATGGCTGATAATTAGTATTATGTATGCCATTAATTATGAGTTTTCTTTCCAAAAGGTAAGCACTCAAGTAGGGCTGCAACAATTAATCGCGATTAATCGTTTGCAAAATAAAAGTCTGTGTTTACGTAATATATATGTGTGTGTTCTGTGTATAATAATTATGTATATATATATATATAAGAAAAATGTTATATTTATATATAAAATATTTATGTTTATATGTAATATAAAATATATATAAATATATATATTTATAATACCTGCATATATTTCTAAACTTTATACCTGTATGTGTGTGTATTTATATATAAATATAATTATTATACAAAGAACACACACATATATGTATTACGTAAACACAGACTTTTATTTTATTTTACTTTTATTTTGCAAACGATTAATCGCGATTAATCATTGCAGCCCTACACTCAAGAAATCCATTTCCTGCGCATCACAAGCTGCTTGTTTACTCTAGAGAGTATATTCAATATAGGCTCATTGGAACTGTCCCTCAACCTACATTTTATCAAAACTCCAAAAACTTCCATATACATATAAATTACTCCAGGTTCCACTATATATCGATTACTAAAAGAGTTTACTCTCACCGAGAGTAAACTTGCTCAGTAGGCCACCTGGTACAGCATTGCAGAGCACTTGGGTATCAGTCCTATAAAACACGGCTCATCATAAAATATCTTAAAGACTTATAGATGCAAGCTAAAATGCCATGGTTACTTTAGCAAGTGCATTTTCATCTCGCATTGCTTTTGTTAACACTATTGGTTAGGTTTAGAGTAGGGTTTAGTGTAGGTGGCACATTACATTTTTAACACGATAGAAAAATGAAGGTTTAGTGCCACTCACTGAAACCGCAATACGTACAACAACCAACATAATACAATGTTGCCAGATTCACATTCACCTGTTTCACATAAAACTGAATGCATTTTTAGCATTAATAACTGACAATTCTCTATTGAAAGTTGCAAACCTTGCAAGAAGCAATGTAATAATTTTGCAGAAATTTTGCTGCAGACATGTTTTCCAGTGAGCTTGGGTAGAGTCTATTCGACCTCTGTATATTTATTTGAACATCCTGAATTTAGCAGCAGTGTTATGTTAATCAATTAAGTGAATCAATTCAGTATAAAAAAGTTGTCAAATGAGGTGTCTAGTAACTTGTGCAACTAATACAGAACAATTATCCAGTCTAAGTAGGCAAAAGAGTTAAGAGTCAACACAACTGTAATGCACATACAATTTCATAAAAAAGATTTTGAATCATAATGTTTAACCCTCTGGAGTCTGAGGCTGATTTGGGGCCTGGAGAAGTTTTGACATGCCCTGATATTTGTGCTTTTTTCAGTTGTTCATGAACATATTAATGGAAAAAGTGTTACACTGTATTCAGCACAAACTATGCTACCATAATATGTGAGAAACATGTATGTACATGTTTGTATTTTTGAAGGAATAACGTTTATGCGTGGTTATTGAAAAAGTGGATCTATCTTAAAGCTAATTAGTTATCTTGTGTATGGTATTAAGATGACCACTAATGGCTCTTATTAGTTGAATCACTTGCTTAATTGTCATTACACCTTGTGTACAGATCAACTGCTGCAATGACTGTCAATTGTGATCATGTCTGTCAAGCTCAAAGGACAAAAATCTCACCAAAGAGAACTATTAAAAAATGATAAAGTGGTCCAGAATTATACTCCAAGCAACCAAGTCTGAAACAATATGATAGACTGTATGTAGCACCTAATTTATAAACCTAAAAATACATGCTACAGGAAAAATGTAATGAATTTTTTATTGAGTTCCTGCAGTTACAAAAAATAATATGAGTACTTTAGAGAAAAGAAAAAAAAAAAACGCTACTAGAAACATCATTACCAAAATGATCCATTAAGTGGTCCCATACTGTAGCTCCTGTAATAGCACAAATCACAGTCTAATACTTTTGACTTCCACATTTTGCTATTAACTGCTCTATTATTCTTGTTTAAATTCTGGGTTATAATTAGAACTGAATAAGGAATGAAAGCCCCTGTTGAAATGACTATTTCAATAGACTGGCATTTTCATCCATATTTTAAAGTAAAATGACAAGTGGTTCAATTCAGTGCAATAAGAATATTGTTTATATGTAATTAAGTCACTCTAATTGCAATTTATAGTTAATCTATTTACTTTAGGGTTTCTACAGCAGTGTGTAACTTTATTTGGCTTTTCTAGTAGTTTGTGATTTTGTTTGGCATGGGTAATGGCCATACATTAACCCACATATTCAGGGGGAAACATGGGATCTTTTTATAAGCGCAGACTGTTTATATTGGAAACGTGCCAATTAAAGAGTCATGCCAGAATATTTATATGTGGTAGAAATAGTTTGGATCAATTTTTGTACTGTTGCTCGCCAGGAAATAAAAGTAATTTCACATAATTTTCTGGCAGCACAACAATCATAAAGTACACTGGTAAAGCATCAGTTTCATATCTGCATCTTTTTTCATTTTGTTGCACCAGGGCTAAACAAGGTTCATGTCTTCGTAAGTGAAATATGAAATTGCCCAAACATTTTTTTTTTTCACTTAAACACACACCACACATTGTTATTACGGTTTCTAGGCTTGTAAGTATTTCTTCCCAGGATGACTTGAAGTGATAAGACTGAAGCAGACAAACCATCTCAATAGTTCGCTGGCAAGTGAATATTGCTGTTGAAGAACACAAGGCTCACCTAAGTCAGATGGTTACTGATGAGGGCTTTCTTTTCCTTTTCACACTTGTTCGTTTTGGACAATATGTGTAGTTACATCTTGCACTCAGAATAGAGTAATGGGCGAAGGCGGCATGGTAGAGCTGCGGCATATGTTGGCAAACAACATTGATTTTTTTTTAACCAGACAACCATATGGCCCATCTGTTGAATGTGAGGATCCAAAAGACTAAATCCTTCAAGAGTCTGCAGTCCTACAAAGCCAACCTGAGTCTGGACCTTCCACTGAGCACATATTGCCAGCAGGTAGTACCTATAAGGGTGGCCTCGTTGTCATTATGACCCCTTTGATACCAACATGCCAGTTCAAATCTTCAGAGGCATTGAAGCTACTCCTCTAGCCTCTCAGCTTGGTCAGCCTCACATATTCATAACAGGACATTTACTTTTTGTCAGGACAATTTGCTTCCGTGACATTCACGAGATATCACCACAGAACAGGAGTACCCAATCCTGTTCCTGGAGATCTACATTCCTGCAAAGTTCAGCTCCAACCCTGAACAAACACAACCGAACCAGCAAATTAAGATCTTCAGGAGCCCTTGATAATTACAGAGAGGTGTGTTGGAGCAGGGTTGGAACTGAACTCTGCAGGTAGATCTCAGGAACTGAGTTAGGCACCCCTGCTATAGAATGACAAACTTAATAATTACGTTGTATTTAAATGTGTAATTAATTTGCACCTGTTGTTTGACTGCATTCATAGCATTCATGCAAGCATTCATAAGAAGTACACTGAAAAAGAAAAAAAAAAATACTTTGGATCAACTTTAAAAAAAAGAATAGTTTGTTACAGCCAAAATTGTTTTTCTCAAATTATATTTATGGTTTGATACAAACCTTGAATTTTGATTTAATATTATTCAAAAACATTTTTGTTTTTGTTTTTTGCAAAAAGACAAAAACTTTTGTACAAAAGTAAAATAATTATTAATTATAAAGATCATATCATGCTTAATATATTTTCTTTAGACAGAAGCCGAAATTACTTATTGTAGTTAAAGGAACACTCCACTTTTTTTGAAAATAGGCTCATTTTCCAACTCCCCTAGAGTTAAACAGTTGAGTTTTACCGTTTTTGAATCCATTCAGCCGATCTCCGGTTCTGGCGGTACCACTTTTAGCATAGCTTAGCATAGTTCATTGAATCTGATTAGACCGTTAGCATCGCGCTTAAAAATGAGTTTGATATTTTTCCTATTTAATACTTGACTCTTCTGTAGTTAAATCATGTACTAAGACCGACGGAAAATAAAAAGTTGTGATTTTCTAGGCTGATATGGCTAGCAATGTTTAATATAAATAGAAATAAAGAAATATTTTCTTTGAAAGACCTTAATGTATGTGTATTTATATATATATGCATAATCTTTTCTGTTATGGACTAATAAATAAATGAATATTTAAAACCCACTGTAATTTCTGCAGTCAGTAAAGCTAGCAAGTATATGTTCTGCACGTCAACACTCTGGTGTCGAGCAAAAATACTATTTAAACAAAAATGTTTCTTTTAATTTTTAAAATAATATTATTTGACAAACTTAACAAAATAGGTTTACATCAGAAACCATGATTTTTATTTAGACCCATATAAAATTGCACTTTAAAGGGGCTATATGTAAAAATGTTCATGTATTAATTGCTTGTTTATTACCAATGTGTAAACAGCTTGTAAGCACTCAGTACATACATATCCATCTAAACATCACTCTCGGCAGTGTGAACGATGTTGAGATGTTTGTTAAAACTATATCACTGCAAATGTATTTCCATCTTATTTTTACTTAGCAAAGAACAAAAAATAAGTTCACCGTGAGCATATGAGGGCATTGAATCACGTTAAGTCTCTTGTGCATTACGTGTGCAAACACGAGCAATAAGCTGCTGGCTGCAGTTCACTTAACGCCCACCGGTGTCACTAATAACAAGGGTTTCTCTATTCTACATATACATTTTATGCTACATACAAACAAGTGTGCAGCCATCTTTAGAATTTTGTGTTTGAACTTCAGTTTTTGTAGTAGCTTTGTATATTTCTATGGCATCGCTGTCGAAGAGTAATTAGCTGGTGAAGTGGATTTACTTATTGTAGAGTTAATGAAAGTTATCAGGACCATTGTAACGTTAGAAGCAGATGTCATAACAAATGTCTTTAGACCGGGAAGATTTTAAAACAAGCAGTTCCTTCATAAATCTGTAAGATCTTACCTTCATGCTGTGTAAATACAAACCAGTAAACAGAATGAGTGCAGTGCTGAAAAGGGGAGGGGTTACATAAGATCTATAGACCCTTAAATAAAAGAAACAGTCATTTCATGTTTTTCATTGTAATTAAATGCAACTTTTTGTACATTTCATTGGTTTAAGGAAATTTCTTGAATTAATAAAGCTTGTAAAGGTAGTTTGGTGAAAGTGTGTTCAAGTATAACCCATTCTTGCCTTTGAAGACAGATTGAGTGCTTTAGTTGACTTCATCCTGCCCTTCATATTGACCGCAGTAGCCTGCAGTGTGCATGTGGGTGTAAGGATTTCTCAGGTGCAACCTGGGGTAGAATTTTTATACATAGCAGGAAATTCAAGCAGACAGAGCACTGACACTGTGCTTTTCACCAGGCATTTGCTATCACAGCGTGACCTCTACCTTTCTATTAACCGGCAACCTGGTAGAGTCATTTGCACATCCAGGACAATTTAGACATTATGCAGTAAATTATTTTCAACCAGCAATTTTCAACCATGCTGTTTATTCCTAAACAAATTATTTTTTTGAAATGATCTTTTTATCTTTCTGATTGTTAGGCACAGTGTACCCTGGAACAAATAATGAATTTAAATAATTTTGAAAGCTTTTTTAAAGTGAAAGACAATTTGTGCTACCGTGTAATTTCTCCTCTGCCTGCTTAGTGAGTAAGGCAAAGAAGGACTTTCTTCTTTTCAGCTATCGGAGAAGTCTACTATAGGTCATTGCCTAAAATATTGCCCAGTGCTTTCGTTAAAAAAACAAAAAAAAAAAATACATATCCTTTAAAAAACACTGAGCCAGGAAAAACAAAAACCCTTGTCTCACTAACACAAGCGTTACCTGAGCTACCTACGCTACCTGGCTCCAAATAAACACTTGTGAAATAAAGTTGTGTTAGACTGAGGAGGTAACCATAGCAACTGTACTCAGCTTGAGTGCTTTCCAGTAGGATCAGTATGGGACGGTACATTGCCACATACAGTAGGTACCGTCATCATTTGTCACTTTATTACAGATTTATGCATCAGATATACATTACAAAAACATTGTCTTTAAAAAGACATTAAGTAGATATTGTAGTTATTGTTTAAAAGTTGGCTGAAAGTATGCACATCTGCTCATAAAACAACAACATGCTATAGCTCATTTAGCTTTTAACCCATTTAGCAGTTAACTTAATGCAGTATAATGGAACAATTTCTTGAGTGTTCTTTGTTGTCTGTCAGTTCAGTGGATATTCAAGGTAATATATATTGCCTGGCTGGAATATCCATTGCCTGTTTTATCTTAGCGTAGTTGAACATAATAAATCTAATCTCTAATAATCAGGGTTACGAATTGATTTATATAGTATGAGCAAAAGTAATAGTGATGCTTGCTTTAGCAAGAACCACTAAAAATCTGTAAGATCTTCCTGTTTATGGGAAAATGGAATTACATTACATCATTACTTTGAAGTTCAGCGGTTAGAAATCAATCATGTAGATGCTTTTATGATTATAGGAAGAGCTGATAAATGGAATGAACTCTCTATCTCTCCTCCTTTGTCTCTGTACCGTGGTTCTGTACGCAATAAGCTACCTAAATCCCCAGCCCTGGATTATAGTTCTGAGGGGATTTAAGTGTCGGCTTGACAGGTGTTGCACAGTCAATAAGTTAGCATCTTTACTAGTACGACATCTCACAGCATGTCATCAGAAAGACAGATCCACCCTAGACTGCAGATGCTAAAACTGTTCTGATGTCTGCAAGACTATCCATCAAATCCTGCATGTTTGGACGTATAGTTTGTGTTCTTGCCGTCAGATTTTCTCGGGAAACGTTGTTGGATGGAGGTTTGCCTAGAGCTTTGTTTGAAAAAGTGATTGTAGGGATATAAAGGCAGGAAGTCAGAAGAAGCAAAGCGTGAGAAAGAAATCAAGGACACGCTGCTAAGTCGGCAACAACTCAGAGCGATGTGCGCCGCTGTCCTGCCTGCCAGTTCGGTCACTTCTGCTGCGATGCCCCCAACATTAGTGCCTGAAATGAAGCCAGTGCCTGCCACCAAGCCGGCAACACCTCTAGCCCGAGTATCAACCCCATTGGTGGCAAATGCCTACTCTAAGGCTCTCCAAAAGCTGACCCTGTCACGACTCATGGCGGGATTCTTTTGGACTGGGGATAATACTGTGTATGGATCCAAATGGAAGCTAGGCTTATTTGGTAAGAGATAAATTGGACAAATTGATTGTTTATTCTTCAAATGATTTATTGAATTGTTTCAGTTTAATGAATCAGCAAAGTCATTTTTGGTAGGTACAGGTACTTTGTATATATATATATATATACTTGGTCTAAAGCCGTCTCCTGACCACTTGCCATGACCTATTTCCTGTATTTGTGTTAGTGTTCAAGTAGGCGTGAAGTCTGCAAGTGTGTGTAGAACTTTTGATTAACCAGTAGGACATACTTAGTGTTGTAAACTGTAAGTAATTTTTTTTTTTACAGATATTTATGTATATTTTGATTTTTAAATAAACTTCTAATTTAGTCCCAGACAACACAATTTAATTGTGGTGCTTCTAATTAAGTGATAAAAAGCAGTTGCAAATGTTTTACAAAATACACATATCTGCACCAATAAAATGTGTTTTAGTTGCAAATTAAATGTAATATCTAATTAATTTAACTGGAAATTTTCCTCAGAATCTTACAATTTTGCAGCAAATGAACCTGAATGATGGGACATGCTTAGCCTCAAATACTGGTTCGCAGGATTTCATGTGGCTTAAGGGCCTTGAACTTTAGCATTTTCAGACTTTTCCCTATACACACACTATCTAATGGCCAAAACCAAAAGGCCCTTACTGATGCAGCTGTGGGTGTACAATAAACAGAAAAGGTTGGTAAACTGATCTAGCTCATAGAGTGACATCAGAACAGAAGCATCATGTCCATTTAAACATTTTAATTGAATTTCTTTTAAAAAAAAAAATCAGTTTTCATCTAAAATGCTTTCTGAAATCCTCCATTCAAGTCTAAATTTCATTGGTTTGATAGAGTCGCACATTCCACAGATGACTGACAGATCTGTTGTTTTCCCACCCTCGTGTTGCTCAAAACTTACATGACTAATTTCTGTTGAACACAAAATGGTTATAAACTGTAAAACTGCCCTTTTTCAATTAAAATGCTGATCACTGACTGTCAAGTTCAGTTGATTTCAAAACTGGAATTTGAATCTGTATTCCCTTGTAGAATCAAAAGTTCTACCACAAAATGTAACAAGTTTTAATATGTATAATAAACATGATCATGGTCAAATGTTATCCTTTCAACTGTCAGCATCCCCATAGTGGGACGCTTGTCGCACTTTTCTATCACATATTTTAGCATCATTTGAAAGCTTAAACACTTGAGAGAGAGAAAAAACAAAAACGTTTTGGACATTGCATTATTATGGAAATGGTACTTTTTAGCTGGCTTAATTTTTGTGATATCAACTTCAAATTTGGAAAACAACTTGGTTAGAAATATAGCTTTGATATAGAGTCCAAATTATTTTGTAAAATATATATTTTGTTTAAAATGGAAAATGTTTAGTTCAGTACATTTGCTTTACAGTAAACTTCAACCTCTATAACCACATTTTTACTTTTTCATTTTTTGAAGCAGTGTTCACTTCTGAAATAATCTGCTGAATGTTCTTTTTAAAAAGAGACCAACCTGGTCAGATAGGGGGTGACAGTTTACAGGTCATGTGGTCTAGGGCACCCAGTAAACCAGCACTTCCACTGGAGCCCCCTAAAATAAAATAAAATATAAAACAAAACAAAATAATAAAATAAAACTGAGCATTGTTTTACAAAAATGTTTTATAATTTATTACTTATAAATAGTTAAAACATCACTATACTGAACATTCCAAACCTATAAATAAATTGTGAGGCTTGTAGATACTTGCCAGAAAAATAGCAATTGAATGTCATTGCTGTCATTGAATGTCATTGCTGTCATAAAATATTAGTTGTCTACTTGCTCTCCAAAATTCTTTCTCGGTTGTTTACAACGTACCAGTGTGACCTTTGGCTTCATCAACGCATTGAGATGTCAGGAAGGCTGATTTCTTGTGTGTGGCATGATGGAAAGGCACCTGTTTGTACAAGGAGTGACATATGGGCAATCCCTTTAAGCTTTAATTCCCTGATGGATAGTGCATGAGAGGTTTACCTTACTTTTCTCTGGCACACATCCTGCAGACTAGTCCCTCTGACCTGCTATGTGGCAGCATTAGAGGCTCAATTCTGCTAAATGGGCTTAAAATGGCACCAATTAGTGCATCTTCTTTTGACATCTTGTTGCCAACAATGCTCTTGAGCCAACTAGAGTATGTGAGTATTCAATCTGGTCAATGAGCAACATGACTAGTCTAATTTCCATTCAGGTTTCTCAACCGTTTCAACCATGAACCTGGTTTCCATAGCAACCATTTCAGACCCACCAGAGGAGTGTTTTTGATGAGGTACCACATGGGAAACGCTTGCGTTAGACTGCTTTTGCACAACATGGGATACATTCACTAAAGCACTCTTTTTCTTTTGGTGTCTACTGTTCAAGCAATCAAAAAGCAGTTTGGCGTAACCCCTATTGATTCTGAACTTCCTGCTGTGTATTCAGCAATAGGGATCAGATCCATTTAAAAGACCACTGCTCTTGCGAGCATATCAAGGGAAAAAATGCTGGCTGAATTTACGCCGCATTGAGCTGGCATTATCTCGTAGAACTTTTGTTAAACCAGACTACATTCAATTTAAAGTCCCAGTGAACCGGAAGTTGCAGCCGACTTTACTTCAGTGATGTGCCTTATTTCCAAGTGAAATGGAATACTGAATAGAGGGTTTAATTTTAGCGCACCTCCTCCCCATCCCTCGCTCATAGCAGACTGACAGTTGGAGGGGAGTGGTTAAGGATATTCAACTCAAGCCCTCAAACTGACATCATCAGAGAAGGAACGCCATTCCAGAGCAAAAGCAAATTTTCAGATTTTGATTAAAGATTATCACGACAAACACATTTTTTTCTGTGTATTAACTTGCACAGAATACTTGTTCTCCACAAGACTAGTAATGTGCGCTAAAAAAAGTAAATTTACATTTTATGACGACTTTAAAGGTTTATCTAGCAAATCAACCACAAAGGTTGTCGGTTCCATTCCACATTCTTAAAATGAATATTCTTCAACAGTTCTTTGTATGAGCTTATGATCAGCAAAGAACCCTCTTTATATCAAGAACCATTTTCTGCTGTTCTTGAGTTGCAGTATAGTTCTTTGGTGAAAATAAAAAGCTTATACAGTTCTTCAAATCGGCATATTATTTTCTGGGTGGTTTAAACTCTATTTTGACTCTATTTACATTCTTAATGCACATTTCTGGTCTTACTGTATATGATTAATCAGTGCTCATTATTACAAAGAAAATATTTTTTTTTCTTTTATTACAAAGAAAATAAATGTTCAACCCCTGAAGAAAAAAAAAAAAAAAAAAAGAGGCTGAAAAACAGTTCCGAAATTCTATTTAGGCATCCTTTGAGGCTGCCATTTTGTAATGTTACCTTTCAAACTTTTGTCTATAGTAATAATTCACTGCAGTTTATCATTTAAAGTAAATCACAACAGGCTTGCATTCAGGTCCATTCTATTATGGAATGCCCACTTTTTTTATAATCCAGTATTTCCCAACAGATGAAATTAAGTCCTGTCCTACATTTTTGCTTCATTAAAATCTTGTTTCACTTAGAGACATCTCACATTGCAAGAATGCCATTTCATCCATCCATCCATGTTCCAAACCACTTGTTTCATTAAGGGTTGCAGGGATGCTGGATCCTGTACCAAAGTCTCGGGCTGTAGGCAAGAAAATATCCTGGATGGATAGCCATTCTACGTTAACCATAAAGAGATAACCACCCAAAAAATAATTTTCTGTCATAATTTTTTATTCACCCTTATGTTGTTCCAAACACATGCATCCTTCCTTTTTTGGAAGATATTTTTGGAGGTGAATTATCCTTTTAAAGCACCTCCATATTGATGGTTTTCTACAGAGCTAGAGATCAGGCTGTAAAACATTTCTGGTTGTAGTTGGAACTAAAAATTGTGTATTTTTAGGCTATTTTTACATGACAACGATATGCTTAAAACTGAGAATTTTTCAGCATACAGATGACACTATTGTCAAAGCGATCACTGTTCACACGGATCAGCGAAAACTGCTAAAAACGCTGTATTCTGCTGTCAGGCCATTAGATGCCGATGAAACACTAACTGAACATGTAATGTGCATGACGTCATCGTTTTCACAGATTTGCTTTTTTGTTGTTTACATGGAGACCATTTTCAAAAATATGCACTTTGAAACCCGTTTTCAAAAGTTTGCATTTTCAGGCACCCAAAACTCGTTTTTACGTTTTTAGTTGAAAACGGTTTCATGTAAAGAGCCCCTTTGTAGTTACAATACTGACGACACTGGAACTCAGGGGCTGTTTACACGACACCGCTTTGAACTAAAAACTTTTTATGCATTTTGGCCATTCATTTGCATTAAAACAGTGTTTTGGTGGCCTGAAAACACATACTTTTAAAAAACATCTTTCAAAATGCAAGTTTTTAAAAACGGTCTCCATGTAAACAACAAAAACGAGAATCTGTGAAAACGATGACATCATGCACATGCGTATTACATGTTCAGTCTATAGTGTTTCATCACCATCTAATGGCCTGCTAGCAGAATACAGCGTTTTTAGCCGTTTTCACTGATTTGTATGAATGGGTATCATTTTGACAATGGTGTCATCTGTGCGCGTAAAACTCAAAGGAAAAACTTCTCAGTTTTAAGCACGTCATTGTCGTGTAAACGTACCCTCGATGGGTAACTGGGATCACCTGACCTTAGGCAAGGTAGCCATGCAATCAGTGCAGTCATTCTGAATAACGCATAAGCGTAAACACCAATCACTCAAACCTGGATTTAGTGATCTGCTAAAATCTTCTTATATTACATCCTGTCTGTCAAAGCTCCCTGCGTAATTATCAAATAAAGAGCCACCTCAGATGAGCTCTTCCAATATTAATACCGCATTAACACTAAGAGATGGAAACAGCGCAGAGCAATGGCACACTATTGTAAACTCATCACTGATTATTATATAATCGTCTCTCAGCTCATCTGCTGTTTATGTAACAGCGGTCTGTTCTCTGAAGAAACTTCTTTACCAAAGCCAGATCTACTGTCGTCTTAAGTGTTACTTCACACTGTTTCTGTTCATAAGTGCATGAATAATGAAAAACAAAAAGCTTGCAGTCATCTCTGTTCCTGAGGGCAATTTGGTGGAGTAAAGTGGGATTTTGTTCTTGTTAGTTTTTTTTCCCCTTGCACTGTTATGACACTTTAAGCACCATGGTTAATACTATGTTTCTGGACATGTACCACAGTGATGCCATGTATATATCAAATCATCACTGTTCCATGGTACTCCTACAGTCTTTCTTTTTTCTTTTCTTTTTTATACAGAGAAGAGTAAACTGGAAATGTTGTTTATGTTGGAACATTTCTTGGTAATTTCCAATTAATTCCATTTTCATGGCAGCTTTCTTCACAGTGTTAAAACATTAGTTCAGACAGGTTTATCATTTCACAACCATTTGGCAATTGCGGAATGAGCCATTTGGACAAAATGTAAGAGTGAGAGAATGTGCTAGTTATTTAGAAATCCATGATTATTTCCAACAAGTAGTTGCTTGTTCATAAGTACAGTATATGAACAGAAAAATGTTCAATCTTGCCAAACAACTGCTGTATTGTGAGGGAAGAAGGATGTTTGAAAATGAAACATATTGGATTTCGATCAGGTTCATAAAGGTCACAGTAATGATTGCTGGCCATTTCGAGAGCATGTCAGATATACTGATGGATGGTTAGTCCTCTGGGTAACTCGCACATACACAGAAAAATGCTGAAAAATGCTTGGGTGGGATTTACCAATAATATCCTGAGAAGCAGACAACTTAACCTCTGCCATTTGAAATGATGAATTGGTATATGTTCACATTCATACATAAATATTAGAGCATTATCATGTTTTATTTATAATTTTGGGTGGAAAGGGAGTGCAAAATCCAGCCATTTAATGTTTCATTTTTATTTACTTTTAATTATTATTATTGTTTTGTTCATTCATCTGTTTATGAACTGATTTTGTGTTAATAGTTTTTAATTTTATTTCATTATGAAAACATACAGTACAGAGACATGCCTGAAATCATCCCTGTCTTTTGTTTCTCTGTTAGTGGAGAAATGCATGAGCTCCATGCAGACGGGCACTCAGATGGTGAAACTGCGTGGAGGATCCAAAGGCCTGGTGCGCTTTTTCTACTTGGACGAACACAAGTCCTGCATCCGCTGGCGACCCTCTAGGAAGAACGAGAAAGCCAAAAGTAAGTCTCATTCTTATTGCGGAGGTTTTGGCTCAATTCTCATTGTATTGTTTCTATTAGCTTCTCTATTACTAACCACAATGAAAATCTCATTGCTCAGATGTTGCACTTCACAAGCTCAGAAGACTTGTCGATATGTTTTATTCAAGTATCGATCTTGTCTTAGATGTTGTTTCTAAAGTGTAGGGCTATCGATCTAATGTTGCAACACTAAGATAATGGAGATCTCAGTCATATCTCTAAGTATCAGTTTGATCTGAGGTAAACTTTAGCATAGATTGAAACATTGTTTAAGATGTCCTCTGAAACACTAGAGGAGGCACAAGATAGATTACTCTTTTCTTAAGAGAACTAAGACTTAAAGGCATAGTTCATCCAAAAAAATACAATTTTGTCATTACTTACTCACCCTCAAGTGGTTCTAAATCTCTTTCTTTCTTCTATTGGACACAACATAATATATTTTAAAGAATCGGGTAACTAGACAGTTGATGGCACCCATTGACTTCCACAGTAGGAAATAAAATGCCATCAACTGTTTGTTTACCAACATTCTTTAAAATATCTTCTTTTGTATTCAACAGAATAAAGAAACTCATCAGTGGCGGCTGGTGCAAAAAAATGTTGGTGGGGCACAATTAAGAAATAGAATTAATAGAAATGCAGGAATTAATAGGCTAATTGTTAAATTATCATTAAACAAGTGATATAATAATGTATCATTACTAATCTAAAACATGGAAAATTCTGTATTTAAGGCATAGGACTGGGATCTAAAAAAAAAATAAAAAAAAAATCTGTATTTAATTAAAAAAAAAATTTATTTCATATCCTGCCCAATATTGTCCTAGAAACAATGTTCATATTGAAGGCTATAAAAACAAACATGAACTGTGTAGTATGGATCAAATAACATTAGGCCTAGGCTATATTCTAAAATTGTAACTTTACAATGTAAAATCAAAATGTTTTTTAAAGCAGAAGTTAAATACACTCAACTAAAAAATGAAAATAAATAAAAACAAAAGAACAGACCAATTATTATTATTTTGAATACCCTACAACAGTCACTTTACACAGTTACTGCTATAGTACAAATACACTTAGTTGTATTTTCGAAATTGTACATATGGCATAATTATGTTCGCCAACAAAAACAAATTTTCAACTACAAATATTTTTTAGCAAAATGTATTTTACTCAGATTGAACTCCGTCTGTTTGGCGCGCATGCGCGCGGCGGCGCTCGTTCACGGAAGTTTGCGCTTGCTGAAGACTCGTCCACGCCTGACTGCAAAATGGAAATATTTTCTCGACTTTCTAACATTTGCAGATGGAGAATATATCTGTGAAATGTAAATAATGGACTGAGAAAATTATTGGATGTCACTTCATCTTAAAGAAAAATATTAATGGAGGTATGTTTGTTTTCACCAATCGCTACACAAGTTAAGGTTACGTATGATGATGAAAGCACGTTAGTGCGAGCCCTCCCGGAACCCATAGAGATTGCATTGCAGTGCCTGCAGTTCGAAAAAAAAAGTTCTTTGAATGGAAGTCTATGGGAGTAGTCGGGGCAAATCTCGGCCAGACTGAAATTGCCCAAAAAGAAGCGGTACTCCACAGAGCGTGACTCGATGCTGATTGGACTATATCCAGAAGCAGAACAAACAGCCTAGCAGTGACAGCTAGCGTAACTTTGGTTGATGTGATTGAAAAATTCGTCCCTTTCTCACTTTGGTGGTGCGTTGCCCTATTGCCCTAATGAAGAAACCGCCCCTGAAACTCATACCAGTTTGGAACAACATGAGGGTAAGTAAATAATGTCAGAATGTTTTGGGTGAACTATCCCTTTAAGAAAGAAGAGAAATTAATCAGATGCTACATTGATTTCATTCATTTTTCTTTCTTATTCGGACCATTAAAAAAGTAATACTTCTGTCTATTATAAATGTAATTTGATTGCTCTAACTGTCATGCATATGACTAGGATAGATTAGCGTGGCTGTATCTTGACCTGCCTCTCTTGCCTTTCTATTTTCTGAGGTTGTCCTCAACTCCCATGAGTTATTGACATTACGCCTTGCAGGGGAAGGTTACTTCAGTAGCACAGTCGATGATTCATGTCTAAATGACAGCACTCATTGTGTCTCACGAGGGGGGATAAAGTTCAGAGTCCCGACATTCCACCGCAGGTTAGGGAATTAATCAGCTTCTTAAGTTGACTCAATTATTCATCAGTCTTTAACCAGAAAGATTTCAGTATGCACCATTTGATTCATTTAAAAATTCATTTGAGATTCATTAGAGAACTTTGAGCCTATAAGAATTCATGAGACTCTAAATGTGTTGACAGCATGCAACAATAAGATCATCTGAGTTTTCGCTACCCCTCGATCTGCATTATTTAGCAGCCTTGAGGTCTCCTACTGGAAATCGCACACAGATGTCACTTTTTATGCTTTTTACACTTGTGTTGTACCTGCTGTAGTATAGATGAAAACCTCTTATCTGTATGAATAAAGTTCCGCATTAAATGTAAGTACTTAAACAACAATCAACCTATCCTTATTTTACAAATTTATAAATAATTAATTCTGTATTTATCTGGCACAAAACAGGATAACAACATTAAATTGAACTTTTTTTTTTTTATTATATTTTTATTTTGAACCGCAAAACAGCATACATTATAGTATAATATTGTTTTTTAACATGTCAGCCTTGACAATTATTACATTTTAATTACATCAGACTAATTATCTTAATAGTAAAAACAAATACACCTAGTACAGGGGTTTAAAAAATAAATAAATAAATAAATAAATAAAAAGGAAAAAAAATAGGGAAAGGCGGAGAACAACACATGAAGGATGTAATCATATAACATAAGATCACTGGAGTATCAAAGGCATTACAGGAGCCCATCTCATTAAGAAATTAGTTTTCTGAAGTTGTAATGAATATGTGATTTGTTCCATTTCGTACAACTCCCATACTTTTTGAATCCAGGCGTTGTATGATGGGGGGTCAGGTTTTAACCATCTGTATGTAATACATTTGATGGCTGCAGCAAAAAGAATTTGTAGTAAATATATTTTAGCTCTTCCCTCAAAACCCTCTGGACACACACCTAGAAGGGCAATTGTAGGGTCTTCAGAGATTTAAAAATGGAAGATTTCTTTTAGGGCGTCAAATATATCTTTCCAATAATTTCTTAATTTTGGACATGACCACAAAATATGGGTGGTTGTCAACATGCTGGCCACAGTTTCTCCAGCACTTGTCTGAGCAGGAAGGATTTCCATTTTGCAATTACCTGTTGAGTTTGAAAAAATCTGGTTATTATCTGGTTCCCTCCAGATATTAGAGTTCACAAGGTCACAAGGTGTACCTCTCTGCAAACTTCCTCCCAAGTTTCGAGAGGAACTGTTTTGTTAATTTCCGCCTCCCATTTCTCCTTTATCTGTAATGTGTTATTTGGGTTCTTAGATAGAAATAACAGATATATTTTAGAAATGATTTTTTGACCGCATGTCCACTTTGTATTTCTTTAAAAAGCAATTCTACTGGAGAGGGTTTTTTCACAATTTCTAGATCCTTATGTGTTGTGAGGAAATGTCTCAATTGTAAAAATTGAACTTTACTGTACAATAAATACAGTACAGCACGCAATAATAAAACACATTTATTGAGTTTTCACTTTGTGAAAAAGAAGTACAGTTTAGCGTGCTTTCAAAAAGAGTACTTATTTCGGAAATAATACACTTTAAAATATATATTTCACCCAAAAATGAAAATTATCCCATGATTTATTCACCCTCAAGCCATCACTCTAAAAAATGCTGGGTTAAAAACAACCCAAGTTGGGTTGAAAATGGACAAACCCAGCAATTGGGTTGTTTTAACCCAGCAGTAGGGTTACATGTTTGCCCAACCTGCTGGATAGTTTTATTTAACTCAACTATTGTTTAAAAATTACTGTATTGCTTAATTAAAATTAACCCAAAGTATGTTGGAAATGAACATTTATTAATGTTCAATGAATAATTATTAAACAATAAACATTTATTAAATTGCTTATTAATAAATGTATATTAATAAACTATTAAATTTATATTAATAAAATATTAAAGCTTATTAATAAACATTCAACTTTTGTATATTATTGTTGTCTCTAATTTCATCTGTTTTTTGATTTCCCAACTTTTTGGGTTCATTTTAAGCTAGCCATATAGCAATTTTTAAATAATAGTTGGTTTAAATAAAACTACCCAACAGGTTGGGCAAACATTTAACCCAACTGCTGGGTTAAAACAATCCAATCGCTGGGTTTGTCCATTTTCAACCCAACTTGGGTTGTTTTTAACCCAGCATTTTTTAGAGTGTAGGTGTATATAACTATCTTATTTCACACAATCAGAGATATATTTAAAAATATCCTTAGTCCTCCCAGGTTTATAATGGTTGTGAATGGGGGGCCGCATTTTGAAGTAAAAAATAATGAATCCATCCATAAAAAAAAATAATCCATGCGACTCCAGTGGGTTAATAAAGGCCTTCTGAAGTGAAGCGATGCATTTTTGTTAGAAAAACATCCATATTTAAAACTTTATAAATTAAAATAACTAGCTTCCGACGTACGACCGTGCTCAGAATGCACACCTAGGATGGCTTGAGCAAATCATGGGATAATTTTCATTTTTAAGTGAACTATCCCTTTAAGTGCAAGATGAATGTAATGTTTTCGCACACTTAAAGCTACATATGTAACTTTTTTTGTTCAAATTTAGCAACATTTAAATATTGAGTAAATGCATCATCAATCCAATGTGTTTTTGACTTACCCTGATTCACTATGGTAAAAGCCTATTATAAGTGTTTATATTTTAGACCAGGTGGGATGGTTTTCATGGGAAATTGCACACATATATCATTTGCCCCTGCGAGTCTCATCATATCCACAAATAGAGAATGTTGCTCCTTCTACTTTGACGCATATATTGTGTGGGAGTGGCATAGGTTAGTTGTCACAACGAGTGAGAAAGGTTGACATGGAGCAAACTAAATCTCAAACCTCTGAGGAATCACCTGTTTTTAAAAAATGCTGAACAGAGGAGAGTCTGCTGGCAAAAAGAGAATGAGACTGAGCTCGTAATAAAATGAGAATCAACATTGACTGCTTTTCTAAGATGGCAAGACCTGAGGGATTTGAAATGTTGTAAAAGTGACACAGAGATGGTGTTTTTACTACTCAACAGATGAGTAAGGTATTTTATTGAACAGATAAATTGCCATATGTAGCTCTCTAACAGATGGTAAAGCATTATCTATTGTGAAGGGTCATTTCATTATGGTTGTTGTAGCGCAGTGCTGGAATTTATTTTACATTATTACATTATTAATGGGTATAGCTACAGTACCATCTTCAGCTAGTCAGCTTGAGATCCTTTCCATCTAAACTGGTTATCAATCTCTTAAGCCTATTAATGAATGCACAACAGCATAAAATTGCATTTGCATGCTCAGATGACATCATTTTTGGATTTCCTTGTGTGCATTGGTGCTGCAAAACATATTTATCCACACTGTAACACAGAGCTGAAGCACAACCAAAACAATGTTCTTCCACAAAATGCGTGCAGTTTTGTTTTTTAGACGCTAGAGGGACAAAAGTTACATAGTGTACCTTTAATTATGTTATGTGCAATTAACTGAAAATGTAGTATAGTTTAAATTTATATTAAATGCAATTAGATGAACTTTGATACATCTTTATATGTAATTTAATAATTAGAATGTTTTTGAAATATGGTTAAAGTGTATTACTAAATATTCTGACAAGCATTTATACTTTAATTTAATTTCATTTCTATTGAATCTTGTTTATCATGTATTTAAATATGTTTGTAATGATGAAGTTGCAATTTAGTACTTTTAAAATATATTAATTTTAAAAAGTAAGGCTTTATTTTAAGGTGTCCTTGTTAGAGTGTAATTATTACACAAATAAGTACTGAGTAAAATAAATCAACAAGATGTACTTAATATAGAATTATGGTTTGGTTTAGGTTAGTTGCTTGTAATTATGCATCCGTTACTGCTATTACAAAAGTAAGTATGTATAATGTGTAACAAGTACAATAAAATAAAGGGTTACATTGAATAACACACTAGTTAAAATTAAAATTAAATCCTTTACATGTGCTTTAGTATGTTAGTTAACACATCAAAATAAGTCAATTTTTAAGTTCCTTTTATTTCAGTAATATATTATCTGATGATCAGTTAGCATTGCACACCTGTAGGTCATAGATAGGTGCATAGGAAAAAAGACTGGTGTAGTCAAAATACAAAAAAAAAAAAAAAAACCCAAGGAAAATCCCGCACACTATCAACTTGCAAAACCGTAAAAAAAGTTCTTCATTGGCAATGTTTCGATCGTATGATCCTCATCAGGCACGATAATATATTTTTTAGTAATATATTATCTGCAAGTACATATTTTAAATATATTTTTAAGATTTAAAGTACACTGTAAGTAAAAAATCTTGTGATGAACAGCAGCATTTAATATTTTGTTTTAAAAAATAAAAATTAACTACTAAAACACTACTGAAAACTGTAATGTCAACCATGGATTACGCAAGTTGACAAGTGTGGTTTTGTCTTGTAGCCACATGAAAGCTTTTGGCTACATTTCAAAATGCTGTTTAACATGTTGCTCCAACTTGCTGCTTCAAAATTAAAAACGTCAAGACAAGAAAGAAAATGTTTGTTCATTCATTCCATTTGGTCTTTCTTGTTATCTTTCTTAACTGCGCTTTCTTGTTGTTTATCTTTCTTTCTTAAATGCATTAACAATTTATATAGGACAGTTTGCAGTTTAGCACATATTAGCATCATTATACAAGAATATTTGAGTGAAATATACAAAAAGCCACGACTGACCAATCAGAATCAAGCATTCTAAAGAGTAATAAACCGATATATTGTGTTTATTTCTCTAAAATCTCATCTTGATATGGTGTTACATTTCAAACATTGGTGTTAGACAACAGGCATGTGGTGAATCAGATGTCACTCCAGTAGTTTTTGAATTGCTTTGTTTTTGAGTTGAGGAATGTAATAGCATGCTGTGCAGATGTGGCTACTCTTGGCAGTCAGGATCTGGTTTAAATGAGCACAAATTGATGAATTAAGTGTTTCTAGATGTTGTACATTGGCATTGGAAAGCATTTAATTTGAGGTAGCCATCTGCTCTTCTCATTTACATAATCTGTTCTTGAGAGACTTCATTACACACATTCATAGCATTAGGATGTTGGTGCATGATGATGTTTCTTTGAGAATTTTGCAGCTTGAAGGAAAGTAAAATGTTAACGAACACCGCAGGATTATAGCATAAATGTCATCTTTTTTCTTTAACTACTCAGTCCCTATTGTCTTTTTCTCCTCCCAGTCTCAATCGACTCCATTCGGGAGGTGTGTGAGGGGAAGCAGTCCGAGATTTTTCAGCGGTATTCTGACGGTAGCTTTGATCCTAATTGCTGCTTCAGCATCTACTATGGCGAGCACATGGAGTCCCTTGACCTGGTGTCAGGTACAGGAGAAGAAGCTCGCACCTGGATCACTGGCCTTAAGTACCTTATGGCCGGCATCAGTGATGAAGACAGTCTGGCCAAACGACAACGCACTCGTGACCAATATCCTTTCTAATGGAGCTCCAATCCCTGAAACTCAATAAATGCTATATACCTTACTATCAATCAGATTTTTAGTAGATTAGGAAACTTTTAGAAGAATTAGATTCCCTTTTGAGGAAACTCCCTCAAAACTGCTAAACAAGTTACTCATAATTTAGTAGTTTTAAAGTAGTTGGCTACAACCAAGCTATCTTTTTATAAACATAGTTAGCGACAATCAAGCTACCCTTTTATAAAAGTAGTTTATTACTGTCAACCCATGAAGACATAGTTACCGTCAAGCTATCTTTAAAAAAAAAAAAAGCAGTTAGCTAGAGTCAAGCTACCTGAATCTTCCCAAAATTATGTCTTCCTTATGTGGGAGACATTTAATGCAGCTCAGGATCTTCTTCTTTGGGAATCAAACAAATCAGTGAATAGATACATAGCCTTTTTTTAATTATTATTATTAATATTATGCTAGACCACTACTCTTTAAAAAAAAGTAGATTGTCAGATTGAAGATGTATCGTGTGTTCTCAGATCCTTAACTCTTCCCATTACATGGCTGAAGCAGACCTTCGCAGAGGCTGATAAGAATGGAGACGGCTGCCTCAGCATCAGTGAAGTCCTACAGCTCCTGCACAAGCTCAATGTCAACCTGCCCAGACAAAAAGTCAAACAGATGTTTAAGGTAAGCTAACCACCAATCCATTATGATCAGCTGCTCGCTCAAGAAAATTGGCTTTGGTTGATAAAGGCTATAGCCACTTGCCAAATATTGTCAAATCAACTTTTAAAGGTACAACATCTGCAGTTACCACAGGCTTTTTGATAAATGACTACTTTCATCAAGGCATTTTTACCTTATACATGCTTGGACCGTCAATATATTTTATGGTTTTTGTTATACTTGACAAAAAGTCTAGTCACATTGTAGCTTATTCTGGTCAAAAACACCCACTTAGTCTGACCGACACGTAAAATGACCAACCACAGTCTACTTTTTAGATTGTTAAGATCTTACCGTCTACACCAAAAATGTTAGATTCTGCTGCCCAGGTTAAAAAAGTACACTTCCACAATGTACTTAAAGTGCACTATTTTCATGCACTAATTTTATACTTAATATTCTAAAACTTCTTTTGTACTTTTTAAGACAATCTTAAGAACATCTAAGTGTACTCAACTGTGCTATTTTGAGACACCATGAAACTGAACTAAAATGTCTCTGTATTCAAAAAAAAATATTTAGTACCCACTTGTATTACACTTGAACCCATCCTTCATACACAGTGTACTAAAAGTGGTTATTAAATACATTTTTTTAATACAGAGATAGTATGTTAAAAGCATGTTTTATTTCATATTCATGGTGTCTCAAGAGTACACTTAGATGTTCTTAAGATTATCTTAAGTACTAAAGAAGAATTTTTAGTATATTAAGTACAAAATTAGTGCGTGAAAATAGAGTGTTAAGTACATTATGGAAGTGTACTCCAATCTCTTCATCAGATCCCATCAGAAGATGCCAAAAATGTTAGATGCTGCCAACTATGCCAAAAATGATAGATTGCTTCAAAACACCTGAAATACTGGATCCAATCTCTTCACCAGATCCCATCAGAAGATGCCAAAAATGACAGATGCTGCCAACTATGCCAAAAATATTAGATTGTTCCAAAATGCTAGGAATTTTGGATTCAATCTCTTCACCAGATCCTATCAGAAGTTGCCAAAAATGTTATGAATGTCGTCTTTAATGAATCCTTCTGCTATGCCATGTTAGATTGTTAAAAAAAAAAACACCATTGGATTCAATCTCTACACTAGATCCGTCAGAAGACACCATAAATGTTAGATCCTGCTGACTGTGTCAAAAATGTTAGATCCTTCAACATGATGTTTTACAGGTTAATATGACTCTAAAAGGAAAGGTTGGCACTGTATTACTTAGTACCAGCTTGTATTAAGTGTGTCAAATGAAAAACATGGATATTACAGGAGTTACAGTGATTTCATGGCATAAACCAGCAAATCCAAATCCAGCAAGTAGTTTCTTGCAAGTTAGTCACTCAGACTTGGAAACAGTTTCCCCGATCTGTTAACAACCTATGCATTCTGACACCTGATTTTTGCAGAACACTTAAAAAACAGATTTTAACATATTATTGACATTCCTTCTTGCGTTGTTTTTTTTTTTTCTGGGCCACACCACCATGGCCTTCTTATGGTGTGTATGGTTCTCTCTGGGCTTCAAAGGATTTTTCCAGGCCGTCTGGATTACTGTGTGTGAGTATGTGATTGAGACCTCACCTCAGCTGTTTGCAGGTCGCTAAGCTTCACACTTCATCAGCATCCACCCCATCTGCTGTAAATGGACACAGATGGCCTTCAGTGTAAGACACAGTAAACCACAGGGGGGCAATCTGCCCCTGTTATCCAACAACAGAGAGTAATGTCACCTGAAGTCTTTGGCCCTGATTTCTCTGGCTTAACCTCATAAACAACCTGTGTGATTCTCAGAACACTTTGTGCTGGAATCTTCTGTTTGTTTATTAACTTTTTTTTTTAAAGAATATAATACTATTCAGCAAGGATACATTCAATTGATCAAAAGTAACATTAAAAAATCAATTTCAAATAAATGCTATTCTTTTGAACTTTTTATTCATCAAAGAATGCTGAAAATAAAATGTGTCAGTATATTATATAACATTATGACCACTGACATTTGAAGTTATTAACACTGATTATCTCTTCATCACGGCACCTGTTAGTGGTATATATTAGGCAGTAAGTGAACATTTTGTCCTCAAAGTTGATGTGTTAGAAGCAGAAAAAATGGGCAGGCGTAAGGATTTTAGTGATTTGACAAGGGCCAAATTGTGATTTCAAGACTACTGGGTCAGAGCATCTCCAAACTGCAGCTCTTGTGGGGTGTTCCCGATCTGCAGTGGTCAGTATCTATCAAAAGTGATCTAAGAAAGGAACAGTGGCAATAGGGTGGCTAAGGCTCACTGATGCATGTGGGGAGCGAAGGCTAGCCCATGTGGTCCGGTCCAACAGATGAGCTACTGTAGCTCAAATTGCTCAAGAAGTTAATGCTGGTTCTGATAGAAAGGTGTCAGAATACACAGTACATCACAGTTTGTTGTGTATGGGGCTACATAGCCGCAGACCAGTCAGGTTGCCCATGCTGACCCCTGTCCACCGCCGAAAGAGCCAACAGTGGGCTAGTGAGCATCAGAACTAGACGATGGAGCAGTGGAAGAAGGTGGCCTGGTCTGATGAATCACGTTTTGTTTTACATCACGTGGATGGCCAGGTGCGTGTGCGTCACTTACCTGGGGAACACATGGAACCAGGATGCACTAACCGGCGGAGACAGTGTGATGCTTTGGGCATTGTTCTGCTGGGAAACCTTGGGTCCTGCCATCCATGTGGATGTTACTTTGACATACACCACTTACCTAAGTATTGTTGCAGACCAGGTACACCCTTTCACAGAAACGGTATTCCCTGGTGGCTGTGGCCTCTTTCAGCATGATAATGCACCCTTACACAAAGGAAAAATGGTTCAGGAGTGGTTTGAGGAGCACAACAACGAGTTTGAGGTGTTGACTTGGCCTCCAAATTCCCCAGATCTCAATCCAATCGAGCATCTGTGGGATGTGCTGAACAAACAAGTCTGATCTATGGAGGCCCCACCTCGCAACTTACAGGACTTAAAGGATCTGCTGCTAACATCTTGGTGCCAGATATCACAGCACACTTTCAGGGGTCTAGTGGAGTCCATGCCTCAATGGGTCAGGGCTGTTATGGCAGCAAAAGGGGGACCAACACAATATTAGGAAGGTGGTCATAATGTTATGCCTGATTGGTGTATATAGATATTAAAAGATTAGTTCACTTTCAAATGAAAATCACCCCAAGCTTTACTCAGCCTCAAGCCATCCTAGGTGTATATGAATTTCTTCTTTCTGATGAGCACAATTGGATAAATATTAATAAATATCCTGACGCATCCAAGCTTTATAATGGCAGTAAGCATTACCAAACGACTATGAGCTGAAGAAAGTGTCTCCATTCACATCCATCATAAACATATTCCACACGGCTCTGGTAATAAAGGCCTTCTGAAGGGAAACAATGTTTTAAAAAATAAAATAAAAATAAAAATCCATATTCCACCAGACCACCTAATCTTTTTTTCCAAGTCATTTCAGTTATTTTAGCAGAATATAATTAAAAGTTTACATGATAATGGCCAGATTCCCCAACACATCAAATTACGCAACCTTTATCAGAGTAAGAAAAAAACTGCAATGCAAAACCAAATAATGAGAAACAGAAAAGCAATTAATTTTTTGCTTTGTTTTGTTCATTCATCCCGTGACATGATAGATATGTGCATCTATGGTTACCCCCCATCCCTGTGTTGCCCTGGAAACCCCTATTTGTTGTATGTTGGTTTCCGATTGAAAGGGTTTTTAAGCGTAATGGTAGGTTTTGAGTGTTACAGGCTTAAAGGAACACTCCACTTTTTTTGAAAATAGGCTCATTTTCCAACTCCCCTAGAGTTAAACAGTTGAGTTTTATCGTTTTCGAATCCATTCAGCCGATCTCCGGATCTGGCGGTACCACTTTTAGCATAGCTTTGCATAGTTCATTGAATCTGATTAGACCGTTAGCATCTTGCTCAAAAATGACCAAAGAATTTCGATATTTTTCCTATTTAAAACTTGACTCTTCTGTAGTTACATCGTGTACTAAGACCGATGGAAAATGAAAAGTTGCGATTTTCTAGGCTGATATGGCTAGGCTGATATACTCTCATTCTGACGTAATTATCAAGGAACTTTGCTGCGGTACCATGGGTGCAGCAGGCGCAATGATATTACACAGCGTCTCTCACAAATGTCTCCATGGTTGCAAGGCACGTAGTATCATTGCACCTGCTGCACCCATGGTACGATAGGAAAAATATAATATTAGGAAAAATATCGAAACACTTTGGTCATTTTTTTTAGCGAGATGCTATTGGTCTCATCAGATTCAATGAACTATGCTAAGCTATGCTAAAAGTGGTACCGCCAGACCCGGAGATCGGCTGAATGGATTCGAAAACGGTAAAACTCAACTGTTTAACTCTAGGGGAGTTGGAAAATGTGGAGTGTTCCTTTAAGGGTAGATTTTAGGTGGCTTTCAGTGCAGTCTGTCAAAAAGGACAAATATAATAAGTAAATGATAAAGAATTGAGTGTAAGGGGTTACGTCTTCTCGATGTATAAAGTTAATGAGGATAAGCGCAATTTTTCCCCCAAACCACTTCAGCTTTTCAAATCCAGCTAATTTCCAGCTAATGCAGCTAAATTTATTTGTTAAGGTTACAGTGATGGGTAGGTTTAGGGATCAGGCATTATAATACTGTGTCATGACCATTGACATGACCAATAAAATCGCAGGGCGGCATGGGCCTGGCTTGTGACGTCACACTTGGATGTGGGCCGGGTTGGATGTCCACTGCAGGCTGCAGCGAGACACTTCTCACTTTTGCACGTAGTGCAGCATCATTTTAAAAATTATGCCGTAGTATTACGGCAGCTGTGGGGTGCAAAAAATAACAAATGCACACAAGAAATTACAAAGAAATTAGAAATTACTGAGGAACAAGAAATTACTGCACATAACATGCATACAAAAATATATTTATCATGGCCACAAATTAAATGTTCATTTCCTCGTTCCCCTGGGCTGGCCCCTAATCCGCCTGGGCCCATTTGCACGTCCATAACCTGCTTGCCCAGACGCTACGCCACTGATTTACATCTAGAGAACAGAATATCATAAAGACATGGGTGGACTTTTTTGACATGGGCCAGTAAATAACCTAGCAATCACTCAGAATTTGTATAAAAAGTTTCCTTTTTAATTCTGTAATGTATTTATTTGTAAGGTCTATCATTTAAATACCTCAGTCTGGTACTCAAAGGAAGTAATGTCAGCTCCTCTGAGAGGTGTGTGTGAATGCTGCTCTTCTTGGCCTCTTCAGTGTTTGTGACCCGTTTTCGTGCTTCTCACCATAAAGCACCAATTCTCAGGCGCTTAGCTCAGGGTTTATTACATCCTCCACACCTCGGCTCACCGCAAGCCTTTATGTGTGTGTTTGACTCAGCAGCTCTCCGGATCAGCGCTGGCATATGAGCCTGGGATTCAGTGAGCTGAGAAAACAGTTTTGCTCTTATCGGCTGAGAACTGTAGGAGAGATGTGGAGGCACTGTTATTTTTTTAGGGGGGTTGACTTCTCAGCATGGCAGGGGTTTAATTGTGACAGTGGGTTGCTGTTATAGAATGAGCCATTTCTCCAGTTGATTGAAGAGCTGCTGGTTTATCCTCCATCATAGCCAATGATCAGTAACTGAAGTCATGCTTTAGGAAGCAAATCTAGCCACAACTGTGCATTAGTATTTTACAGAAATTCACCTAAATATTTCAATTTTCACTCAAGAAATGCCACACAGACTATAACGGTTATGGTTCATAAACCCTTTGGACTAGGAATATTTGTGGTATTTTCTGTAAGAGGATCTCTTATATGGAAAAGTATTATGCATACTATGTAATAGAACTGAAAGTGATTTTACAAAAAAGTGTCTTTATGAAAAAATATGGCAAGCCTTGTTGAGGACTAGAAACACAGTGGAGTGAAAGACTGACCATAATTTGTTTCAGGCTAACTCTAAAATACTTAATTTTTACTTAATAACATTAAGTAAAAAATTAATCCAAAACGAATTGTACACGTATTACAGAAACAGACCAGTTATTACAGGTACAATCCCCTGGAGCAACCAGGGTTTAAAAGGAATAGTTTAGTCTTCTGAAGTGGTACGATAGCTTTATGTGAGAAACAAAAATAATTTTACTCTTTATTTACTGAAAATCTTCCTGAAATATCAAAATGGATTGATATTTGAATACATGTAAGAGCAAATGAGAAAGCTGTGATGGAACTAAAGCTTCTGTCTATTTCTCCTACAAAGTGCTTCATATCGTATGACTTCAAAAGATTTGGAATATCACGCATAAGTCATATAGGCTACTTTTATGTTTGCTTTATGGTGGTTTTACCTGTTTTTCGGAACTTGACAGCACCTGGACATATGCTTTTTATTGTATGTAAAAGAGCAGCATGAACATTCTTCTAAACTTTACAATGTTACTATGGTAAACAGTTTGCATCACCTTGATGTTCTTTCGCTCCAAATTTCTCCATATCTGATTTTTAGGAGGCAGACACTGATGACAACCAAGGCACTTTGGGATTTGAGGAGTTCTGCTCTTTCTATAAGATGATGTCGACGCGGCGTGATCTCTACCTGCTGATGCTCACCTACAGCAACCATAAAGACTACCTGAATACAGATGACCTCAAACGCTTCCTTGAGACTGAACAAAAGGTGAGGCATGGTTGGCAGGTAAAATCCACTAGTAATGTAAAGAAAAATACAGCAGATACTGAGATGCATCTGTCGTACATGTTTTTTTCATGTCCTCTTTTTTTAACTCAGGGCATAATTTGATAAACTTGATGAAAATACAATTTGCTAATGCTAAAGTTTTGTTTGCACAGTGGAACACACAGCCTTACAAAGTATACTTCACTTGACTTGTGCGTGCACACAGGCGTTCGGTGCATGCACAGTTTTGAGCAATCTCTCGCCACGAGTTACAACCCATGTAAATATATTTGTATTCAGTCATGCTAGAGTTGTACAAATGAGGGTACTTTTTAACCTCTTCACACAATCTCTTATCTATGTAGGCCTCCACTGTTGCTGTAGCTTGCATGTGTTCCGGTCTGTTCTGTTTATGCAGGTTTTGTTCAACTACCTTGTGAATCAACACCCCTAGGGCATGGTTGCCACCTTGTAGATAAACTAATTACTGCAAAAAAATTAAATGCACATGTGTGACCTGTGCGTATAAAGTACACGTGGTTACAAAATTCCAGTGGTGTGCGTACAGTACATGCATACTCTTCTGATGACGAAATTCGCATCATGCGCACTGTACGCTGATCTTCGCGTAGGCTTAAAAAGAATACTTTGGGCTTAATGTGACCGTTACTAGGCTATTCCCCCAAATTTTGGAAAGATTGTCTTCACACAACCTCAAATCCTTCTCCTTCATGGTCTTTAAGAACAGCACAGAAATCAATTAAGCTTTTCTAAGGGGGGCTGCTGTACGGACCAAGCCCCTCAGTTTGGCAAGCATGTGATTCGCGGATTAATTTCTAAGTTTAAACATCATTGAGTGAATGTTTATCATTTGCATGTATTTTTTCTTGACAATTTACACATCCAAGAGATTTTAAACCAATTGAGTGCAAGAAGAGGTGAAAGAGAACTTGATTGCGCACACAGCCGTGCAGACACACAGAGGCACGTTTCAGAGTGCAAACACTAAATTGATTCTTTTCACTTCTTGTGTTTGAACGAACACATAAACACAAAATTATGTTTAAAAAACTTTCTCTGCAAGTATTCTTGTAAACACAGATGGTTATGTCTTACATGAATGTAAACAGTTGAGAAAGAACTTGGATGTGTATATCATTATATTGGATCCGTGCATTAATTCTTAAAGTGACAGATAAAGATGACTCCTGTTAGACATTACTTTATTTGTAATTGTGTTATATTGTATTTATCTGTGCTTGTAATGTGTGTATTTGTTCTTATTTTATTAATAACTGTTCACTTATCTTTAATAATGTTTAATTATTAAAAGCTAGATTTTTGCTGTGGTATCAAAGTACTTAAAATGGACTTTAAATGAAATAAGTGAAAAGCAAAGTTACATTAACCAACCCACCCTTCTTTTTTTTCTTTCTTTCTTTTTTTTTTTTTTCTGCACTGATCCAAAAAATGATCCGATCCATGTCTCAAAAACTGTAATATGATCCAAACCGTGAGTAAAATGTACATTTGCAGTGGTTATGAATTTCTCTGAATTTCATAAATGAGTGACCTTGTTTACACATAAATATTTAAATTCGAGTCTGGTTTCTTATCTTTATGAGGAATTGGACCTTCGGCAAATTGTATGTTCACATTTATTATGGATTTTACGTGATAACTGATTTGTGTTTTAATTAAAATATTACATACAGTGAATTGATATGTTAACAACTATGAATGATATTTCATTTTATTCTAATGTTCTTTACCCTATGGAATCTCATTTGTAAAATCAACGCTAGTGGTAAATTTTCCTATTACTTCAAATGGCAAATCAAAAATCCACATGATGTTTGATTCAAGTGGTGTTTCAAGTAAGTGGTTGACAGAACGCTGATATAATGTTTAAGGCGATCATTAAAATCTCATTAAAAGTTTAAAAGCATTCATGTACAGCATTATAAAGTAATAACATGCAGTCAAATTGAAATTAAACATACAAAAAGCCCACCATGAACTATATAGAATGAGGAAATTAGCATCTCAAGCAAATGGTACCACTCAGAGTGACCTTTTCTTCATGATAACACTCCACTCTCATTTGTCTCAAGTACCAGCAGGGGGAGAAAAAAAAGTGTCTCTTATCAAACAGCATTGCTAGTTTCTTAATGGACTGAGCAAAATAGAGCTGAGAATAAAGTATACCAATCCCTTTAAGTTCCATTAGCAGCTAATCATCAACAAAGATGTTGATGTACTGTGTGGTTTACTGCAATGCTGTATCCACAGCTGGCAGTATCCCACCATCCTCCACTGCGTTAGCTGGAGGAAATATTTGACACTGATTGGCGTGGATGGGAATCTCATTGACTAATCAGTCCATTTAAACACCAGCTGTCAGGCATCACAATCGGACTCCAGAGCGGAGATGGGCTAGTTGCGTGAGGATGGCTCCCTGTAGTGTTATTTATCACACATTTCATATGGAATATGAATAAAAAATAAGCTTTGATTTGATTAGATGGCTGTACCTATTTTAAATCCATGCTTTTCACATTTGTAAGTGTTTAATCATTCACTTGTTCATCTTTCTTTACTGTATGTTTGTGTTTCAGATGACAAGTGTCTCAAAAGAGCACTGCCTTGAAATTGTTTCCAAGTTTGAGCCTTGTCCTGAAAACCAGACACTGGGTGTTCTGGGTATTGACGGTACGAACATTTTATTTCTAATATTTAATTGTTCAAAGGATACATTTTAAGAGATTTAAAGTGTAGTCACATTCCTTCATACTGGTCTCTTTTTGCAGACTGTAATGACACCTTTACTTGTAATATTTTGTTTAAATATATTTTCATTTTTAAAAAAATTTACATTTATTACTATATGTTGTGTTATATTACTTTGGCATTAAATTAGGTGAACTGATTATCTCTGCTTCTAATACAATGGCGGAGGGAGTGAGGGCAAATTATTTCTCTCATATTTCTCATTCATATTTTGGAAAGTCATAGAATACAAAAATTTAATTTGTTGTAGTTTCTGTTCACTACTATAAGTTTATCCAACTAAGATGAAATGTGAAAAGGGTCCATTGAGAATTTTGCTAGAGGGTGAAAAATATTTCCATTTCACATCAAGTTAGTCACATGAATTTGCAGTGTTTACCAACAGAAAGCTGCTTGGTTTGAAAGTAACTTCTGTGTGAACGGTGCTTCATGCATCACTACACTATTGACAATGGACCTTTTTCTCAGTGAAATGTTGCTAATGTGACCTTTAAAGGAGTTTTAAGTTATATGTCAAGTATAAACTGGATGTTACTTACTTATTTGCACCTGTTTATTTCTCCTAAAGAATTAATGGTCCCACTTTATATTAAGTGTCCTTAACTATTATGTACTTACATTTAAATGAATCATTTGATACAATGTACTTATTGTGTACATACATGTTTTTACATTGTACTTTTATTTTAAAAACACCTGCATGTAATTACATCTGTAATTAATTTCTGTAATTACATTTATAATTACATGTTGACCCATCCCTTACACCTTACCCCTACCCTTAAACCTACCCATACCACCAAAGCTTTCCCTAACCTGTCACGGGCACACAAGAACAAGATGTTGAGATCCAGTTGCAGCATAAGTATTTATTGGGGAATCCAGAAACGTTAATCCAAAGGCAGGCAAGGGTCAAAATCCAAAATATCCAGTCCACATAACACAAAGCCAGAGAAAAAAAACGGTGCACGTAACAATACAATAAACCACAACCAAGGACAGAAACAACTCAGTATAAATAGACAGACACTAATAACATAATACAAAACAGGTGTGTGTAATGAAGTGATCATGAGACAATGAGTCCGGCAGTGCGTCATGGGTAATGTAGTGAATGCAATGGGTGGAAATGAGAGTCCGGGATGGAGTGCCCTCTAGTGGCTGATAGGGCACTCTCACTGGTGATCGTGACATTACCCCCCCTCAAAGGAGCGGCTACCAGACGCTCCACCAGTCCAAAAAAAACAAAAACACAAAAAACCCAGGAGGGAGGTGGACAGGTGGAGGATCAGGGGGAGGGATGGTGGGCCAGGACCAGAACCCCCAACCGAAGGCCAGGGGGGAGCCGGAGGAACAAACCACGGGGGGCTCAAGAGAGTCAGGGTCCTGGCTGAATGCCAGGGCGACGCTGGAAGAACTGACCAGGCGGGTTCCCCGGGGTCTGGAGTCCTGGCTGGTTGCCAAGGCGGCGCTGGAGGAACTGACCAGGCTGGTTCCAGCGGGTCTGGAATCCTGGCTGATTGCCAGGGTGGTGCCGGAGGAACTGACCAGGCTGGTTCCAACGGTTCAGACGGCCTGGGCAGTGGCGGCAGGGCAGAAAGCCTGGGCGGCGGCGGCAGGGCAGAAGGCTTGGATGATGGCGGCAGGACAGAAGATCTGGGCGGTGGCGGCAGGGCAGAAGACTTGGACGGCGGCAGGGCAGTAGGCCAAGGGTGCTTCATGGCCATATCAGGGAGAGCGGACAGCTCGGTGACGGCCTCCGTGGCCGTATCAAGAGGAGCGGACAGCTCGGTGATGGTACCAGGCTCGGGCTGCTCAGGCGGCAGGGCAAGGCGCTTCGGTGGCGCCGGCAGGGTAAGGCACTTCGGTGGCGCCGGCAGGGCAAGGCGCTTCGGTGGCGCCGGCAGGGCAAGGCGCTTCGGTGGCGCCGGCAGGGCAAGGCGCTTCGGTGGCGCGGCCTCCGTGGCCGTATCAAGGGGAGCGGACAGCTCGGTAACGGTCTCCGTGGCCGTATCAGGGAGAGCGGAGGACTCAGGGATGGCAACGGGCTCAGACTGGGGCTGCTCTGGGACGGCAGCGTGCTCAGGCTGGGGCTGCTCCGGGACGGCAGCGTGCTCAGGCTGGGGCTGCTCCGGGACGGCAGCGTGCTCAGGCTGGGGCTGTTCTGAGAGCATCCTCCAGGCACGCAAAACCGCCACAACATAGAACGTGAGGACAGCCCTCTTGGCCATCACTGGACTGATAGGGAGAGCATGCCGTACTGGAGTGGACTCAATGGCTGGAGCGGACTCACTGGCTGGAGCGGGCTCTGTAGTAGACCCACTGGCTGGAGCGGACTCACTGGCTGGAGCGGACTCACTGGCTGGAGCGGACTCACTGGCTGGAGCGGACTCACTGGCTGGAGCGGGCTCTGGAGTGGACTCACTGACTGGAGCGGGCTCTGGAGTGGACTCACTGACTGGAACGGGCTCTGGAGTGGAGTCACTGACTGGAGCGGGCTCTGGAGTGGACTTACTGACTGGAGCGGACTCTGGAGTGGACTCACTAACTGGAGCGGGCTCTGGAGTGGACTCCCTGACTGGAGCGGGCTCTGGAGTGGACTCACTAACTGGAGCGGGCTCTGGAGTGGACTCACTGACTAGAGTGGACTCACTGACTGGAACGGGCTCTGGAGTGGACTCACTAACTGGAGCGGACTCTGGAGTGGACTCACTGACTAGAGTGGACTCACTGACTGGAACGGGCTCTGGAGTGGACTCACTAACTGGAGCGGGCTCTGGAGTGGACTCACTGGCTGGAGCGGGCTCTATAGTAGACTCACTGACTGGAGCGGACTTACTGACTGGAGCGGACTCACTGACTGGAGCGGACTCACTGGCTGGAGCGAGCTCACTGGCTGGAGCGGACTCACTGGCTGGAGCGGACTCACTGGCTGGAGCCTTTCTCCTCCTCTTCCTCCTTTTACGTGAGATAGACGATGTACCTGTGCCCACCTCCTCGGTGGACTCTGGAGCGAACTCACAGGCTGGATCGGACTCACTGGTTGGTTGATCAGGTGAGGTCCTCCGACCCCGATCTTCGAGGTAGTAAACGAAACCCCAAAAATCCAGGGTCCGGAGCCCCTCCAACTCACACTGAGGAAGAGGGTCATCAAGGCATCCATTGAATATCTCCTTTTGCGCTGCATCATTATAACGCAGTCCTCTTGCCATTGTCCAGAAAAACTGGGCGAAACCTCCTACCTCTGCTCCCTCCTGTCGCAGAGCCAATACTGCCCGAAACAGAGCCATTCGCTCTCCAATGGAGGCTGGAGGACGAATCCGAACACTCATGCTGCTGGATCCCTTGGTGGTGGTTTATTCTGTCACGGGCACACAAGAACAAGATGTTGAGATCCAGTTGCAGCATAAGTATTTATTGGGGAATCCAGAATAGTTAATCCAAAGGCAGGCAAGGGTCAAAATCCAAAATATCCAGTCCACATAACACAAAGCCAGAGAAACAAAACGGTGCACGTAACAATACAATAAACCACAACCAAGGACAGAAACAACTCAGTATAAATAGACAGGCACTAATAACATAATACAAAACAGGTGTGTGTAATGAAGTGATCATGAGACAATGAGTCCGGCAGTGCGTCATGGGTAATGTAGTGAATGCAATGGGTGGAAATAAGAGTCCGGGATGGAGTGCCCTCTAGTGGCTGATAGGGCACTCTCACTGGTGATCGTGACATAACCTTAACCTTATCCCACCTCAATAGCAGCAAAAGTGTTTTGCAATTCATTATGAACCCAATAAGTACATTGCTCATATTTTTTATGTAAGTACATAGTAGTTAAGGCCACTTAATATAAAGTGGGACCGAATTAAGTTGTACTAAATAGTTAGAATATCCTTGCTAGTGAGGTTTGTTCTCATGCGTTGATGAATGTTTATGTGAATAAAAGCCTAAATTAAATCTGTTCATCATATGAAGCGTGTCTCTTTGGAAAATTTAAACTAAACTGCTCAATTGACCTTTTGCGGGGAGTTTGATTGACAGGTGATGTAACCAATCATAATGCCGAATCCGCCGTTATGTCCAACAAAGCATTAAGGAGAGTTAGTAGATTAACATCGGAGTACTTGAACTTGAAAAATGGTGTGTAATGACATCTTTCCTCGGTTGTAACAACATTCCTTCTGATGTTCATTCATGTTTATTTGATAATATAAATTAACTAGTAGGAAGAGATGATCCGTTCAAAAGCCTTTTAACTGCTTGACAACATGATGTGTGGCATGAGCAGCATGGCTTGTCGTACATAGCAACAATAACTAAAGGGGGCAGGTCTTTGCGAATGTTCAGTTCATATGGATTTATTTTACAATTTCTTCATGAACTTTTTGAAGCGTCAATGTGATGCATAGACTGGCAATAGAGAGAAAGAAATGTATCCAATTTAATTAAAAATATCTTGATTTGTGTTTCGAAGATGAACGATAGTCTTAAGGGTTAAGTAATTGATGAACAAATTTTTAGGTGAACTATCGCTTTCGAATTTGGGATTTTCCTTAGTTGTCAGTTCTAATCATCAAAATTAAAAGAAATAAACATTTGAAATATATCAGTCTATGTGTAATGAATGAATATAATATACAGGTTTCACTTTTTGAATGGAATTAGTGAAATAACTTTTTGATGATATTCTAATTATATGACCAGCACCTGTAGTTTTTGCTTTGTGCTGCATCAACTAATGTACAATGTTTATGACAGGAATTCACAGTTTCTTTTAAATGTATACCACAGGTTTTACAAATTACATGCGCAGTCCAGCTGGGGACATCTTCAACCCTGAGCATCATGCGGTAAACCAGGACATGACGCAGCCCCTCAGTAACTACTTTGTTGCTTCCTCCCACAACACCTACCTGATGGGCGACCAGCTCATGTCCCAGTCTCGGGTGGATATGTACGCCTGGGTGCTGCAAGCTGGCTGCAGATGTGTGGAAGGTGAGATTGGCCTGATTTGTGATTTGATAAATGCTTTTTAGTGCATCTTCTTAAATAAGTGAATTAATTTCCACATTTTGTGATCCAAACTATTCATGATAATCAAAGCTCTGTGTGTGCTTTGTAAAATATGCTTTAGTTTTCTTTATAAATACAAGAGAAAAAAAATATATAAATTACATGCAAATTTATTTATTTCATTTAAATTAATCCATTTAATAAATGTAAACTTTTTTTTATTATCATCCTTTAGTGGATTGCTGGGATGGACAGGATGGAGAACCAATCGTACATCATGGCTACACACTGACATCCAAAATCCTTTTTAAAGATGTTATTGAGACCATCAACAAATATGCATTCATCAAAAACCAGTAAGAGACATTGGATGTATTGGATATTAATTGGTATGTGTTTGTGACTTTTTTAAGCTGAGAAGAACAAAAATGTATGTATAATAATTATTTTAACTCAGTCTTTTTGTGTGAAAATACAATTTCTAGTGTACACAAAGTTATTATGACGCTAACTCAAACCTTCTAGCGCCACCAACTGTCCAAACTTGCACTAATGTTTATGCTAATAACTTTTGAACCGTAAGGGCTAGAAACAAAATAGAAACAAAAATGTTGCTCCGATTTTCACAAAAATCTAATCAGATTGTTCTTGAGACCATGTCGACAAAAAGTAATTTTTGAAACCACTGTCAATAACAAAAAAATATATATATATTATAATTTAAGCATACATCTATTATATATGGCTTTATATTAAGCTTTGACCACCATGCTTTCAAGATATCATTTCATTGGATATTGTGATAGTATGGGGAATCATAAATAATAAATCTTAGCATAGTACTGGAAAGGGTTTTTTTTTTCTTGCTTTTCTGTGGTATTTTAGCAGCAATGTGAGAGAACAACTATTACTCTGAAGTTTCAGTCCTGAAGGTTTATGTGACTGAGAGCTGGCAGTGAAGGACAGTCAATGCTAGCCCACAGTCACAGTGTTTTTGTAATATAGCATTCTCTGAGCCTGAAGCACTGTTGAGCAGAGAATCAGGGACTGTGTGAACGTGTGTGTCCACATGAACATTTCACACTGACAGCTTGTTTCTACATGACTTCCTCCATTGCTATGAATTTCAGGTGTTGTTGTTGCTGAAGGTGATAATCCAATAAACACTGTTAAGGGTTCTTGCGGTTTGCAGTAGATGAAAAAATCTATTTTTAGACAATGTGTCACTCATGTCAGATGTGATATGCATATGTTATGTGTCTATTTGGCTTGCCATTTTAGGGTGTTTATGTTTATAATGACAGTAAAAGCGCACATTTACAGCAGTAAAATCTGTCAGCAGTATCTAGGGCTTTTTCATTTCACTTAAAGGTTTCTTGTTACAAAAAATGGTGCTTTCCACAAATAGAGTACGAAATAAGATTTTAAGATAATCACTGAAAATAATTATTAACCATCAGAAATGTTGTTTTTTTTTCACCTCAGATAAGGAACAAATAAATATTATATTAGCTGTTTTATTTTACATTAAAGGGGACCCCATTAAATTGTGCCCCATTTTACAAGATGTAAAATAAGTGTCTGGTGTCCCCAGAGTGTGTAGGTGAAGTTTTAGCTTGAAATACCTCACAGATAAATTTTTATAGCATGTTAAGATTGCCACTTTTAGTGGTTGAGGAAAAACTTACTCGGTTACTAACGTAACCTCGGTTCCCTGAGATACGGAACGAGTACTGCGTATGGGGGAAAAGTCTCCCTTTTTCCCCGCTACTGAAGCCTTTTCAATAACGCAGTGCAGCTGCATCGTCATTGGTTCACTCATTGCAAGTCGTTGAACCAATGACGGCGGGGCTTGGCTGCGCGGCCTATGGCGAGAGAGCGCGCAAACTTTCCCGCCAAAATGGGCGGGGTAAAGCCCTATATAAGTGAGCATATCGCCATAGGCCACTCAGCCCATATCGACTAAAGCGACGACACTGAGCCGCAGCCCAGTGGCATGGCTCGTTCCGTATCTCAGGGAACCAAGGTTACGTTAGTAACCGAGTAAGTTCCCTTTCTATACTTAACTTGTACTGCGTATGGGGGAACGAATTCAACCACGCCGTGCCGCGGCTGGGGAACGACTGGACCTGACCGGACACCTTGAGGGGACCAATTGTCAAGTGGGAAGGCCGAAGCCGCCGTAACCCCTGTTGCACTACGAGGGAGAAACCCCTGGGTTTGCGCAAAAAGCAGAACTCCTAGGGCCGCGAATTCACGCTTAAAGGACCCGAGCTTCAACGTCCAACTGATAAAACCTGGCAAAAGTGGACGGCGAGGACCAGCCGGCCGCCTCACAAATGTCTTTAATCATCTTGGGACCAGGCCCAAGATGAGGCCATACCCCTAGTGGAGTGGGCTCTTACTCCTATGGGGCAAGGGGTGCCCTCCGAGGAGTAACAGAGAGCTATAGCGTCGACAATCCAACGCGAAAGACGTTGTTTTGAGACCGAAGACCCTTTGGTGCAGGCACCAAAACAAACAAAGAGCTGATCAGACTGCCAAAAAGGACGAGATCGCTCGATATAAATGCGCAACGCCCTGACAGGGCAAAGCAATCCCTGCTCCTGCTCGCCCGGCACCTTAGGTTTCAGCACAACTTTAGAGTCGCCTGGCCCAAATTCGAGGCATGCAACAGAAAGGGCCTGCAAAACACGCTCGATCGACGGCAGTGCAAGCAGCAGGGCGGTCTTAAGCGTCAGGGGCCTGAGGTCTGCCAGGCGCAGTGGCTCAAAGGGCGGGCCCTTTAGAGCTCTGAGGACCAACGAGAGGTCCCAGGAAGGAACCGTAGGGGCCCGCGGTGGATGCAACCGCCTGGAACCCCTCAGAAACCTTATGACAAGGTTGTTCGACCAACTGACTGGCCAGCGATGGGTGCGTGAAACGCTGCAATGGCTGCTACGTAAACCTTGAGCGTGGAGGGGGCTCGCCCTGCATCCAAGCGCTCCTGAAGGAAGGACAGTATAGCAGATACGTCACACTCCTCTGGGTCTAAGTTGCGTGTGGAACACCAGCTAACAAAGACCGCCCATTTCTGAGTGTAGAGGCATCTAGTGGACGGGGCTCTAGCCTGCGAAATGGTATCTAGCACGTTCCTGGGGAGGTCAGACGGCTCCCATCGAGGAACCACAGATGCAAAGCCCACAGCTCCGGCCGTGGGTGCCAGATCGTTCTGTTCGCCTGAGAGAGGAGGTCCCGTCTCAGGGGAATTGGCCAGGGGGCTTTCGTGGAAAGCCTGAACAGCTCAGAGGTCCAAACTTGGCACCTCCAGAGCGGGGCCACCAACAGAACTCTGTGCTTGTCTTCCCTGACACGCCTGATGACCTGAGGGATCAGAGTGATTGGGGGAAAAGCGTAAAGAAGGGAGTTGGGCCAAGGGTGGGCCAGTGCATCGTCCTTCTTTGAAAAATAGATTGGGCAATGAGAGTTGTCTTGAGAGGTGAAGAGGTCTATCTCCACCCTCCTGAAGGACTCCCAAATGGTATGAACTGTCTGGGGATGGAGCATCCACCCGTCTGAGGGGACATTGCTCCGTGACAGCATATCTGCACCCAGATTGTTCTTCCCGGGTATGTGGGTCGCTCTGAGTGACCGAACCCGTGGAAAAGCCCATTCTAGCAGGCGTTTCGCCAGAGCGCATAGGCGGCTGGACGAAAGACCTCCTTGGCGGTTGATGTAAGAAACCACTGTCATGCTGTCCGATTGGACTAGGACGTGGCGATCCGTCAATTGGGCCTGAAAGGCGTGTAGGGCTCGAATCACTGCCAGCATTTCGAGGCAGTTGATATGTAGATGGCTCTCCTCGTGGTCCGAAGGCCGGACTGCCCTCGCACAGAGCGCCCCAACCCAGGTTGGACGCGTCCGTCGAAAGCACCGTTCTACGTGATACCGCCTGCAGGGGTACTCCAAGACTGAACCAAGAGGGGTTCGTCCAGGGCTTCAGGGCTGCTACACAGGCCTGACGGACCTTGAGACGCAAGCGGCCGTGCCGCCAGGCATGAGGAGGGACCCGAATCTTCAGCCAGTACTGAAGAGGCCGCATATGAAGCAGGCCGAGCTGCAGCACAGGGGAGGTGGAAGCCATCAGCCCTAGCAACCTCTGGAACAGCTTCAGAGGGAGGTAGGCTTTGATCTTGATGGAAGCCGCGAGCTGCTGAATGGTTAGAGCGCGCTCTGACGAGACTACTGCCGTTATACGGACTGAGTCGAGGACTGCACCCAGGAACGAGCGTCCCTTCCTAGCTGGCTGATGCACTCACATTGTAGGCATGAGCCCCCAGCAAGCGCGCCATCTGCATGGGACTTGCCCAAGCATCCAACGCGCTCGCCGTGGCCGTCTGCATCATGCAGAGGGGCTCTGCAGGTAGTGCAGTGGTGGGGCATTAAAAAATGCTGGGGCGCCGTGAAAACGGCGATTGTGTGGCTCTTAGAACGGCGAGGGCCGTAAGCAGTGAAAACCGCTGTGGAAAGTGCTCTTAAAGCGGTTAGTAAACCGCAGAAAAATGCTCAAATAGATGCGCCGGATGGCGGCAGGATACGCGCTGAGACCGGGCCGGGAGCAGGAAGCGGGAGGCGCCTGCCGCCTGCGCGCCGTTGACGAGGGCGAAGGCGCTGGCGAATCCAGCGACTCAGCAGGGTCCACTGCGGGGCCTGTTCGTCGGCGGCAGAGCTTCTTCCGAGGCGGCGAGCTTCTTTCCAGGCAAGCAGGCGAGGATCAGCGAGGAGAAGACGAGTCGCCTCTCAAGGAGAAAGAACTGAGTGGCCTATGGCGATACGCTAGCTTATATAGGGCTTTACCCCGCCCATTTCGGCGGGAAAGTTCGCGCGCTCTCTCGCCATAGGCCGCGCAGCCAAGTCGCGCCGTCATTGGTTCAACGACTTGCAATGAGTGAACCGATGATGATGCAGCTGGACTGCGTTATTGAAAAGGCTTCAGTAGCGGGGAAAAAGGGAGACTTTTCCCCCATACGCAGTACGAGTGAAGTATCGACAGGGAACGAGGCGTTTCAGTGCGGTCCCTTTAAATGCAAATTAGCTGCTGCGCTCGGCCTAAGAGGGCAGAGCTTCACGAGCTGATTCTCCGGGGTCAGAATTCAGTCAGGACGCACAATAATGTCAGAAACTGCTAATATATGCTGCATGGAGATAGAACAGGTATAGTTTAGTTAAATTACAGTTATAACTTATATTGTCTTCTTGTTTTTAATCCACTATATTAGTACAGGCCTGTTGTAACATCCGAATGATGGCCAAAACTATACAGATAGGTTTTATGATGTTTATTGTACTTCACACAAAAGATGAAGCATCTGTTTTCACTCTAGAAAATCTCTTAATAAGCTTAATAAAACACTGCAAGTGTGCATTAAAATATTATCCATAATCTCTCTCTATTATCCTTGTATTTTTACCAACATACATTGGAAAGAACACAGAAACACTCGTTACAACTAACAGTAAACAAATATATAAAGACCTTAACCGTAAATAAACTCAGATGAACTGTAATAAAGTGCCCTCACTTTCATTACTGCCGTATCCAGTATCACTCTGGAGACTGTAAGATGGATCACAAACAGTTTTTACTTGTATATCCTTGAGTAGCATATTTTTAGCAGTCTCTGTTTTGTATTGTCCCTTTGTATTGATATTCGTTCACTAAGCAGTCCAGTGTGAAATGATTCGCGCAGACATAAACGAATTTTAGCAGAACTGAGGAAGCATTTTCCTGGAAAACCAAGTAAATGCACTTTGTCTTCAGCAGCTCAGATTTAGGTAGTAAATGGAGAGAAATATGTGGATTAATCCATCCAGCTACAGAACACTTAAAACACTTGGGAGACATTCTCATCAGTGCAGCAATGGCGGACTCGCTGTGAACTCAATCAGGGCGGTTCTATGTTCAAACGTCAGTGTCTGTCTGGCTTTTGTGACCTCACACTGCCAGGGATCTAGAAATGGCTTGTTCTGAGACACTGCTTATGATTCATGGGGATTAAAAAAAAAAGGAGTGGGTGGATTTTTATCACTATAGGGTGGTTGTGTACACACACTGCCAACACACATTTATGTCCAAACACCATGCAAAAGTGAATTTTGCATTATAGGTCCCCTTTAAGTCATAAAGAATTTTAATATGCTCTGAGTATTTCTGCATAAGCTGTTTGAAGCTTTGGCCCCCCTTTTTTAACTGCAAGCTGTCTTTTAAAGGCACAGTAAGTGATTTCTGAGCAGCACTTGATATTTGAAATTAACCCAGACAAACACACTTCATCGCTCCGCCCCCAAACTGCACAAGCATGCAGCGCAAGAGTGGATGTCTCTTTATCATAGCTGAAGCAAAGCAAAATAATGCTTTATGAAAAAAAAGCAAAGATGATGAACGAATGACAAGGAAGAACAAAAAATGAATATACAGTACACTAGAATATATACAAGAAAGAGTTGAACAGATGACAAACAATGCTCCAGACAAACAATAACACTAAAAACTGTCCTGTTACTATAGCTAACATTTCAAAAACAGCATATCTTGGTTCTGTGAAACAGCAAAACTAATGTTACTCACATATGGAGCAGAAACAAACAGCACAAGTTTCGTTTGTTCAAACGTTCGTTTTCAGGCCTTCCCGCTGAGGTCTCTCCAGCACTGGAGAGCTTTTCTAATATTAATGCGGGTCCTAAAGCTCTTGCCTGATCATAACCCTTTCTACAGTCTTTGTTCAGATCTCCCTTTTGCTCACTTTATCTCCTCCCTCATCATGGGTGTATACACACCTCCTACTGCTGATTGGCTACAAATGTGTTGTGGTTTTCGATTCGATCCACTTTCAGCAGTGTTTCTCAGAAATCGCTCAATGCACCTTTAAGCCTTCTGTCTCACAATTTAATGACATTTCAAATTTTCATAGATGGGTAAATGTATGTTTTGGACTATATTTCCTCAGGTATCCAGTGATTCTTTCCATTGAGAATCACTGCAGTGTCCCTCAGCAGAAGAAGATGGCTCAGTATCTGACTGAAGTGTTTGGTGATAAACTGGACACATCCTCCATCCCCACAGACCCATCTGGACTTCTGCCTTCACCTGAAGCCCTAAAAGGCAAAATACTCATCAAGGTAACAGTCTAAACATTTTTAAAAATGTCCATTTAAAATCGGCAAATTTATGGTCATTTTCAGATGATGCACTGATGTAAAACAAATTATTTGAAGCATCATATTATTTCAAGATTTTGTAAGCTGTAAGTTACTTATATTTCACTGAAAATTTTATAATGTGTAATTTTTTACCAAAAGATAAGAATGTTTTGCAGTTGCTGGTTGTTTTCTATCAGAAAACCTTTTAGAGCAGCAAAACAGTACAGTCTTAATGATATAAAATCTATTTGCTGAAGTGCAACCCTCTCCTGTGCTTTTAATAAAGTGTGAGGTTTGAAAATTGGGCCATAGATGGAGCAGCTCGGCAAGCGAGTTGGTGCTATAATTGGAAGACAGACTGACGTTCCCACTAGAAAGTGAATCCTGAATTGCAAACTGGGCCAGCCGGTGGTATTGACAAATTGCTCTGCACAGGCTGTGGATCATGGAGCACGTGGCTACTCGGAGCCCAGCAAATAGACTGTGTGTTTTAATGCATTCTCATCACAACTCAATCGTTGAATTTGACTGGAACTTTGCTTTGTTACCATTGAACATGACTATAATAAATAACCCTAAGTTGAAAACTTAAAAGGATGCTCTACCCAAAAAATATGAAATTAAATTATTTAAGCATGTTGTTATAAACTTATATGAATTTCTTTCTTCAGAACAAAAAAAGAACATGTCTTTAAGAATGTTAGTAACCAAACAGTTTCAATTCCCATTGACTTCCTTTTAAATGGACAAAACAATTAAATGGAAGTCAACGGGAACCAAAACTCTTTGGTTACCAGCATTCTTCAAAATATCTTCTTTTCGCAGAAGAAAGAAATGCATACATGTTTGGAACAACATAAGGGTGAGTAAATGATGACAGAATTTTGGGGTAGAGTATTCCTTTAAGTTTAATTGCAGTCTTAAATGTTACATAAAAACAAAGTAGTGCAAAAGTTACAATACTTTGAATTTAATCTCCGATGAAGAAAATCAAAACTCATAAAACTGGGTAGAAAGTTAAATGGATTTTACAGTGTGTTAATTAATGTCAAAGCCAATAATAGCAGCAACCAACAGCACACACTAAAACTAATTACTCATTGGGTCAGACATTGTTTTTGACCCGCTATTGATTTACCCATCTATCACTGGCCTCTTTCTGTTAATATCCCTGTCAGTGTCAGTGCTGCATCTCTGTAGTCAGTACATACATAAGTGCTGTTCTGTCCCAATTAATAATACTATTTTCTGATAAAGCACTGTAAGAGCTGATGGGTCCCATGGGTTTTAATTGTCTTATAAGATGCTGTTACTGCTACAACACTCTTGGGCCAAACATTCTCTATCCAAATACCTAAATGCAGATAAAAATGCATTGAGGATTGCAAGCATGCAGTCCCATTATATATGTACTTATATATGTGTACTTGCATCATGCGTTCGTGCAGTAACAAAACTCAGTACTCAAGGGGGCTAATAGAGTTTCTTTCAAATGTCAGTGCTGTTAAAAAAGAGAGTGGCTGCTTCCAAAACCACATAGTAACTAAGCCCTATGTGCTTACTAGCTGGCCTCCGTTACACTCACCCTCCTAAACCTCACTCCCATCCAGGTCACGGCACCAATGTAACCCCTCCAGTTCTACTCGCACTGCTCTGAGCAGGATTCTAACTGCCGTTTCTGGCATAGGAGGCAGGCACGCTAGCAAAGACGTTAAAGACTGCAGCCTCTATAATCAGTTGCTAGTGCGCCTCTTGAGGCCAAGGGAGTGAGGTTTACTCGAACAACTCTTACTATCTTGTTACACATTTCCAGAAACAAATTATTTGTCTGTCTGCACTTAAACAAAAAGTCAGTGTGAAAAGGAAAATCAGGAAAAAAACATTGATGTTTATCATACAGCTATGTGGAACACACCATGTTATGTTTCACTGTAGATTAGGAACTGGATTCCAGAATAATTTTTTATGTCATCATATTATAGTTTATGAATGGTAAAAAGTGATTGCTCATTAAAACCATCAGCACAAGAAAGACCCAAAGTATGTTTACTCTGCCTTGATGATGTTTTAAAGGTCACATATGTAGTTCTGCAACACAAGTGTCAACAAATGGAATTACAGAAAATAATAGGTGTGTTGGACGTCTTTATGCAGCGATGTTCAAGCTAATCAATGTTTGAGTTTAAGCTGTGCATGTTAGAAATTATGCAGACAGCGCAAATATTGCATTTAATTCACTTTATCTGTGATAAAGAAAGCAATCACTGTACAATCACTATGGGAAGCTGAAATTGTCTGCTTTTTTCTAAATGCAAATACTGAAATAATATTAAATATAAACTAGAACACATTTCACAAATCTTCTATTTGCATGTTTTCTATATGTTTGTTTGGATTTCATAGGGTAAAAAACTGTCGGCAAATATAGATGAGAATGCAGAGGAGGGGGACGTGTCTGATGAAGATAGTGCAGATGAGATGGAAGACGACTGTAAGCTGATGAATGGAGATGTAAGTAATGTTAGATGATTATGGTGCATTTTACATTATATTTTGTGTAAAAATCTGTTAACTAAGTAATCTGATCAAACAATGTGAGAGTGGCTAATGTTCATTCAACACACTGATAGAAGGGCATTGCATTGTGGGATACAGTATATTATTTTTAAATTCATTCCATTTGAATTAAAACACTAATATGACAAAAAAATGCTACAGTTATGTTTTCTTATAATTGTACTTCACACTTGTACTTTGTTTTGTTTTTTATCATATTACAGTAATAAGATTTTTTTTCACAACAATTACTAACAGTAGGTGGTGGAGAGATTTAATGTGTTTAATTTTCATTAAAATAATGTTATTAGTCTTAATTTTCTTAATTATTATTATTTTCATTTGGGGTTAAAATATCACCGGGACATGTTCTTGAAAGTTTAATGAGAATTATCCTATAATCCTCAATTCTTTCAGTCCTTCAATGTCTGGCATGTTATGCAGTACTTTTCAATCATACTGTATGCAGAAGGCTCTTAGAGAAACCTCAAAGGCTCATACATTTTAGATGAAAGCTCCTCTATGTTAAGTGCCATACTGTATTTTAAAAATAATGGAGGCATTTTTGTAAGTGAAATATTTAGCATGAATTTTTCTGTGTGTATAAAATTGGGTCAAGGACTTAAGTTCAACTGACCTAGATATTTTGATGAATGGTTTTGACCTTGATGTTCTCTGTAGAAAGCTGCAGAAGCTATTACAATGCTAATTTTAAGGCGTCACTCCACCCAGGAGGTCCATTCAAATTCAGTTCTCTGTGTTTCCCTTTCCAGACATCTATGAACAGGAAGCAGGCAGAAAATGTTGCAAAGAAAAAATTAGATAACCTCATGAAGGAGTCAAAGATTCGTGACCGGGAAGATCCAGACAGCTTTACTATCGCATCCCTGCCACCCACGGGAAAACATGACAAATCACCGCTGAAGGTTAATACGCTGTACTTGACCCACACTGCATACATGTCACTCCTTATTTCTAAGAAATGGTACCAATTTACACACTGCAAAAAAAAAAAATTATGTTCTTTCTTCTTGCCTTGTTTTCTGATTCCACTGAAAAATATTTTGTCTTATTTTAAGCACTTTATTTTTCAGAAAGTAAGAATTCCCTTTTGTTGCTTTATGTTCTATTTTCGAATTCTATTCGATCATATATGCAATTTAGATCATAGTAGTTTGATTTTTTTCCCCCAACTGAATTAATCGTTATTTTATACACTTATTATTATTATTATTATTACAATTAATTAGAGCAAAAAGAGAGTATAGCCTAAATGCCGACACAGGATATAATAAGCTGATTATTTTTAAAACTAATCTTTACAATAATTGACGATGATGATAATCGTAGTTCCTGACAAAATACCGTAGTTAGTTCTCCTACCTTACCATTCCCTTACCTTTCACTCATTTAAACTATTCAGCAAGAGCTCTAATTAAGTCAGCTCTGCCCTTGTGCAGATGTGTATAGTGTGGTTATTTAAGGACTTACTTGAGGGATATTTAACTACACAGGACTGCACACAGAGGCTCTCACAGCAGGTGCTACACTACACAGCCGTCCTTGATGGCCCACAGAGATATAGGCAAAGTGATATATTTTTATAGCATTTTCCCCTGAAGTCCACCTTCTCCTTGACACTCAATATGTTTAATATACCTTTAAGACTTATAAATCTAAATTACCTATGTAATAGCTAAGTAGCTAGGTTAGTTCACACAGTCATTCATCAAGATGGGCCAATTTGCTGAATACTGATATAGGATTATGAGTAAATGTGAATGATCATATCTTATTTGCAGCTTATTTGTCTGCACAGTGAAGGAAACTTCTTTTGTTAGAGTTATCGTATGTCTACTTAGCACAAGCAAACTTCTGTTTGAATAGGTTGCTACCGCCACCTAGTGATCATTGTGTCAAAGAATAAGTCTGTTGTCAGGAATTGTATCTACTGTTACTGTAACTTCCTCACCCCTCTGTGAGTGTTTAACTGTCATGATCATGCCTAGTGTGTATTTAGTGTATACACCCTTGTCCAGTTTTCACTGCAATGCATCTACATTTTGAATTCAGGGAAAAGCAGAAGACAGTACTGACACTGGAGATGAGGCCAACGTTGGCGGCAACAAACGTCTGGCTAAATCTTTCATGGGGAGCTTTTCCAAACGCAAGGTAGTTATAGATTACTTTGCATATACACCCACATTCAACAAAACAATGTTTCTTCCCATAACAACATACTGCACACACACTGAAAAATACATCCTCTGGTGCATAGATCAATTATTCATACTGAATGAATGATTGATTAAAATAAAAAAAAATGTGTGTATATGGCTCTCTGGAATACATGATTCAGCTGTGTAATAAATGCTTTGTTAGTCCGGATCAACCATTAGAGGTTTATTTTACAATAGTGTTCAGCTGCCTGTACATTATCTCTTACATATTGACATTAGTTAACACTGCTTCACCTCAACTTCATCTGTTTACTGTAGAAAAAGACGAGTAAGCTGAGAAAATCCACCAGTTTTGAGGATACAGACACAGATCAGGAGAGCTCGAGTGGGGCGTCTAAAGCACCAGTGCATCACAGCAGGTACCATTAGAATTGTTTATGATGTTATTATGTTTATGTGAATTTTTACAGTATAGAGTATATTTAAATACTTTGTGTGAATATGTCTCAACTTTCATGTAACTGTAACTGTAATCTGTTTTAACAGAAAGAAAAAAACCATGAAGTTGTCAAGAGCACTTTCTGATCTGGTATACACAAAATCTGTGGGTACACCAGACTTTGAAGCACAAGGTGAGAAGAATAGAAAATTTATGTGAAAATTCTTAACATTTGCACACAGAACACTTCCTGTGAGATCCAGTATTACAGGGTTGATGAAAAATGTATCACAAGGGCCTTTATTTAGGCTCTAGAGTGTGGCTCCATTGAGGGCCACTAAACAATCTAGGAATCCATTAGAAATGTTTATTTTATTACTAAGGTTTGTATATTAAAATTCAGTTTAAAGTTCATTACACTGAAAGAAATTACACTGAAAAAATTTGAAACCATTTTCATTCAGAAAATTCTAGTATATTTCACAAATAATTACAAAGAAACAGCAAAAAACGCATTTAATTAAACATATTTTGAAGTATATATATATATATATATATATGCACGTTTTAACTGCATTTTTAAAAATGAGTTATATAAATAATTTAAAATGTCTGTTTATTTATTTATTTGTAAAGCGATCATTTATTAAAGGGATAGTTCACCCAAAAATGAAAATTCTGTCATCATTTACTCACCCTCAGTTTGTTCTAAACCTGTATACATTTCTTTGTTCTAATGAACACAAAGGAAGATATTCTGAACAATGTGGGAATCTGAACAGTTCTGGGGCACCATTGACTTTCATAGTATTTTTATTTTTTTCATATGGAAGGCAATGGTAACCCAGAGCGGCCTAGTTACAAACTTTCTTTAAAATATCTTCCTTTGTATTCAGTAAAACAAATAAATTTATACAGGTTTGGGAACAACTTGAGGGTGAGAAAATTATGACAGAATTTTCATTTTTGGGTGAACTATCCCTTTAACAATTTATATTTTTCTAATTAATAAACTGATATTTGATTACTTCATTATTTTCCTCCAAACTGCTCCATTTGTTCAAATGGGTGTATTCCAGTGTTTATATGTCAGTGTATGCTATCACATCTCATGCATGTGGGTTGCACTGCAGTGGGCAGCTGCAGTTGGCAGGTGTCGTCGATGAGCGAGACCAAGGCCCATCAGTTAATTCAGCAGAAGCCGGTGCAGTTCATCCGATTCAATCAGCGCCAACTCTCCCGCATCTACCCCTCCCCTTATCGTGTGGACTCCAGCAACTTCAACCCACAGCCCTTCTGGAACGCTGGCTGCCATCTGGGTATGCCAGTCCACCCACAAACAAATATTTATGTTTATTGGAGAGGCCAAGAATAAACAGTATGTCTGAAACATACTGGGAACATGCTACTTAATACTCAACTGTAGTATTTTAATTTAATATGAAAATGGTTCAATTCTTTGAAGTAGCTAGATTTACAGGAATAACTCATTATTAAAAGGGTACATTTTTATTTTATTAATTGTCACCTAATTTTGATGGCTTTTTGCAGTTGCTTTGAACTACCAGTCAGAGGGCAGAGTGCTACAGCTCAACAGAGCCAAGTTTAATTGCAATGGCAACTGTGGTTACATCCAGAAACCTAACTGTATGTGTGAAGGTGAGTATCTATATTCCTAGTTTGATAGTTTTTAGTCAGTTGTATTGTATGTGTGTATGTTTATAAAGTGCTCAACGTAAATGAGTACACCCCCTTCGAAAAGTAACATTTTAAACAATATCTCTATGAACACAAAAACAATTTCCAAAATGTTGACAAGACTAAGTTTTATATAAAATCTGTTTAACTTATAAAATGAAAGTAAGATATATAATATATATATAATATAACTTAGATTACACATTTTTCAGTTTTACTCAAATTAGGGTGATGCAAAAATGAGTACACCCCACTGAAAGTCTTTGGAGCAAAGCAAAATTTTAGACTACAAATGTCTAATTTAACAAGAATTCAACCACAGGTGAGTTTAATTATTCATTGCACAGGTGTTCAGCAGACAGTTGACTATAAAAGGGTGTTAAAACCCCTTGCCATTTCATGCTGTCAGCAATGGAAGAGAAATGTCAAAAGACCTGAGAAAGAAAAATATTTCTTTACACCAGAAAGGTGAAGGCTACAAGAAGACCAGCAAAGCTTTACTTATCAGTCAGAATACTGTAGCAAAAGTGGTACAAACATTTAAAAAAGATGGACCTGCAACCATCTCACAGAGACGTCCAGGTCGTCCATGGAAGTTAACATCTCGACAGGAGCATCTTCTGATGAGAAGGGTTGAAGAAAATCGGCATGCAAATTTCCCGTGACACAGTACGCAGTACGCTGCAGAGGAATGGCATGCATGAGTGCTGTCCACGAAAGAAGCCTCTCCTAAAGCCCAGGCACAAAAAAAGCCCACCTAGAGTTTGCCAGGACCCATGCTGACAAAGATGAAGACTACTGGGACTCTGTACTCTGGAGTGATGAGACCAAGATAAATGTTTTTGGAACTGATGGCTTCAAAACTGTATGGCGTCACAAAGGTCAGGAATGCAAAGAAAAATGCATGGTGCCTACAGTGAAACATGGTGGTGTCAGTGTCCTTATGTGGGGTTGCATAAGTGCTGCTGGTGTCAGGAGCTGCATGTCATTGATGGCATCATGAATTCACAGATGTACTGCTCTATACTGAAAGAGAAGATGCCACCATCACTCCGTGCCCTTGGTCGTAGTGCACTTTTCCAACATGAAAATGATCCTAAACACACATCTAAGGCCACTGTTGAATTTCTGAAGAAGAACAGGGAGAAAGTGATTCAGTGGCTCCTAATCTGAACCCAATCGAACATCTATGGGGAATTCTGAAGAGACAAGTTGAGCATCACTCTCCATCCAGCATCCAGTCTCTAAAAGAGGTCATTCTTGAAGAAGGGAAAAAGATAGATGTTGCAAAATGTCGCCATCTTATTCATTCCATTCCTAGAAGACTCGGTGCTGTCATTAAAAATCATGGAGGCCATACAAAGTACTAAATGTAGCTTTTGTTGTGGGGTGCACTCATTATGGCATCACCCTAATTTGAGTAAAACTGAAAAATGTGTAATCTAAGTTATAACATGAAAGTAAGGTTAATAATATAAGTTAAACAGATGTTATATTAAACTTAGTCTTGTCAACATTTTGGAAATTGTTTTTGTTCATTGAGATATTGTTTAAAATGTTACTTTTCAAAGGGGGTGTACTCATTTATGATGAGAACTGTATGTGTGTATATCATCTTCCTGATTTTGTTATATTTTATTATAGTGTAGCTGCATTGTCATTTTTGTCAACTATATTCCTTTCCGATTTCACTATTATTTTAATAATCACAAAATAATTATAATACAATGTTAATATCAACAAATTACAGTTGTTGTAATAGAAACAAAACAGTGCCTTTTATCAAAGAAATTAACAAGAATCATGTGTCCAAAACAGGCAACAATGGACAACAATTAATTTCTTCAGCTCAAAAGAATATTCAGTAGATCAGTTGATCATTCCATAGATCAAGTCAAAGTTAAGGTTAGCTATTCAAAGCTAAGTAAGCAAGCCAAACTAGGAATCTATTTCACAATAGAATTGTTGATGTTCTATTTTAAATATGGAATTCTGTTACCCTTTGTTCTTGCAGGTTCTTTTAATCCAATGGCTGAGGATCCTTTACCAGGTCGGTTGAAAAAACAATTGATTCTTAAGGTCATCAGTGGCCAGCAATTACCCAAACCCAAAGACTCCATGCTGGGTGACCGAGGAGAGGTAAATCAAGACAGTGCTTAAATAACCAACTTCAAATTAATTCTTAGCGTGAACAACAAAAATTGTATACAGCATGACAATAGTAGAACATTTCCAATCCCATTATAATCACTGAAGCTGTCAGTTACTGTGGGTTTATGCTGTTTCATGGGATTTCACTGAGCCTGCTGTTCAGATCGGCTTGCCAAAGCAATTGGAAATTCAACCACAATTTCAATCCCATCTACACTACTGCACTGCAAGCAAATAACACAATCATACAACTTATAAGCTTCAGATCTAAAGTTTATTTTGAGTGTCAGGTTTCTTAAGGACACGTTTTTATATACAAATTCAAACAGAGGTGAAATATAAAGGCCAATTCACACTGCACCGACAGTCATCGACCAATGTGGACAATCAGCAGATTACAGTACGTCACTTCTCAGACATTCCATGACCCAAAAAACAACCAATTCAGCATGTTCAATCGGCAAAAACAAGCACAGACAGACACCAACAGAGGTATCACACTGATCTGACAAAACCCAACAAAGTGTCTGTTGTGGTGTGATTTGACCTTAAAACATCAGATTGCTTAAATTTCTCTCATTATGTCCATTTCTGATAGGACTGTTACTAATTTAAATACCTCTGATTCACCCCTGCAATTCATACACACCACGGAAACTTCCATAATGTGAAGAGTAAAACTGAATATTCAGTGAGGAATAATGTCAGGGCCTTCTATCGATCAGAATTTGAATGGAATATGGAACATAAGCTGAGACATCCAAAAACGTTTTGATGAAAGATTGCTTTTTTTTTTTCATTAGAATAATGTGCACTGATAAGTCATGCACAATAAAACTAGTGATATTTATTAAGGAAGAAAATGCAGTTCATTATCCTGCATGTTATCAGGCCTTCTCACAATCTGATAATAAAGCATGTAATCATTTCCTAAAAATGATACAATCACTGGACCATAGCGAGTCACCATAAAAACTATAACCTACAGTATGCCTTAAACTCTGTATTTATGTGCAAATCACTACCTACAAAAGACAGGTATGAAGCAAATATGTGTCTCTTAGAATTTTAGAGAAATTTTGTCCGTTTTGTTTAAACAGGTACTGTAACCATAGTTGCATAGTTTGATTTTGAGTTGTTTTAAAGCTCTTTTACATGTTTCTTCTTTAGATAATTGACCCATTTGTGGAAGTGGAGATTATTGGTCTACCAGTGGATTGCTGCAAAGAGCAAACCAGAGTGGTTGATGACAATGGTGAGAGAGCAATATCCCATGACAGATTATATATTATACACACAAACAATGCAGTGTGCCATTTAAAGGGGGATTGGTCATTAAAGTGTCGTTAAACTGTGAGGCCATTACTTGAAGTGTTCATTTGTATGTGTGTTTGTTTGGAAGAGGTGCAGTAAATTTATCCATGATACTTGCACTGGATCTCATCTCAAACTACATCTCTCAGCCACTAAACAATTCAATAATTCATGAATACCATTTACATTTACATTTGCATTTATTTTCTTCGCAGGCTCTTTTTTTATTAAAGTGATTCACAGGTGCATATAGTAAAGATAAAAAATAAAGTGATATGAAGATTTGAAGTGTTGAAAAGTGGAGGCTAGATTTAGTGGTGGTTTGTAGCATCATTTGGAAATAGGAACTTGACACCATTTTTGGGTGTTGTCAAATACAGACTTTAAGAGATGTGTAGATGCAATAAAGAGATAGCCCTGTGAAGGTGCCTGTGTGCATTAGAGGTTTGGAAATGGGTTGGTTTTCTGTATGTTATGGAACACGAAAGTGGCATGAAGATCCATCATTTTGGAAGGGAACTGCTCACTCTTGTCTGGGTTGTTTTTCATAATGACAGCAGGTATAAAAGAAAACAGCATTAGCCCAAGAACAGAGCCATGTGGGAACTCAGACTATAGGTACAGGGTATTGAAAATTATCTTTGTCAACTTATATTTTAGATATCTTTTTGTCCAAGAAGGACTCTATATCTAATGGTTAACTGTGTTAAATACAATGGACAAGTCCAGAAGAATAACATTTGAGTGGAAAGGTACTCTTACAGATTTAAGTTATTCAACCACTCTGAGGCAAGCAATTTCAGTTAGTGGCCTGTTTTGTCTGGTTTGTGAGGGCCAAGCAGGTAATTTTGTTTGAGTGAAAAAGGTAAGTGAATATGAACATTTTGACACTTCCAATCCTCTCATCCTTTCCATTATTTATGCATAAAATAAGCCTATTTAATTCTTTATACCCCATCCTCTCTCTTTCTCTCTCAGGATTTAATCCTATGTGGGAGGAGACGCTCGTCTTCACTCTTCACATGCCAGAGATTGCTCTTATACGCTTCCTGGTTTGGGATCATGACCCAATTGGCCAAGATTTTATTGGCCAGAGGACTATCGCATTTAACAGCATGGTTCCAGGTAACAATTTCCATTAGTTAAACTTTATACGTATAACAAAAAAAATTATTCTTGATATATCAGGCCTTTTCATTAGTCTTTGGCATATATTTTTGTCAAGTATTGAGTCCATCATTAGTCAAAATTTACTGCTTATGCCTGATTATCTGTCTATATTTCAGGTTACCGGCATGTGTATTTGGAAGGCATGGAGGAAGCTTCCATCTTTGTTCATGTTGTAGTGAATGACATCACCAGTAAGGTGGGCACCTCATGTGGTTAACAGAACAAATATTTTGGTGCTATTGTGTGCCAAGGGCCATATCTGGCATTGTTAATCTGCAATTCAAAAAAGACAGTGATCTGTGTTAAAAGACTGGAAAAAAGTCTCAAACTTCCTAATATTGATTCTAGTAATTAGGCATTGCACATTTACAGTCAATATGCAATTTTAATAATTTGTTGTAGATTGTCACAATAGGTTCTTAAGACAGCTGGTATTGTAGGCAACTATACTCAAATCAAAAAGATTCTCTGCATACTAATATTAACCTTCTCATTTAAAAAGCACAGAGCCCCGCACATGACATGCAGGAACAAAATAGTAGGCTAAATTGTGCGCATGATTTACTAATTCGTTCCCTTGATTTACTAAATTGTGTGCACACTTTACTAAGCCGTTCCTTCGATTTATAAATAATGCGCACGATTAACTTTTTTTCCTGCATGTCATGTGCAGGGCTCTGTAAAAATGCTAATTTTGTCAAAGTATTTTTTTAATATTTATAGTCTTGTATAGGATCTATTAGGGGTGTGACGAGATCTCGTGGCCCGAGATCTCACGAGACTAATATGTGACGAGATTTATCGTCGAGGCGAAAAGTAGTCTCGTGATGTTGCCATGACAGAGTGTTAGGATGATTAGGAAAGAATATGCCACCGCTTTGTTTACATTATGCCTTCACTGTCATTTGCTTTGTATTTAAAAAAAAAAACATTTAATTCAGTTGGATAACGGTTGCCGCCGCTCCATATATACAGAGTTATGCGCGATCGTGAAAGTGAAAGTAAACGCGAGCGCGCATTCAAATGCGATTGCAATACCCCGCATTTTGAAAGCAGCTCCCTGATGAATGCAAATATCTCTCAATATGAAAGCTATTTTTGGCTGGGCAGTGTAGTTGTGACCATCTTTTAACTCTGTATCAAAGAAAAATTTGGTCTTATTTGCACTTTGAATTATTTGCACTTTGAATAGAGAGTGCGATGGTTGCACTTATTGTAAAGTGTTACCATAAAAATTAATAACAGTTTTCTCTTAATCTTACTAAGCACAAACAATAAGGTTTCATTTGTTAACATTAGTTAATGCACTGTGAACTATCATGAACTAACAATGAATGACTATTTTTATTAACTAACATAAACAAAGATTTATAAATACTGTAGCAAATATATTGCTCATTGTTAGTTGATGTTGGTTAATACATTAATGTTAATAAATGAGACCTTATTGTAAAGTGTTACCATTTTTATTTATACTGTTTTTATTTCTATGATCAGTTTGTGGAAAGGAGTTCAGTTAGGTGGTCAAAAGTTGTAGAAGCTCATAAATCATGTACAGCAAGGTCTGAAGAGACTGAAATCATACAGGAGAGAAGTCAGTCCGTTGAGTTTGTGGAAAAACATTTTACAGTACTTGAGTATTGTTGTCTTTTACTGCATATGATAATTCATACTCAGAAAGTAGAACTGAAATGACATTCATTAAAGGTTTGATTAGTTAAAACATTTCAAATACACCTGCAGAATATTTTTTCTAGTCATGTATTTCGCCATTGAGGATTTCTTAAAAATAGTGTGTAAAAAATCTTGTCTTGTCTCGTCTCGTGAAATACCTGTCTCGTCACACCCCTAGCATCTATATAGTATAAAATAGGACCTGAAACTATTTAAACATTCATTTATACATCTTATTATTTAGACATTAGTAATAGTTATTTAGTGTGTTAGTAAATGTTTTATTAACACATATTCCTACTGTAATTCATGATTAATTCAGATAATTATAAAACATTTAGAAGCAGTCAGTTAACTATTTTTGTGAGCTCATCTAAAGTGAGGACTATTTATGCTTTGTAAAGCTTTTATAAATGAGATTTAAAGGTTCAGTGATCTTCTGCACTGCTGTTCTCTAAATTTAAAGTTAGTACTGAGGTAGTTTTGACACTGGGAATATGTATTAATAAAGCATTTAATAACACACCAAGTAACTAATACTATATGTCTAAATAATAAGATGCATACATGTACATTTAAATATTTTGTTAATCATTTACTTACACTTCCTAAATGATCTTATGAATCACTGACAACTCCTAAATAACTGGTTTGGGAATAATGTAATACATAATTTAGAAATGATAAATTGATCATTAATAAAGTATGAAAATACAATTATTAAACTCATTATAGATATGCTTATAAAGCAAGAACAAAGCATTTATATCTGTATTTATAAACAGCTTACTAATGTCTATTAATGTTTTATAAATGATGAATTGACTATTTACTAATGCTTAACTAATGCTTCATAGCGTGAGTTATTCTAAAGTGTTACCATATATATATATAATAGTAATTATTTCAAATTATATATAATAATTTCAAATTAAAATAGCTGTAGTGTTGACTGCATTCATAATATATTCATAATAATCAACTATTCATATATATAAATATATATATATATATATTATGAATAGTTGATTATTATGAATATATTATGAATGCAGTCAACACTACAGCTATTTTAATTGTTAATTATTGTTAATAACCATTTAAACGGGAGTGATGCAGACCTGTATCTGCTACTTATTTTTCATGCTATAGGTTAATTTTATGTTAGATTTATAAAATATATCTATATTTGTCTCTATCTCTAAATTCTAAATAAAAAGTAATGGGAAAGTTTGTACCTTATTTGTAGGTGCCACATGATGTTTTAAACATGCTCACTGCTTAATTATGCCATGCTTTTGTCCATAATTTGTCCCTTTAACATTCAGCGTCAACAACAATTGTTATTTGTGTAGTTTGTCTGTTTTTCCCCCTCTCCCACTTTCTCTTTTTCTTACTTCTCTTTCTCTTATGTTTGTGATTTCAGTGCACCCATCTTAGCTGTCTATAGAGGCAGGAAATTATTAGGATCCTGGTTCAAAACTCAGGTGTAGTGAGACCCAATCAGCACCCTGCATGCTCCTTGCAAACCCCTCCCTTCCCCCCAGTGAGCGGTTAAGCCCTGACTCATTTGCTAGCTTTCACCATGCCAACTCATGCAAAATGAGTTGTGACATAATTGTGATTTCCTTCCTTGGCTGCATTCTCATTGACCCCTAAAGCAGATCCAGTGTCAATATCCATATAGCAGGCGACAGCGTTCACTCCTATTTCACTTAAGTCAGGGCATTTAAGGGCCATGATAGGGTACTGGCTGCCTTGTTCGCAGTGACGGAGCACTCAAGCAGTAGAGTCCATGAGAGAAATGCGTTGATCTTGGTTTGTGAAGTGTGTTACATCTTCTCTCTATTCCTATCCATGACTATGAGGGTCTACTATGAGAGCTGGAGTTTAGCAGGTACATTTTGCATCCTTTTATTGAGTCCAAAAAATATCTTATGTTCTTAAGAGCTAGCTGCCGTAATTGTGTGGATTAGCATAAATGCACTAGAATTACAAGCAAATGCAAGTTATTTGATGCGTCATTAGTGCGGAGATCAGATAGCTGAACTCTCACATGGATCTACTTGAAGACGGTTCATGAAATGACACTGGGTGTTATACAGAGAAAAATAGCTAGTTTTAACACATCGATTTTTTTATTTTGAGAAAAAAAAAAAAAAAAAACATATCTATATAACATGTGTAATTATTAACATAATGTAATAAACATTTCAAGTACCTTGCTTTTCTATTCCAAACAAGTTTGGCATCACCTACATTGTTTTAACAGATAATCCAGTGTCATTTTTTTCCATCAGAGATGGTTGGACATGAATGTCCTGTCACCTTTCACTTGACATTTATTCACATTTCACAGTTATTAACTTTACCACTACAAATTCCCAACATTGTCTGCATCTTCGTGTTTAAAGTCTGTGTTGATCACCCACATTTGTCTGTTGATCCTAAATTCTGCTACATCTGTGATAACATTTGCTATTTAAAATGTCACTGCTTTCTAACGGTAACACATTTAATACATTTAATAAAAAGTTGTTGCATTTGATTAGAACAGAATTTAACTGACAATTTGTGGATAAATCTTGGTAAATTATTATAATGTTAAACTTTATTATAATTCTTAAACTAAAAACTGATCAAATGATGTTGATCATGTAGCTTGTATGGAGGGGAAAGTGTTTTGTAGTGTTTTTGTGTCTCTATACTATGCTGTAAAAAGCTTAAACCACCCCCAATGTGATTAGTTGGCCACCAATCTCAGCTGGATTTTCCAAAAGCATCATAAGCCTAAATAGATAAAATAAATCATTGTCTTATGATGCATTTGAGAATGCAGCCCTCAGCCCTTCCACTTTTCAGGTTGGTTTGATTTGATGGTTTTAGAAGGACACTTCTTGCCAGCAACTTGCCAGCAGGTCAGGCTTGGGTAGACTGGGAGACCACCTAAGGACCAGCAAACCATCTCAAACTGGTTAAGCTATTTTTGTCCAGCTGGGCAGAAATTATCAAAATGGTTTGGTCAACAGATTTTGTTTGGTTAATAAGTTTGAAAAAGACTTATTATTAATTGTGAAGGGGATTGAAAGAGTTGCTCCCCTGATGATTTAAATTTTAAACAATTCAATGTCAGTCTAGTTATTAATTGTCATGTTTAGATTCCTTTAGTCAACTTAAAGATTCATATTGCCTACCCATTTTTCTGATGTCCCATTGTAGGTTCGAGCAGTCAGTGGTATAAAAGGACTGTTTCACAGAAACCCAAAGCAGGCATCTCTCGACAGCCATGCTGCTGCTCTGCTCAACCGTAAGACCACCTTCGGTGCTCACCTCCTGCGCCGCACAGCCAGTGCACCCACCAAGGGCCAACCCAAAGTCAAGAGGGGCTTCCCTGAGATCTCCATTGACACAAAAGATTGCAGCTCGGAGGGTGCCAGTGAGGAGCGGGAATCGGAAGAGGGGCCACTTGTCCACCACAATGGAGATAGCGCATCTGCAAAATCATGGGGTCACGGCACCAACGGGCAGCTTCACCCTGATGACAGTAAAGGTAAGAGTACTTTCTTTTATCCTGAGCCCCGTGCTACACCTTACAGAAACAGGGGCACAGTGAGCGAACCTCTGAAGCGAGCCAACAAGTTGCGACTCCAGGATCCACTGGATGAGAAGCCGGGTGTGTTTGCACGTGTTGCTATCAACAGCTCTGGGCGGGTTGGGATGTCTTCCAATTGCATAAAGTGTGTAATTGGCTCCAAGGAGAGTCCTGACTTGGACAGGAAGGATACAGGCACCTTCATCCAGTGCAATCCTGCTCCTCTTAGACCTGAAAGGGCATCTCGGTCTCCAACAGCTTCCAGACAAGTTCAGCCGGAACCCATACTCAAACCACAAGCCTTGGCCCAAACTGACTCAAACCCCAAATCAGACCCCCAGGCTCTACCGAAGCCTGTACCCTTACCTAGATCAAGGGCAAATGTCCGGCAAACCTTAGCTACACAACCCATTCACCCCACTGAAGACCTAACTGTCAGAAATGCTCGCTCTTGTAGCGTCCCACGCCGACTCCTCTATTCCCCATCCAGCCCACCTCCTCCAATTCCAGACAGCAAAACCAGCCTTTGTCAGCAATGCCCTGCCCCAACCAACTATGGCAGCAACTGCAACGATACTAGATCTGTGAATGACATCAAGAGATTTTCTGACAGTGACTCTAGCAGCTGTGACAGTTTGGCCAGCCTTGATCTACCCACCATCTTTCCACCACGGGGAATGGAGAACCGGAAACGGGCTGCTGGAACACTGCAGCGTGAGATGAATGCTCTGTTTGCCCAGAAAATGGAGGAGATCCGCAGTAAATCCCCCTTGTTTTTTGCTGGTAAGGTGTATGCAGTTAGATGGATCTTAATATTTAGAATGTCCTAGTGCCTCAGTAAGATAGATTTCAGTAGATTGTGATGGAACCCAACAAATACCCACCAAAGACCTTGCGGGTGGTGTGGATCTCGTTGAAGGCTGATCTCCACTGTGCAATGTCATCAATGAGAACCTATTGCAGTATATTAAGAATTACAGTTGGATATTGTTTTATTGTGCATTAACCCACCATTTCCTCTTAGTTCATGTGTCCATAAATATCCTAAAACCAGATTTGCCTGCTAATGGAGCTGCATGGTGACAGTGGGGTCAAAACTCAGTAGCTGACACAATTAGGACACCCATCAGTGTTTCTTTATGATTTTAATTGAGTTGCGAAATTATTGTAGCAAGGTTTTGCCAACACTGACATAATTACTATTATATATGATCTGTAATTCTCTTAGTAAAACCTAATTAGCTTTTTGATCTAATAAAGTATCATGAAAATTTGTTGTTCTTATAATTAAATGAAATTACAATGGAGCGCAATGTAGGATAACTCAAATTTATGTCTCAGATTTGCTGTCTGAAGTCTACAGTCAGTTTTTATGTCATCTATAGAAAAAGATGCTTTGATACTTAAATGACAAGTCTGCTAAAAATCCTTAGCTATAAAAGAGCTATATATAAAAGAGAATATATCTCTCTAAATGTAAGGGGATTTTATATTTTTGAGTTCCAGACCTGGATAAGTCTTGTAAAGTAATACAATTTAATAATAATAACAACTGAAATGTATTCAATGGATATATATATATATATATATATATATATATAAAAGCTGTGGGAACACTACTGGTAAAACTACATGATTTGTTCTATGTGTTTACTTTATTTAATGCAGCTAAGTAACTGTTACAAGACAGAGTCACAAGACTCTTATGTAAGTAGTGAGAACGTGTTCCTGTCCCACGCTCTTGAGCAAACACAAACCAGATGCTTGATTTTTACAAATGGGCCAGGTCTAGAAATCACGGGTTTTCTACATGGGGAATATTGTCTAGCTATGTTCTTGTATATTGATGTGTGAGTGGGGGGATTTATCACATGATTTATGAACAAGAGGATGCAGCTGTATTTTCTAATTCCTAAAGCTATCATACACATCGTAGGTTCTCAGCTCCTCGTGATGTTGGTGTTAACCCTCTTAGTCCTTACAACTATTTAGATCTTTAATCATTAACCTTTCCATGCCCACATTCTTTATTGTGTATCTATAAATCCATATTAGAACAAAGCATACATGTTTTGTCAGCGCATTTTCCTGGTGTACCATCATCTCCTGGTGTTCCTTTTTACTACACTGAGTCATTCTGTTTCATTCTGCACTTCTCCTGTTAAAATGCTTGTTTGTTCCTTCCTTCTTGCATGCTTTCTATCCTTAGTGCAAAACTGAGGGGCTGGCCAATTACCAGGTAAAAAAGATTTTTCAGCTTTTTGCTTAAGCAAGTTTGTCTTTTCTTATTGTTTTAAAATGACTGAACATTTTTTTTTTCATCATGATGTGTGTTATATTCATCATACATTGAATGACACGACTGTGTGATTGTTATTAATGTGTTGTCTTGTTACGCAGCTTCAAATGTATGCCCAAAACATAATCACCATAAATCATACAGTAAACTTAATCACATAACTCACATTGTTTACATTATGGACATGATAATCAAATCATGCAACTTATTGAGGAAAGGTGTGATATTGTTTTCTGAAAAGGATTGGGCTTATTTTTATATTTGCATTTGGGCTCAAATAACTTTTTTCTTTCTTTAAAAAAGTTGAACTTTCATCAATGAGAGAGGACAAGAAAAAGGGACCTTTAATATAAAGCCCCAAAGAATTTCCATTTACTCAAAACTAATGCACTGGTCACTTATATTTTGGTTGAACAGTAGCACAGTGGAAGTAATACAAGAACAGTGGTAATCTGATGTTCCTGAATCACCAACCTTCGTTCTGTATGAAGATGTTTTGTGTGAATTCACTTTTGCATTCACCAAGCAGTCATATACAAAGTATAATTAATATTTTTAATTTATTCATGTACTGTATTGTTTTGTCAGTTTATTTTTACATCATTGTATTATATTTTGTTTTTATTTAAATACAAACATGTTTATATCTAAATATTTGGTTTTGTTGAATTGTGCTTAAAGCTGAAGTGTGTATTTTTGTTAAAATCTCCTTTCGGAGTTTAATATGCAGAGACAACTTTAAACCATTTGTATTGATTTCCCCCAAAAGTGCAAATACCGTGTTTCTGTAGGTCTATCAAAACATTACTCTTACACAGCAACGTTGACTCAACCAATGGCATTTGTCTGACCAATGGCAAACAAAAATTGTTGACATAAGTGGTGCAGAAATTACACACTTCAACTTTATTTTTTCCCCCCTTTTTTTGTTTTGCAGTCAAAAAATTGCATTTCATTCATGAGCAAAAACTGTATGTCATTGGCCTTGTTCGACATTCATGATATATTTAATGCAGTCTCATTGTGTTTTTTCTTATGTCTAACAGCATTTTAATTGTCATAATATCCCTATTTAAATCTAATGTATTTCTGCTTGTTATGTGCTTCCAGAAAATTCTGAAATGCAGAGTCCAACTCCATCTCTGAACACCTCATGTCTGGAATCCATTACGGAGCTATTTCAGCAGAACACTCCTTTGACCTCCACACAAAGTCCTGTGGATACCACACCACATTGTCCCTCCACTACATTGTCTTCACCATCCACAGCAATAACAACATCTTACAATGGGGAAAATCTTAGCCCTGTGAAAAATAATGAGGACATTCTGAAATCATTTGCACAAACTGAGTATATTGGTCCATATAGCATCAGTGGCAAGGATTCTGGGAACAGCCACATCAACTCTTCACTTTCCACAAATTATCTTGACATTGGATGTGATACACCCCCTCTTCCAGACCATGCAGATAGTGAGGTTGTGCAAAAAGCAGTCATTGACCTCAACATTGCTGAAATAAAAAGTGGACAGACTGTAGAGATAGATGCTGTAAAGGCAACAACTGCCAATCAGAGCTCTCAAAGGATTCAGGCATTGAAGGGGGTGTTCGACAGAGACATCGGACGAAGCATGCAAACAGGACTGAGGACCCCTGTCAGACGGACCAAAAGTGAAGGACAAATGAAGGCAGTGAAAAAAGCAGACATCCCATCAGTAGTTCCCGAAGTCTCTATTGACGCCACTTTAAATGACAGGCTCTGGAGCAAACTCGACCCCAGCAGCCATCGAGATAGTGTGTCATCGTCTTCCAGCATTTCATCCAGTGACACTGTGATAGATTTGTCCTTGCCCAACCTTTCCAGGAAGAGCCTTACCTGTCTTAGTGCTGCCCGGGACTACTCGGACAACCAGGTATTGTTGCCCAACAGGACCGGCCAGCCTCGGTCAACCATTGCGGCATGCAGCGTATCACGCGTCAGCAAGAGCAAGTCCAACCCCAACCTTAGGGATGGTGAGATGTGCGAGTCAGAGGACGAGTTACAGCCTAGGCCTCTGGTGACCGAGAAAGTCCCTATCCGGCCCATGCAGAGGCGCCACACGTGGAGCAGGTTGTACATGGAGGGCTTAAAGCAGTCATCTACGCTTGCTGCTGCTTGCTCCAAGAGGTTAACCACCCCCTCAGCAAAAGATATGGACAGCAGCTCAAAATCCAAGAGTCTTGGCGATCTCACTTCAGATGATATTGCCTGTAATTTTGAGAGCAAGTATCGCAGCATTAGTCGCAGTTTCATTGTGAGGCCAAGCCGCCAACAAGGGAAAATTCTAAGAAAACCCCAGAATGACCTAACAGAGCAACTCAAGAGGCTCACTGATGTGGAACCCCTTACAAGCAAAGACTTTGCTCAGTGCAGGGCCGATTCCGAAGTGAGACAGGAAGAAGAGGAGATGCCTCCTTTGCGGAGGAGTTCTTCACGGAGCCAGAGCCGGGTGAGATACATTGCTAACCGTGCCAGGCAGGCCCAAGAGAGGCAGCGGCTACAAAGCCTAATCAGGACATCTGGGAGCCCCATCGAGGAGCGTGGCAATCCTGAAGGAGCTTGTAGTATACCCCACAGTCCTTGTGCAAGCTTGGATCTTCTGAGCCAGCTTCCACCAGGACCGTCCCAACAAAGCCCCCTGAGCCCAGACAATGAGGTCTTCTTTATGCTCAAGCTGTAAAAGGATAAGAGTGTGTTGAGTAAATGGACACATGGTGGCCACCCTCCACCTCTCATTTGTTAAGATACTCTTGTGGATATGTGGAGCAGTCATACATTTCTTATGTGCACTTACTGTAATACACCTTCCATTTTTGGCTTGACGAAAGAAGTTAAAAGCACACTTTTTTTTTTTCTTTTTTTTTTTTTTTTTGTCCATGGTTGACCTACTCCCAACCCTGAATAATGAGCCGTTAAAAGGGGATGAGATGCTAAGCTTTAAACTTTATATTGGATGCAACGGTTTGCTAGTTTGTACAAATTATTTGTAAATGTGCATGCATCTGTTGAAAAAAAGCCAAAGGTGTAAAACCAGAGGATTTTTTATGGTGTATAAAAATATACAAGGTTGCAAATAGAAATTATTACAAAACTGAAACATTCTAAATTTAGTTTATGCCTGTGGCATTTGTGGTACTATACTATTATTTTTTGTTTGTTTGTTGTAAGATGCAGCCTAGTGCAGCAATAGATAAAAAATGTAAGCACTACTGATTCACCACAATGATTCCCTGGATTAAAGGGGTCATGAAATGCAGGTTTCTCTAGGTTAGTTTATGAAGTTTGCCAAGATTTTTCTACCAAAAAAAGATTCAATATTTATAAAAATGATAATTTTCCATCCTCATTTTCAGTTTCTGTGGATATATCTCTCAATTCCAAAGGCCGTTTCCTCTTGCAAAAACAGAAGTAAATGCACACTGCTGTGATTGGCTAACTCCATCGCACCATATCCACACCCTCCTTTACAGCATATCTTGTGTTTTGATACTCGAGATGGCAAGTGCTGTGATTAAAGCAGTATATATGAGAGCCCAAGGAAGAAAAAATCTCCATAAGTTTTAAAATTTTAATATTCTTGTAGACTCATATTACAAAAGACAAGAAATTACATTGTTTCTTGTTTCACTGGTTTAACATTTAACACACCATAAGATTAAAAGTAAATGTACTTGCCGGTGTTGTCTATGAGGACAAAATGCTTGGAAAAGATATTTGGAAAAACTGGCAACATGTTGAGAATAATTCACAAAGCCTTCCTTTGTGAAATGTGAAGCATTTGCTCAGGCACATCATTAAAAATAAACTTCAACCATGCATTTGTAGTGCTTGGATCTTTAGGAAGGCTATGCAAAGTTCTTCGAGGTGCAGTTTTTTTACATCCACTGACAGAACAACGTCTAATTTTGATCTTTATCCAACAGCAGTATTGCGTGAATGGACAGACATGAGTTGTTCAGAACACACCTCCTTGATTATATACGACGATGTTAAAGAAAGTGTTGAATAGAATTGTGACGTCACAATTCTCCCGATTTCAAATCTGAATGTTACAGAAGGGTAGAAAAGAATAACTCATATTTTAAACTGGGATGTTATAGTTTCGAGTTCTAAAAAGTTATTATAGAGTAACCTCTTAGGTGTGTAAATATCAAGAACATTTATTTTCTCCATTTCATGACCCCTTTAAAATGTTTATTAGTCTGCAGCCAAATACAAATGCATTGTGTCTGTTGTTAATGGTATGAGAACAAATTTTGTAACCAAGCATGGAATGTATTTGTCACAATAATTTATTGTCCCTTGAAACTATTTTTAAAATAGTTTTAGCTGTAGGAACATTAATGACTGCTATGTTCTGTTGTTTTAGTTTTTAATTTAGTAAAATTACAACGTACAGTATGTTATTTAGTTAATTTAGTCACTAATGAAGTGTAGCTCTAAAATACAGTAATACATATAAAATTGCATATCTTCACTTTATGTACAGTAGTTTTCCTTTTGAAATTTTATTGTATCTCACTTCTATGGTCTACTGTATTTTTGATTCAAAGGTTTTATGATTTAAAAATGTACAGTCTATTAGAGTCTAAGTGTGAAGTGTTATTCAATGTCATTGTCCTAAGTACACTAATACCTTTTATTACTTTTTTTAAAGAATGCTAAAGGGAAATAAATTTTTACTAGATATGTCCTTTTTTTTTTTTTTTTTTTTTTTTTTTTATACTGCATTCTGGTATCTGAAGTTAACAAACACTACAGTTTCTCTTTTCAAACAGTGAAGATATATCAATTTTCATACACTTGTTCTTAATATCTTTCTATTTGTTAAACAGCTTTAACTTCAAGATTGTTTAGTGAAAAGTCACAAATTTATATGGGTAAAATTCTATGGATGATTGAATATATCAAAGGTAATCATGATATTAAGACCATCCCATCAAATTCAATTTTCAAGTATATTTATATAGTGCTTTATACAATACAGATTTCTTCAAAGCGAACTTCACATGAATCAGTAATTTCAGTTATGATTACAACTATAAAGCAGCTCTACAGAAGACAATATAGTATCATTGTTTACCTTAATTAAATTCAGTTTTTGATTCGATAGTGTCAAGTACAGCTAAACTGATACAGAATATTAATGTTCTTTAAGACAGCTGACAATTAAGTCAAGACACCTTTATTTATATAGCACTTTTTACAATGCAGATTGTGTCAAAGCAGCTAGATAGAAGGACAATTATTTTGGCTGCACAGCAGCTCTAGAAAAAAAATGGTGTCATTTGTCCAACTTACAGTAAATTCAGTATTGATTCATTCCGGCAGGCAGATCAAAAACATTGCTGAATATCAAGTGTCCCCAAATAAGCAAGCCAGAAGTGACAAAAATGGAGGAAAAAACCTTGGGAGAAACCAGGCTCAGTCGGGGATCCAGTTCTCCTCTGGCCAACAACTAACCGTGCATGATTATGATTCAGGCAGCACTGCAGGTCGTAAGTCAGACTGACTGACTATTTTCAAAACTAAATAGATTTTTGAAGATTACAAACAGCTGTAACCCAATATTGTGTTATTGCAAGTGTATGACACCAAGATGCAGAAGATATACTTCCTGCAGACTTAAAGTGACAGTGATGTGACGTGAAGTCAAGTATGGTGTCCCATACTCGGAATTTGTGTTTTCATCCATCCAAGTGCACACACACCCGGAGCAGTTGGCAGCCATTTTGTTTTAGGTGCCTCACTCAAGGGTACCTCAGTTGTGAGTAATGAGAGTGGAAGAGAGCGCTGTTCATTCACTCCCTCACCTAAATTTCCTGCCTGTACTGAGGCCTTAACTGCACCTTTAGTTCCAACCATGCTCAAACACTGTCTGTATGAATTTAATTTATACAGAAATTTGATCTGCTGGATGAGTTTCTTTCTCTGTTTCATAGCACAAATGCAGAAGCTTTCCTACTCCTTGTAAAAACCTTGCTAGTCCATGAAATACTATGGAACGCATGGTGAGACAGAATGTGTGTGTAAAGCTAAGAATATAGAATGGAAATATAAAATCAGTTTCTCTCGAGGGTGCTTGTAAGCACTACAACTTATTATTTCTAGTATGTAATAGAATGCAATATGTGCTTTGGTCTGTTGTCAGACAACTAAATTCATTCAAGTCACTGTACCCACTATGTTTAATTTTGCTGTTAAAAACTGCCAAACATAAACAATTTCTCTAGTCTCGCATAGCCAGACCTTCAGGCTGACGGCAGAAGGTCTGGACTCTATCGCAGCTTTCACTGACCAAGGACTGCCCAAAGGCAGTTTGACTGACATGTAATGCAACAAATCACAGTTTTGTTCAGAGTCATGTTTAGGGGCATGAAAATGTAAAGTCGATGTACCAACAATAACAGACAGGCGGCATGCATCTAATAAATTATTCATTCAAGAACGTTGTGCATATTTACTGTAAACTTCACATACTTTTGAAAATAGTTGATCATGGTAAGCGCTTGTACGTCACAGTTGTAAACATGACAGCTTCTTTTTCCACGATCTGGTTTGGCGTCACAGCATTTGCTTCCAGGCGGACCATTAAAGAATGCGACAAACAAATCTCCTGGACATCCTGTAGATCCTGTAGAATTCAACCAACCAGATGACAACTTCGAAACTCCTGAAGTGTTTCCAGATAAGTGCCATATGCATCAGACCAACGGTCTGTGGATGTGACATCTGAGGCTGAGACTAATACTATAATTTCTCTAAACATTAATCAGCCTCTTTTGAGAAATGAACTTGAACTTCTACTGTAAAATGTAAAAAAGCAGAGTTTTATATACTGACAAAAAGGAAGGGGTAGAGTAAAGTAAAGGATAACTGATTATTATGGATTGATTAATCTATTTCATTATCTACATTATCTACACAGTTTGTTCAAACATTTAAAAAATTCCAGGGAAGGCAAAACAGATAAAAAAGATTAAATAATGCAAGAAACAGAAACAAAAGACATGTTAGCATGCAAAGAGAACAACAACATATTCAAAAGTACAAATAATCATCATGTAGTAATATGCTTAATAAAATGTTTGACATTGTTTTAGAAAAAAAAAAAAAAAGTAAGTCATTAATTTAAAATGTAACACTTTACGTTTCCAATTGTTAACATTAGACCACTAAGATGTACTAACAATGGAAATACTTCTAAAGCATTTATTAATCTTAGTTAATGTTAATTTCACCATTTATTATTAAAATCAAAAGTTGTGTCTGTTAATAGCATTTAAATGGACATGAGCTAACATGAACTAACAATGAACAGATATATTTTGATTAACTAATTAACAGGTCCTCATTGTAATGGTGTCAATGCAGGAAGATCAATAATATTGTGAAATATTAGTACCAAGCAAGCCAGAGGAGACAGTGGCAAGGATATTCCATCAGGTGACAGAATGGAGAAAAAAAATCCTCGGGATTCTCCACTGGCCAACAAACAAACATGATTATGATTCAGGCAGGATTAGGTCAGAAGTCAGATCGGAACATTCAAATTATTTAATTCAGTTCCATCTGGTTAAAGATTTGATTCATTACACTGGTATGGACTATATTAATGAGTAACTATATTCAAAAGTCCAAATCATTATTTTTTCAGTGGTGTTATATGTTTGTTTTAAGCCATCCATCCATTTTTCAGCCATCCATCCATTCTTCCAAGCTCTTATTCTTATAGGGTTGCGGGCAAGGATTTGATTTGGATCATCAGTTTGATATATCAGTGTCAGATTTCAATTTCAATGTGCCGTAAGTTAGTCACACTAACTTAACATTAGCTGAAAATATTTTTTTTCCTACTCCTTAGCAGATTTTCATTTTATCAAGCAAAATTTACATCATGTCCTGAAATATCTGAAGGTAAGGTTTTCCTAATATCAATCATCAGACTTCAATCATCTCTCTCTTTTTATCCATTATGAAAAATAGCAGCCTATATTAATTTAGAAAATATAGCTGCAACATGCCACAGTAGTAATATAATAAGAAATGTCTTAAATGATTGCATAATACTTTAATTTTTAATGGTTATATTTTTTTCTAGTGATAAAATATGCTTAAGAGGTGTTTAATTAATAGAATAAAATTTCATTAAATCCAGATTAAGTAAAACTAAACCCATAAAAAGATCCCATGATGGGAACCCCCTAACCCTCTAGTGCTCATAACGTGGCAATTTATTTTTATTTAGGGATGCATGATATATCGGCCGATATGTTGGCCGATATATCATGCATCCCTAAATTGTCATTAGGGGTTCAAGTATGTAGCGCTGAAATGCTAAACTGCTCATAACTCCTAGAATGTTTGTCTCAGACTCAAGTGCCTTATATCATTGTAATCCTTGGCTCAAGAAGGACAAAACGTTTATCTCCAATTTAATTTCCGCAATGAAAAATTTTCCGCCATCTTGAATTTTGTCCAAAACCTACTTTTGCAAACTAGTAGGTTTTTCGCCTGATCGGAAGCAAACCATTTCAGAAATATTCACTGGAGTCTGAATATCAAAAATTATCAAAAAAAAAGTTGCAATTTTGCTTCACAGTCACTAAGGGGCGCCAAAACGTTCGAAATGGGCAGGGCCACTTTTACTAAAATGGCTATAGCTCTTGAACAGAATGAGATATTTTCTCCACACTCAGTACACGTGTATGGGCTCAACCTTTGGTCACGAAAAACTGTAAAAAAAAAAAAAAAAAAAATTGCACCAATTGGACACTAGGTGGCGCTATAACATGAAAAAAACATGAAAAGGGCTATAACCACCTGACCGTTAGTCCACATGACTTGAAAATTGGTATGCAGTGTCTTGGTCCAAGGTGTCATGTATGTCTATGAGGACATTGGTGTATCTCAAAAAACATGGCCGCCATCGCCCAATGAACTTTGAGCACATATTAGACAAGATTAATGGAGGCCGATCGAACGAAACTTGTTGGGCATGTTCAACTCATGGTCCTAGAGGTCTGTAAGAATTTTTTTTTTAAATTGGCCACTAGTTAATGAGTTAATGAGTTTTACGCCTCTGTAATCACGTGGTGTTTCACAGATCCACACAATATGCATATCAATTGATATATCTCCTCATACTGAACAACTTTGCCTGAAGAACCAATGCTGCCAATCAAATCATTCATTAAATATTCGCAATTATGTGAAAAACCTACTTTTTGCAAACTAGTCCTAGGTTTTTCATCTGATCAGAACAAAACCAGTGCAGTACAATTCTCTGGACTCTCCTGATCAATAATTATCAAAAAACGTTTAATTTTACCCTTTGGATAGCTATAACAGGGTCATTTACAAAATGGGCGTGGCAAAATATACTCAAAAGCCAATAAATCCTAAACAAAAATGCAGAATTTCATGAAATTAAGTGAGAACATGCAGCATATGACTCTTAAGAAGTATGTAAGTGACAAAAATGGAGGAAAGTACTTTTATGGAAATAGGACCATAGGTGGTGCTATAATTGCAAAAAATCTTTAAAAACCATATATTTTTAAAGATTTTTGCTGAAAATGTATATAACTTTGGGTGTGGTTGATTTATTTTAATGCAAGGCACGTCCTTAGACTCCTGAAACCTTGCCAAGTCCAACGATACCAGCCAAGACAGGTTTCGGCTTATGGTTTGTGCAACGTTGTGATTTAGCGCTTAAACTTTTGTGAATATCTTCGATACCGTTAGTCCGATCGAGACTAAACCAGCGTAGGAAACACGGAATCTAAGTTGGTTAACTAAATATCACAGTCCAAATGTCAAAATTGATAGCTAGTGGCAAAAAAATCCAATCAAAGTCGCTCATTAGTCATTTTTTATGCTCTCAAAAATAAAATATATATATATGTGACCCATCACGGAAACCAGGGACACAAGTCAGCAGCAGAACTATTGAGCAAACTGAGAAAGAAGCGGGGTTTTTTTTCTTTCAAAATTGGTGATTTTCGTTTTTTAGTTGAGATCATGAAGAAGCATCTCCGTGTTTTAGATAGCAGTTTTAGCTGCGGAAAAAGAATGACAGGACATGCAAATTATTGGACATTTAGAGGCAAACAGACGCATAGTGCAAACTTCGGAGATGGTTACATCCACAAAGAAAGTGTGCCCGAACAACTTATTTCATTGGAGGCAACAAGATCTTTTCTGTTTCTTATGGGGTGAGTTTCCATAAACATCAAAGTTTGTTGTTTTGTGTTCATTCTAAGAACACGTAGGCTACACGTTATCTCATGTGTCTATTGTTATTAGCTAGCTCAGGACTGTCGTTTTAATTGTAATCGTTATCATCGTATCACTTGCCTAAAACCCCCATTACTATAATGGGCTTTTAGATCGTAATGTTAGCATGTTAATTTGAATGACGCTTCAACTGCTTGAATTGACTGGTGTGAATGACTTAGCTCATGTAAACCTTACTATTCTTGAATTGAATGTGACGCTAATAATTTTAGCCAGTTACTACTTCTTAACAAGGATTTACTAATGTAATACCTTAATTATCAGATTAAATTCTTACATAAGTAAAAGTATAAAGTATCCATAGCCGTAAAATGTGCGTTATAAGTCAAAAGCAAAAGTATTGAAGAGTTTAAATGTACAGGATTTTTTTAATCCTTCGACTCAAACCAGGTCTAACCACTAACTGAGATCTAAACCAGGACTATACTGTTATCACAGAATCCTGTTCATAAAGTTCTAATGTCAAAAAAGATAAATTACTGACATTTACAATGCACATTATCCTTTATTATTAATAGCATGTGGTCCGATTTTTCCCATTGCGTCTGTCGTTGCTATGCAACCATGCAGCTTTACAGGGGGTATGGCTTGTCTAAATGAGATGTAAATGAGCCCTATTGTCACTCCCAGCAGGTGAGAACAGGCGAGAACTGCAAAATCTTTAGGTCATTTTCTGCCCTTTGAGCTTTTTTGAGTGCCTACCTTCAAATGGCCACAACTTCTCCAAATATTATATTTCCATGTGTTACACATCGTTGGAAAGCTTGGAGACTACACTTTCAGAATCCTCAGAAAACTCAAAATGCCCCAGAACCGACTTGTGTCCCTACTTTCCGTGACTGGTCACATATATAAATTGTGTGTGTGTGTGTGTGTGTGTGTGTGTGTGTGTGTGTGTGTGTGTGTGTGTGTGTGTGTGTGTGTGTGTGTCTCTATAACTTCAAAACTAAATGAGATATTTTCACCAAAATTCACCAAAATTAACATGCGTATGTATGGGCACACTCTGAAGAAGAAAAAAAAGTATTGGAGATCAGGCAACAGGTGGCGCTATAACTGTCAAAAAACTTTTACATTTTTCCTTAGTAAATTGCCTGTATTGGCTGTAAATGGTCTTTTCCATCTATGATCCTAGTGCTTACATGCCTGCTAAACAAAATATAATTACTTTTTATGTACTTAAAGGCCTTAAATGCTTGAACCCCAATAAATGCTGCTTGTAATTAGGCTGATATATTAAAGCCAATACATAATGGATTATTTCCTTCAGCTGAGACACTTCAAATGCGTGCTGTTCACCATGATGGTTTTGAATCGCTTGATATGATTGGAATCACTTCGAAAAGGAAGATACAGTTAAGTGCAGCACAAATCTGTCATATAGGCTACATAAAATTATAATGAGAACACAACTGTAAAAGAATGTTGTGAATTCTTTGTGCTCCCGTTTCAGCGCATTGTTGCAGAAAAAGCCATCTTTACTCGTGCTAAATGTAGGCTCAAAGATGCACTAGTCCACCTGAGTAACACCTGAGAGACATGCCAGTGAAAATAAGCAACAATTGATTTGTAAGATGAGAAATCATGTTTCTAAAATTTTTTAAAATTAAAAAAAATACTGCACCCCTCAAAATTGCAATAAATCAAGGTCGACACAAAAGCCTCTTAAATGTCTACAAACTCTCAAGTCTCAGTTAAGCTCAAATGCACAAAAAGGTAAATCCGTCTCCATTCTCTGGGACAGCGGAGGAGTGCAACGGATTTATTTTGCAGTTCCAGCTTGTATGGAGATGCAGGCTCATCAGTTGTCTATCGAATGCTCAAAAATTGTATGTGTCATTTACCTGCTGAAAGGTCGACCTCTACAGTGGGCTCATATGATCTAGGATCAGGGTGGGTCACTGACAGATTCCTTTGATAATTTTATACAGCACTTTAAAGCAGTGTCCAGTCATCCTGTAAGTGATTCTTCCATCGCCGAACAAGGGTGATGAGCAATCATGGATTATGCTCTCCAGTTTCGCACGTTAGTGGCTGCTAGCCATGAGCCCGCCCTGATTTCCATCTACCGCCATGGATTGTAACCTCGCCTGCATCTCCAGTTAACCCCCTACGATGACACCATTGGATTGGAATGATTTTCCCTCCACTGACCCCCTGCCATAGCAGTCAGAGCCTTCCAGAACCAAGCCCTTACACTCCTTTCGTCAGAGGAATGTAAGAAAATAATTAATTTCCAAAGGGTCCGAAAATGCTAAGTTGGAACGACAAAGCCTCTGCCGCATTTTCCAAACTAAAAATTAGCTTTCACCTCTGCTCCCATCGTCGTGGAGGTGGATGCATCTACTACGGGTGTTGGTACTGTATTGTCCAGGTGGCAGGGGATGCCAGAAAAGCTTCATCCATGAACCTTCTTCTCCTTTAAACCAACAGGTGGAGCGGAACTATAACATTGGTAACTGTGAGCTCCTGGCAGTTAAGCTGGCACTTGATGAGTGGCAACACTGGTTGGAAGTATCTATTCCAAGATATAACTGATCACCAGAACCTAGACTACCTTCAATCCGCGAAAAGGCTTAATCCACGGCAAGCACGCTGGGCTTTGTTTTTTACTCGGTTTCAGTTCACCATCTCATATCGTCTTGGCTCCAAGAATATAAAGGCTGATGCCTTATCCCGCCTTCAGGCTCCAGAGCAACAGGCCAGTACTCTAGAACCCATCCTACCTCCATTTGTTCATCGCTCCTATCCAGTGGGACATTGATGCACAAGATCGCTCAAGCCATGGAAACCGAACCCGTTCCGTCTGACTGCCATCGAGGAAAACAATTTGTACCATCTGCCCTTCGAGCCACCCTCCTCGAAGCTGTGAATTCCTCACTTGGCACTGGTCACCCCAGTATCCAACAAATCCTCTTGCTCCTTCAAGTGAAGCACTGATTGTCCCAAATGCCTCAGGAAGTGTGCTGCTTCATACAAGGCTGCCCCGAATGTGCCATCTCCAAGTCGCCCCGCCATTTACCATCTGGCAAACTTCTCCCGCTGCCCATTCCTGATCAACCGTGGCCCTGCCATTTACCATCTGGCAAACTTCTCTCACTGCCTGTTCCTGATCAACCATGGTCCCACTTGAAAGTCGACTTCATGACAGACTTACCCGAATCTGAAGGCAACACTTGCATACTGGTGGTGGTTGACTTTTTCCAAAGCATGCAAACTGATACCCCTGAGAGGATTACCATCTGCATTGGAAATGGCTGAGAGACTCTTTCAGGAGGTATTCCGAAACTATGGACTTCCGGAGGACATTGTATCAGATAGAGGTCCTCAATTTGTCTTACAGGTATGTAGGAACTTTATGAAGTTACTTGGTGTAACAGTTAGTCTGTCCTCAGGGTATCATCCACAGTTGAACTGGCAGCCGGAGAGAAAGATATAGGAGATTGGTCGCTTCCTGAGGATGTTCTGCCATTCAAACCAAAACAGCTGGAGTCATTTTTTTTCCATGGGCCAATTATGCACAGAACTTGCTTCAAGAGGCAGCCACGGGGATGACTCCATTTAAGTGCATACTTGGCTATCAACCTCCCCTGTTTCCCTGGTCAAGGGAACCATCACATGTTACATCTGTGGACCACTGGCTCAAGGATAGCGAGAGGGTTTGGAATGCAGCTCACATCCAACTTTGCAGGGCAGTTCGGCGCCAGAAGAGCCAGAGAACAACCTGGGCAGAAGGTCTGGCTCTCCAACAGGGATATCCGGCTCTGGCTACCCTGCAAAAAGTCAAAATTACATGCGTCCTTTCCCCATAATCAAACAAATAAATCCCATAACTTAGCAATTATAACTACTCCAATGACTAGAAGTTTCATCACAGTTTTCATGTATCCCTCTTAAGACCGTACAGCCCATCTCAATCTGCTTCCTCCACAGAGTTGGGTGCCTTGGATGGTCCCCCACTGCCGCTCTTCCTTGATGATAGGCCAGCATATATCATCAATGAGATCCTTTATTCCCATCGCCATGGAGAAAGACTAACAACAGGCTCTACTTTTCAGCACAATGGTAACCGGAAAAACTCAGACTTACCAGAAAACCTTTTAAATTCCAAATAATACAATATTAAACACTAGCAGATCTCCCCCTATATTAATATTGAGCAAAACACATGAAATAACACACAAAATTGTAACATTTACTCTACTTTAACAGTCAGAGAAGCAAAGCATGCTGGGAACTGCTTTGAACATGCTGTATATTCACATTTATATGGGAACATTTATGTGGAATATATGTACACAATAAAGTATAATATATATATATACATATATATATATACATATATACCTTATGATTACATGTAATGCTATTTTTGTCTTCATTTCTAAATATTTGATAAGTGTAATATAAAGCCATACATGGTCAAATCATATATTGCAATATTTTGAAAGTTTATAAGCACTAATTTCCCATTCATGGAAATGTATTATGTAATAGGCTAGATCACATTATATTTTGCAGTATTTACCCAAATATTTTTGTTCCGTAAGGGATTGTCTTTAAAGCTGACATCTAGATAAAGAAAAGACATTGCCCTCTGTGCAGTAATTCTGGCGCTTTCAAAGAAGACACACTTTTATTTGCCTTCACCCTCTCTAACCTCTTTAGCCTTGCACAGAGGATTCCCGCTGAGAAAAAATGTCACAGAATAAAGCCTTGCCCCACACTAGATGTCCAATTACTTCTCAGACCAAAACCTAGTTAAATGTTCTTCTGTTAATTAATTTTTTTTTTCACTTTCATGGTGCCAGTTTTTTTTTTTCTGGAAATGGTTATTGTCAAAAACCAAGATGTTTCAAGGATTAGCCCCCCTTTCTTAACCCTTGATGTGTTCATACACCATGACCTATTCATCATCACTTATGACTGATGTGTTGGATAAAAGCTCAGGCATGCTGAGGGCCATGGTTACCAAGACTATGGCTGGTGAAAAGGACCAAAGACGAATCCTTCTGTGCCGCTAAAAATGCCTTGGGATTTACATGAATCTTTGAGTGACAGAGATTGTAGGCTGTTGTCTCTCTAACAAAAGTTCACTTCATTAGGATTCGAGGAGCAAAGCCGCTCACTTTGGATGCATATTTATCACGGTGGTTTAGATTCACTTCAGTTTTCAAGTTGCCTCATAGAGCCATTTTAGTTTGTCTGTAGTAGAGCCATGCTGCAGAGGTTGAAAAAAAAACAACACTATGTACCATGCCAGAGTTCTATGGGGTTGTAAATAAGGACTAGGCTATTTTATAGAGGTAAAAAGAAGTCAGACAAAAAAAAAAATAAAAAAATCCAGCTATCCATTGACTTTTCTTTAAACAGCTGCACAGCATCATTTATGCATGCCCTGTGTACTGCACGGCTCTCAGATCCCTTGTTTACGGGGTCACATGCATCTTATTCTTTGTCCAAATTTCAATCCCCCCATCTAGCTTGCCTATAAATCCTTGTGGATTTGTTCTGGTTAGACACAACTCCCCCTTTCCCTCCATTCAAGAACGGCCCCTGTTCTCTTATTGGTTGCTTTCACATTTTTGGGTGTATGTGTAAGCTTTATATAGTGTGTTGCCTCATGGACTGAGCAATAATAAGGGGGTGACTACAGTTTATACGGTAAGCTTGCCATGTTTTTGCTCATTTCTAGCTGCTTAGTAAATAAAACTATTTTCTTTAAGCATTTTGATCTCGGTTTTGCATGTACTGTACTTTTAAATATTTGGCTAGAAACATTTAATATTTAAAATACTTTTACAAGTGTACAATGACATCTTTAAAGAAATCAGCTGACTTTCAAATAAAAATTTTATTGCATATCTCTAACAGATTCTTGAATAAATCATGTTTTGATAATTGAGCACTATGCATATCATTCCAGTGCAGGTTACTGGCAGTAAAATGACTCCATTAGGACTCATCTTGGTCTCATCAGCACTACTGGCTGGGGTCTGGGCTGCAGGTAATGTCATTACATAATGTAATGTCAGTAAGACTGTTATTACATGAATGCATAGCTGTAAAAATAATACTTTTTGCCGAACCTTATGAATGAACCTTGTCAAGTTCATACATTACATTGTTTGTATGCATTTGTCCATTCCTGAGATTTTGCTAAAAATGGAAATTTAACTCTTCATACATGTAGTCATGAAACCATAAGTAGTCCATTATCTTGTTCATCAAATTATTATATGCATGACCATCTCGACCATAACCATCTTCTTTTTTTTTTTTTTCTCCTGGCTCAGTGAGTGTATGTTTTTAGCATAAACTTTTTTTTTTCAAAAACAAAATTAATCATAGAAATAGTAACCTAATACAATAAATATTACTTTGGACAAATCAGTTTAATATGAAGCAGATCAAATCATGCTGGTCACTGTGTTAGATTTACATGATCATCTATGTCTTTCAATTCAACCGAGTTAAAGGGTTCACCCAAAAAATAAAATTCTGTCATTAATTACTCACCCTCATGTCATTCCAAACCTGTAAGACCTTCGTTCATCTTCGGAACACAAATTAATATATTTTTTGATGAAATCTGAGAGCTCTCTGACCCCTCCATAGACAGCGATTTAATTACCACTTTCAAGGTCCAGGAAAGGTAGTAAAGACATCATTAAAATAGTCCATGCGAATACAGTGGTTCGACCTTAATTTTAGGAAGCAAAGAGAATACTTTTTGTGCGCAAAAAAACTAAGAAAAATCATGACTTTATTCAACAATTTCTTCTCTTCCCTGATATTCACCTACTCTGTTGACGTTGTACATACAGTGCAGCACTTCCAGGTTCTACGTCAGGACGCCGATGCATATGCATGCGTTCATGCTGCACAGAACCTGGAAGAGCTGCACTATGTTGTAGCAAATTAGCTCAAAGGGGAAATATAAATAATTATTCATAACTGATATGATTAATTATGAATATTTGGATCAGTTAATCAGATTAACTTGAAGTAGCTACATTAACATTACAACATTACATGAAGCTATGGAAGTTATTTACCATGAAAACAACCACCTGATTTCAAAACCTCGTTAAGAGGATTTTACTGCTTATCCTAAACCTCTGTTTAGTTTAAATATTTGATACTTGCATGGCCTCTGCAGTGGAAGCAGTCTGTTGTTTTGAACAGGGTCTTGTTGATTTCCGTGAAACGATTGGTGTTGATGTTGCAATCTCCTGGATCAGAGAAGCCACAGAGAGCAACCAGGAGAAGGAAGTCATTCAGAGGAGGAAGTGAGGGAGGTCACAGTGAAGTTGTCCTTTAACTCTGTGTGGAGGTCCCACCTCCATGGGTCAGTGAGCCAATGGTCATTTGAGCTTTCGAAGGGAAATTTTAAGATCCTTTTTCCATCTAGAAGGGCATTTGCATGTGTGGTTTGATTGGGTGTTCAAGAGAAGAACTTTCAAGATTCGTTTAATACTAATGTGTCACAGAAGTAGCAGCATGTAACATAAATTAACAAATAGGAAATGAAAGTTGGAGTCCATAGATACCAAACATGTGACCCATGAGATCTTAGTTAACTATAGTATGCTAATTCTAAAACATTATTCCAAAAGAGCTTCAATTAATACATAGACAAAGAATATCTATATCCATATGATAGGAAGATCATAAGATGGTTATACATACAGAATATATAGGATTAAAATGGTTTATTTGTCCTTTTCAATGAGAATTAAGTGAGAGTCATAATTCCTTTGAATTCTTATCAGTAAACCTTATCAGTCCTCATGTGTCCTGTAACCAGAGACCTGGTGTCAGCTGGTTTTGGGGAGTTACTTTGTTGGGAGACTGGGTTTTCTGTATTATTCATTAAATATAATGAATAATTGTTTGTCTGATTGGTCCAGACGCTACAATGTCTACAACATAAACAGCATAGGAGAATGACAGAGAAGAGAAGAAATCATTGAATAAAGTCATTTTTGTTTTGTTTTTACGCACAAAAAAATATTCTTGTTGCTTCATAAAATTAAGGTTGAACCACTGTAGTGACATGGACTATTTTAACATTGCCTTTACAACCTTTCTGGGCCTTACAAGTGGTAATTAAATTGCTGTCTATGGAGGGGTCAGAGAGCTCTCAGATTTCATCAAAAATAGCTTAATTTGAACAAAATGAGGGTGAGTAATTAATGACAGAATTTTCATTTTTGGGTGAACTAACCCTTTAAGGTTTGACTGATTAGCATAGCCTCATTAGCCCCTGCTGGTAAAAGTTGTAACTATACCCTCTGGCTGCTTAAAGCATATTTCTCCATTGACGACTATTCAAAATTAGTTGTACATCCTGATAAATTAACATTTTTGCAAACAATATTTCATCATATTATAGTATGTTTTACTACAGTTTGATTCATTTTAGGCAGGGCACTCTGTACTCCGTTGTACCACAAAATGTCAAAAAAAAAAAAAAAATCTCAAAGTTTTGGCATCTGAAAAGGTTAGAGTTAGGGTGGGGTAGGGTTGGTTTATGGTGTTTTGCATCACAGCAAATTCACAGTATACATGCAAAAATTTTTATTATTTAATTAGTTATTGCAAGAAGAACAAACAGTTATGTAACACAACCCTTACTTGGACTGGACTAGTTAAGTCAAGAGGGTATATACTAAAGCTATAAGCCCTGGTTTACAGTGAATTTATAACAGTTAAGGGGCTAAAACCCCCTTAGCAGTTATAAATTTACTGTAAACCACAGCTTCACTGGGCTTATTGCTTTTATAAAATGGTTACCACACAACAAAAATGTTAAAGCCAAAAAATATGTATCAATGAGTGCATTTACATGCATGTTCTTAAGCCGATTATGCTTAATAAGCCGACAACAAACGTGGTTGTGTAAATGAGGTAACCCGTTTTCTTTTATCGAAGGTCATAAACGGCTTAAGCATAAACTGGTCGGAACAGGTAGTTTTTTGCGTTTTACCCCCATTTTACCTGGCAAGTAAACGCATTAACCTGCTTTCTGTCGACTTATTGAAGTGTGCATGTGTGATACGTGACAGAAACGCATCCTTAGTGCAGATTTAAATGCATCCAGACAGAGCGAGTGATTTGCTGGAAAGGAAGAATAAAATATCACAAACGTAGACTCTTTCAAGACCCAGAAAATTGTAAAAATGTGTTCTCATCTCTCGTGCAGCAGAAGTAGAATGGTTCAGTCAAAATGCTGCATCTGCAACTGCATGAGAGAATAATATATGAGCTGTAAGTTTCCCGCTGACATGTTGCAAGCTTTATTTAACATCACAACTGACATAACATATGAAATACTTGGAGTCAGATGCAAATTATTATTTTTTGACGTCACTACAGGGAAATAATAATAATAATTATTATTTTTAAAGTTAATTTTTATTAATTACTTTATTAATAAAGTCATGTAAACGCGGTTTACTTGCATTATCAGCTTACTGGTGTACATGTAAATGTGCTCAATGCAATTTTCATGAAGTAAAATCATTAAAAGCCTTCCTTCCGCTGACCATAAACAGCAACATTTATTATGCCATTAGATGGTGACAAAGATTATCTTTATGAGCGAGTCACTCAGTTGCAAAGACTTTTATATTGAAACTTGTTGTGAACACGGAACAAGACGCAAATGACCAATGCTTTGACTACCACTGTCAGTGTCAGCTGGGCACAGGAAAACCCATTAAATGTTAAAAGGACAAGATCGCAGCAGATATTCAAATGGATTTTTTATTATAAACATAGGACTGACCCGAAGGAAAATGCTAAATCTGAAAGCAGGTAATACACTTGGTCACTTGATATCTCTAATACTCTTCTACATAATGCAGTAAGCTTCAATGAACAAAATCAACTGAGAACAATCACGTTTACCTTGCTAAGACAGACTCAGCAACATACACACTCAATTGTATGTTTACAGGAATTTTAAAATGACTTTGAACGTGGCTCAAACAATCAGAATTAATCACACCCATAAGACCTTCGTTAATCTACGGAAGGCAAATTAGGCAAATTAGGCCTGCATATAGGCCTCCTATCTCTCAAGATCCATATAAGTAATAAAAAATAGTTAAATCAGTTCATGTGAGTTCAGTGGTTCAATATTAATATTATAAAGCCACAAGAATATTTTTGGTGGGCCAAAAAAAAAAAAAAAAAAAAGACTTACAGTATATAGTGATGGCCGATTTCAAAATACTGCTTCAGGAAGCTTCGGAGCATTATGAATCAGCGTGTCGAATCAGCGGTTCGGAGCACCAAAGTCATATGATTTCAGCAGTTTGGCGGTTTGACACGCAATCCGAATCATGATTCGAAACAGAAGAATCATAACACTCCAAAGCTTCCTGAAGCAGTGTTTTGAAATCGGCCATCACGTTTGGGATATGTTTTAAAGAGCTTTTTTTTTTTTTTTGAGTATGGCCCTTATCACATAATAAGTGCAGAATTTCTTGTATGGGCACTTCTCCCTGATAAGCGTGACACATCACCCCGAGAGGGAGAGCAAGAGCACGCCCATCAAAGCAATTCGTTCAGGTTACGGAAGCCGAGAGATTTTTCAACAATGTTACCAAAGGAGTGTGTTTTTGGTTGTGAGGGAAAGATAACCTTTTTCAGCTTCCCAAAGAACCCAGCGTTAAGAGAACAGTGGATGAAGTTTGTTTTTCTGGGGCAGCAATGGAGTTGTGGATGTATGTTTGTTTGTTCCCGGAATTTCGGTGATGAATGCTTTGTAAACAAGTCCCAGTTCGACGCTGGATTTGCAGATCGTGGGCGGCGAATAAAACTGCATCAAAAGTCTGTGTTTTGTTGGCAATTGGTGCGCAAGTGCATATAATGTAAACCACAAAAACATTTTTGTTCCCTTTTTACTTATAATGATGTCGCAGCTTGAAGTGAGATGTACACAAAAGCTGCACGCGCTCGTAACTCTTTAGCTCTGCCCACGGCAGGCACGCCCCCTGGAGCTCTGCTTTTTTCTGAAAGACTCTGTATCTATCTTTTATAAATATGATAAAACGAAAGACTTTTCGGAGATATGAAGGATGCAATACTACTCTAAAGGTACTCGAGATTAACATGACATAGGATTTGTTCACACTGTCACAAATACTCACGTGCCGTCAATCTGACATATTCTTTTTAGAGAGAGGGGTTCTAATCTTTTTTCCATCACACTGCAAAGAAAACTATCCAATAACCCTCAAAGGTCCACTTTCCTGCAGAGTTTAGCTCCAACCCTGAAGATCTTGATTAGCTTGTTCAGGTGTGTTTGATTAAGGTTGGAGCTAAACTCTGTGGATCTTGAGTTGAGAACCCCAATAAAACTATCCAACCAATAGGACTGTGCTTTTGGTCACATGCTGCTGCTGTTACATAAAACCACGACTTGGTGGTGCTCACGAATGAGAGTTTTGCTCAGCCACAGTGAATAGCAAAGGAAGAATTCAGAACTGGCGATCATGTCCAAAATGTCCTTGCTGTAGTGGAGTTTGCACTAAACAGGTTTGGGAAATAAAAAGTACGCGTCCACTACGTATTGGATTTAATCCAGCACATCATCGCGCTACAGACTGCAGCGAGGACAGTCTCATCTTGTCTTTGTACTGTTGCATTTGATGTTATTTGATAATCATCTTACCGAATACAAAAATCTGAATAGCTGTTTAAACATGTAAATACTGTTTAACTTCCTTTTTCTTCATGACAAATAGTAAATAATTAGTATTAGTAAATAGTAAAATTATGTAACACTTTGTATCCAGGGTGTTTCTGCTTTTTTTAATGCACCATCTACTGCCAGAGAGTGAATCTGCATTTTCATTCAGCCCATCTGGCATTTTTTATGCATCGGTTTGATCGCAGGTGAATATCAGGATGAATTTCCTTGCTTAACATTTGTGCTGGTGTAATCAGGCCTTTAGACAGGAATATACTACTTGCAAAAAAGTAATTGCTGTTAATACCTGTGGCTTTGATGTTATAAACTGTTAAAAACTGTTTTGTTTTGTTTTTTTCTGAAATGCTAATTATAGCAGCCCACACCATCTTGTATTAACAAAATAACCATGAAAAAAAGGATAATTCTTATTATTTTATGGAAAGTTGCAGTGTTTCTTTCTTACTGTCCACTCAATTCCCAATTTTACATTTTTTTTTTCTTGTTCACAAAGCCATTTCATATGGATACATTTCACAATAGGGAAGAAAAGATGGTCGGGCCTCCGTTTGCCAAAAACATTGCAAGCCTAATAAGTAGATTGTAGAGATCAATGGTACAAATTTTTATTTATTTATTTATTTTATTTTTTTTTTGTAATATGTTACAATAAAATCTGGTAGTTCTTTTATTAATGAATGCATTGTAGTTCGGTCATATTCACTGTTTTCCAGTATACACTAAGGCATAAATAATGTAGGCCTATATGGTTGCATTGCTTGAAATTTTGCTATTTTTATGTACACTGTTGTTATTTTTGTTTTGTTCTTCTACTAAAAAAGCTTTTGACTCTTGTGTTTTATGTACCTTTTATATAAGTGTTGAGGTCTGCATATGATGGCTGAAATCATTTCATGAGTGTTCATGTGATGTTGTCATTACAACACGGATATTAGGGGGCTGAGGTGAATAGGGTTTACTAGCGGCTATAACCAGACAGTCCATGGACGTGCCGTCTGAGGTTGAGACAAAGCAGGATGTAGATAGAGCCAATATTAGTCTGACACGGCATGTTTCAGTCTAAGACATGGCACTGTGCTGGCACTGTCTCATGACATCCCGCCAGGCATGGAGCAGCCGGCATTTAAACCAGAGAACACTACTGCTATTCACTATAATGAGTGTGATTAATCAATTAGCCACCGCTAACCAAGCAGTCACTAATGTGGGGCAGCCCATGACATGACTTCAGTTTTGATGGCATGTACGTTTTTCATGGTTTGAATGGGAGGATGAGAGGTGTCAGTGATATGCTGTGACACTGATGGAGGCCTGCTGTGTATTGCACGAATAAATTTAAACATCGCATTCTCACCAAAAACTGGCAGGACTTAATCAAGGCTGCTCAAGCAGTTTAACTCTAACTTTACCTAGAAAGTGTATCTGGTTACAATGAGATACAGTTTCTTCTTAAAATCAAGAATTTTGTCTATGACAATCATTTTAAAAGTAATAGTTCACTCAAAAAAAAAATACTATTATACTAATACTATTAGTTATTAGAATGTTACAACCATCATGTCGTTCCAAACCTATGACATTTTTTCTTCTGTACTGTAGATCCCAAAAGAAAAAAAAAATCTGAGGTTTTCCATATTCTTATTCATGCAGTTACAGTGAACAGGCACAAAATATTTCAAGCTTAAAGGGGCACAAAAGTAATTCAAATTTAATTGAAATAATCTATGTCTCGTGCGCTATATTTCAAGACTTCTGAAGTCATTTCATACCTTTGTGTGAGAAACACGAAATTTAAGTCATTATCGACTGAAAATCTGCTTGTCCAGTGGACTGCTAACAACCTGGATCACTGAGTCTGTGAATTGGTGAATGAACAACTTGAACTTGAGAATAATGAAGAAATCATTCAGAAACATTTTGTTAACCAGATCAAATGATTTTTTGAAAAGACTATTTTGAAAGAATATTTTGTTCACGAGTTGGACTTGCACTTTTTTTGGACTACTTTTTATGAATACTGTTAACACTTTACAATAAGGTTCATTAGTTAAGGTTAGTTAATGCATTAACTAATATTACCTAACAGCAATACATTAGTTGCAGTACTTATACTTATATCTTTGTTAATGTTAGTTAATAAAAATACAACTGCTCTTTGTTAGCTCAGGTTCATCAACTAATGTTAACAGATAGAACTTTTGATTTTAATCATGTATTAGTAAATGTTGAGATTTACATTAATCTTATTGTAAAGTGTTACCTGAATATGTCATCCTGCTTTTACATTGATTTGCATCTTCAGAATCTATTTATTTATATGAAGACAGTCTAGAAATATCCTTCTTGTTCCACGAACGAAACAAAGTCATACAGGCTTGAAATGAAATTAAATAACTGAATGTTAATTGTTTTGGGCAAACTATTCTGAACACAGAATGGCAATTTGCAGCATGTTATAGAGTGCAAATAGAAATTGATATTTAATGATGATAATGTAGTATTCTTTCTTGAAACTGATTATCCTTTTTTTAACATCGATATTTGCAAAATCAGTGTGACTTCAACTTATTTTTATTTTTTTTAATTAAGTTTAATAGCCAAAGGATCCTACTCACTACCCATAATCTGAAAAGAGATCCACCAATAAGAGAAGTAGCTGTTACCATGGTAATGGAAAAATGGAAAGCAAAAAGGCAAGTGTTCACTCATTTCCATGAAAGGTTGCGAATGATGCGATTGAGTACACTGTTAAACAGCTTAAAAATTTGTACACATGATTATTATTGTTATTATTATCAATGTGAGAACAATTCATTTAAATAATTGAAGACATCTTAATTTAGGAATTCATGGTCAGTTAAAAAAGACCACTAAAAATATAGCAATCCATGTATGATTTCTAAAAATTACACTTTGATTCATGATTATAGACTCATACACATTCATGCATCTATCAGCATGTCTGCCGGTTGATGCAGACTGGTCTGCATTAAAAACAGGGTCAAAACAATAAAGGGAGCAACTTCCAAGTGGACTCAGATGCTGCAGCCAGTTGAGTGGGGGACTTTCCCATCATTTTGTGAGCGCTTTCTTTAGAGAGTTACTGGAACTTTCTCAAACTCCCACCACATCCGTTCCACTGCAGGAGGCCATGATCACTCAAAAAAACAAGCTTTTGTTTATGTCTAACTATCTCCTTTTAAGTCTCATTCGGTCAAAGTAAGATTAGTGACAGTGAGGCAACCATTTCACCATAGTGCTGTAGCACAAGTGGGACATTGTTTACATCTGCTATTTTGGAATATTAGTGGTTGTTTGAAGAAGAGTGCAAAGTACATCTCAGCGTGACAGAAAGCTTCATTAGCAACCAGGAATGCTGTCCAAATGTTCTGCCCTTGTCAAACTGAGACAATCAGTGTTTTTTCCTGGTGCTCTTTCTAGTCACTGATTCGAAAATTGGATTAGCTTGCAAAAAAAACCAAAAAAAAAAAACCTGAAATCAAACAGCCAATATAGAGACAAAATGAATAATCATACTGTGTAATAAAAATGTAGAATAATTAGTGGAATTTATTTCAAGCATCATTTTAACTGCTGCTCATACTTAAGGCTGGAATAAACTACATGACTTGAAATCTGAACATAATAATATGTGGCAATTTAAGTGGACTTACATGGACTTGTTTTTCTCTTTGTCTCATATTTCTATATGACATAATGTGAGCTTATATTCTTATTGGTCAATCATTACACCACCCCCTTGACAGTGTATAATAGACATATAATGTGCAGAGAATACAGCTGGGAAAGTTCTGTGAACAGAGACTAGTGTCCATGTTCATGGCCCCTTGTTCCCATGGGCCCATGCATTCTTGAGTGGAAGGGGGGGACTGGAATATAGTTAACCATAGTGCTGAACAGATTGTCTGAGAAATAGAGTTATAATCCAACAACAACATTCGGAGACAATAAATACTGCATTAAGGCAATTCTAAGAGAGAGTTCTATGAGTGTGTTATGTGTACTTTAAGTCTGTCAATCAACATAAAATCAGAAAAGTAAAGCTGCCTTTCCACCATGGGCCTAGCTTGCGGGGGGTAGGCTCTATATGTAGGCAATGTATATTCATTACCCAAAGAAAAATGTTGTGGCTTTGTATCTTTGTGTGTTTGCATCATGTGGTACATTGAGTGAATTGGTAATGCTGAGTAATGCAAAATTCTTTTAAAATGGCAGATAACAATGCTGGTATTAGTGTAAACCTGTTTCTTCTGGTGATAATATTTGTATTTATCAACTTATGGACATGTGTGACTGTCCATACACGCTGCATGTCCTTGTGTAGTGGTTTTGCATTGCTGCCATGTCCACTTATTATAACTGTTTTTGGGATTGTTGTTTGGATGAGCTTGGCTCATACAGCGATCAAGTTTATGGAGTTAAAGTGGACAGGTTGCAATATTTCTGCCTTTTTTTTAGCAAAAGGCATTTACATTTATTTTGTTTTATTATGGGCTTGTTCTTGTTCACTGATATGCTTACAAGAACAGGTGTTACACGAGTCAGGCTCATACCACTTTCCCTGTGATTTCTTGAACTGCACTTACAGACAAGAGTTAAGTCTCTGATGCACATTAAAATATGTATTTTAACGTTTATTAGAGATGTATCTCTTGTTTGTCATCTCTCATTCTCTCGTTGTACGTCATTAACGCAAATAGTTTGTACATTTTTGTAAATGCGGTTGTCACTTCCTGCATTTTTTGGGAGTTAATTTGGATGTAGAATGTGGTTGTCATTCCCAAAAATGACTGAACTGTGTGTGTATACAGAACAGGATTTATTATGACCGATACCACTTGTCTAACTGCTAGTTGGTAAAACTAGTTTTTAAGACACAGTTTTAACAAGTGTCTTATTAAAGGGTTAGTACACCCAAAAATGGAAATTCTGTCATTTATTACTCACCCTTGTGTCGTTCAACATCCATAAGACATTTGTTCATCTTCGGGACACAAATTAGGATCTTTTTGATGAAGTCTGAGAGGTTTCTGTCCCTCCATATAGATCCAATGCAAAAACCACTCCAAGGTCCAGAAAGGTAGGAAAGACATCATTTAAATACTGCATGTGACTCCAGTGTCTTAAACTCAATTTTATGATGCGACATGAGTGCTTTGTTTGTGCAAAAAAAAAAAAAAAAAATTACCACTTTATTTACAAAATAATATTACGCAACAATGTCAGCTCTCGCATAAACACAAAAAACATGCGTCGTGATGCTCTCATGAACACTCGCACATGTGCGTTGAGTTGGCGATCGAGTTTGAACGCATGCGTCGTGAAGATCTCATGAACGTGCGTTGCAGATCAAGATTTTTGTAAATAAAGTGGTAAATTATGGGGGGGGGGGGGTTGCACAAACAAAGCACTCACGACACTTCATAAAATTGAGGTTAACACATGGAGTACTTTAATTATGTCATTTCTACCTTTCTGGACCTTGAAAGTAGTAGTTGCATTGAATCTCTATGGAGGGACAGAAACCTCTCAGACTTCATCAAAAAGATCTTCATTTGTGTTCTGAAGATGAATGAAGGTCTTACGGATGTGGAACGACATGAGGGTGAGTAATAAATGACAAAATTTTCATTTTTGGGTTAACTAACCTTTTAAGGCTAAGTTTATGCAACTTACCCTCTGCAGCTTAAATCATACACTATGCAATTTTCTGTGAAATCTGTCAAATCCAACTTCCCAAAATGGCTCTGACTTTCAGCAATAGTCTATTGTCAGCAAAAGTCATGCAGTGTACTTCAGCCAGTCCCTCGGGATTTTGCGATTCTGCGATAGTAGAATTTAAAGCAAAATCAAACAAAATCTGCAATATTTGGAGGAGCTTGCAATTTTTGTAAATGGCAGCAGATTTCCCTTAGATTTTGGGCATAGACACACTCTGTGAACAACATGGATGAGGAGCATGATGGAACTAGTGAAGGAGATGCTAAATGAAAATGTAAATTCACTCTCTGACAGTAGATGGCACAGGGCTCCAGACTGTGACTAAATGGTCCCATTTTGCAACCTGTTTTTCTGCCATTGCTACTAAATTGTGTTAGAGGTCACACTGGTGCAACCACCACATTGCACAACTGATAAGAGCTGCCATTTGTTTTATATGAGAAACATCAAACAGCAAACGAAACAAAGGAGAAACATTGTGCCACAAACAAGTTAAGGCTCCCAAGTCCACAAATTGCCATGGAGTTAATGGTGCTTTAATGCTTTAAGGACATTTTAAAGTGCTTCACACTTTTTCCAGCACTTAAAAGCTCTAATTATTGTCCAATTTTAATGTTATTTTTAATGTGATGATTTGTAAAACTAAAAGTTTAAAGATGAAGGAAAACTAACACTTCTTGGCAAACAAAACGTTTTTTTTTAAAAGACATGATATTACCACTAGATGGTGGCAGAGAAGCACTTATTGACCCCCCACTATATGGAAAAGTAGAAAAAAAGTCTCATGAAAAACAAAAACTTCTTCATATTGTGACTGAATTACACAAAAAGCAAGTAAAGAGCACTCCTATTATAATCACTTAAACTGTCGGTCAGTTCAGTATGGTACAATTAATAAAAGTAGAATATTTACATTTTTCCCTATGAAAATGTTTTTGCATGTTACTGTTAGTAAGTTAATTTTATCTGCATCTCAATTTAAGCTCAGTGCATTACTAGCCAATGAATAAACATATTATTAGTAATTGCCCTTATTAATGCAAAACGATAGTAATATGATTAAATTACTTTTATAATAATAATAAAAAAAACTTTCTGTAGAAATTAGTGGCACCAGTGCCCCTGCTCTCAAATGTTAGTCTGAAGCCCTGTGACACTTATGGAACAGCAGTGATACATCGGTTTCCATGGAGGAAAAAAAGTCAAACTGTTTTACATTTTCAAATAGCCATTCAGATTTTTGTGTTCACTATGGTGTTGTTTATCAAACACCACAGCTCAGTTTTATTCATAGGCCCAAACTGAGTAGTTGGTGCCATATGGAAGTAAAATAATGCCAAATGTTTTTGAAATAAAAAGCTTGTTGAATTGCACTATTTGAAAAAAAATATGCATTACATTAGCTGTACTTGCATTTAGATGCACTGTATTTTTAAGGCTTGCATTTTTATGGGCTGAAATTCAACATGGTCGTATATTTAGGCTATGAATATTTCAATTAAAAATATTTCACACACATTTTCATTATTAAAAATTCAATAATTCATATTCACCTTTTAGATTTCACTTCCAAAATATTCATTCTGTTTAAAAATACAACCTATAAAATTCGACTAGCAATTTTCAGTCCATTTTATTTCGCTTTACAAATTCGCTTCCACAAATTCAGTGGCTCAAATTCGGCAGAAAATTCAACATTTCACATCCGGGAACTGCAGGAAGAGCAGTAGAGTGCCGATGCATCATCTCTATCTGCTGTTAGTCTTCTTCACCAGCAGGTGTCGCTAGCGGCTGTTTAGGAAGACCAAAGCAACGCTAGTAAGTCATCATTCATTCATAAAAACGGATTTACAGAAATGGAGCAAGTGGTAAGTGAATGTGTGATGATTATCAGGGCCAGTATAAATGCAGAAAAGCTGATAAAGACACAAAAGCTGCATTTATGTTTAATTCAGTGTATTTACGCTTACTTTCCCTGTGTAGCTACAGCTTTCTCTCCAGTGAACAAGATAACGTTATTGCCCGATGCTGGTGTACAGATCAAACGTTAAATCTGAGATATACATATATTTCTCTCTGTTGATAAGTTTCCTTAAATTTATATCGCAGCGCGGTGTTGTAATAATAGGGTTTCCCTCATCCGTCATAGGATTCCCCTGCCATCAGGACATATAAAACTCTTAACACAGCTTAATGGACTCGTACAGTGATATAAAAGACCAAACTCGCACCTCATTTGTGATGTAGGTTAGACTATATAGGCTCCAAGAAAGCAGATACTGGCATTAAGTTGATTTGACGCTGAACGTTTGATTATAATATTCGCAAATTTAGGGACCGTCTCTAAAGTTACGACATTCTGTATTCACGTTTCTACCTTCAATAGCATTTAAAGAGAATGACTTAGTCACAAAACCAACTCTAAAGTGTTTATCTAGGTGTCAGGTATAATGCAAACCTTTTAGATTATTGATGTTTATTAAAATAAAAGGTAACACTTTATATTAAATAGTTGATATGAACGAACAATGAACTGCACTTCTACAGCACTTACTAATCTTTGTTAATGTTAATTCCAGCATTTACTAATACATTATTAAAATCAAGAGTTGTATTTGTCAACTTTAGTTAATGCATAGTGAAGTAACATGAACAATGAACTGCTGTATTTTTATTAACGTTAACAAAGATGAACAAATACAACAACAAATGTGTTGCTCATGGATAGTTCACATTAGTTAATACATTATGAACCTTACTGTAAAGTGTTTCCAAATAAACTGTCAAGTAATATGTAAAGATTGCTATGTATTTCACTACTGTATTGGATAATTAGAAGCTCAATAACATTTGATGAGAATGATTTACAATCACCAAAACTACCTGTGAAGTGTTCATCTATAGGTGCCAGGTCGAAGAGTGATGCACCCTTCTCTCTCTCTCTCTCTCTCTCTCTCTCTCTCACACACACACACACACACACATTCAAACACACTCAACTCAAAGTACATGCACATATACTTTTTCTTTTTTTTACACATTCATCACACAATTAGTTCTACTTTGTTAATTTTATTTCTAAATTTTATTTAAAATTTGTATAAGCAGGATAATCTATGATCAGGTAAAATAAAAAATGAACAAAGTAAAAAAAATGGTGTGATGAACATGTAAAAGAAAAAAAGAAATAGTATATATGCATGTGCTTTGAGTGAGGTGTGTTTGAATATGTATATGTGCATGTGTGTCTACAAGATTTTGGTAGAAGGTAGAAACGTGAATACAGAATGTCGTAACTTTAGAGACGGTCCCTAAATTTTCGAATATCATAATCAAACGTTCAGCGTCAAATCAACTTAATGCCAGTATCTGCTTTCTTGGAGCCTATATAGTCTAACCTACATCACAAATGAGGTGCGAGTTTGGTCTTTTATATCACTGTACGAGTCCATTAAGCTGTGTTAAGAGTTTTATATGTCCTGATGGCAGGGGAATCCTATGACGGATGAGGGAAACCCTATTATTACAACACCGCGCTGCGATATAAATTTAAGGAAACTTATCAACAGAGAGAAATATATGTATATCTCAGATTTAACGTTTGATCTGTACACCAGCATCGGGCAATAACGTTATCTTGTTCACTGGAGAGAAAGCTGTAGCTACACAGGGAAAGTAAGCGTAAATACACTGAATTAAACATAAATGCAGCTTTTGTGTCTTTATCAGCTTTTCTGCATTTATACTGGCCCTGATAATCATCACACATTCACTTACCACTTGCTCCATTTCTGTAAATCCGTTTTTATGAATGAATGATGACTTACTAGCGTTGCTTTGGTCTTCCTAAACAGCCGCTAGCGACACCTGCTGGTGAAGAAGACTAACAGCAGATAGAGATGATGCATCGGCACTCTACTGCTCTTCCTGCAGTTCCCGGATGTGAAATGTTGAATTTTCTGCCGAATTTGAGCCACTGAATTTGTGGAAGCGAATTTGTAAAGTGAAATAAAATGGACTGAAAATTTCTAGTCGAATTTTATAGGTTGTATTTTTAAACAGAATAAATATCTTGGAAGTGAAATTTGAAATGTGAATATGAATTATTTAATTTTTAATAATGAAAATGTGTGTGAAATATTTTTAATTGAAATATTCACAGCTTAAATATACGACTGTGTTGAATTTCATCCCATAAAAATGCAAGCCTTAAAAATACAGTGCATCTAAATGCAAGTACAGCTAATGTAATGCATATTTTTTTTCATTTAGAGCAATTCAACAAGCTTTTTATTTCAAAAACATTTGGCATTAATTTACTTCCATAGTGCCATTATTATTTATATGGCCAACAATATAAAATACTGAGATGTTTTTAACAGTATAGCAGTTTACTTACTGATAGATAATCTTATCTGCCTGACTTTTCTTTCCCTATTTCTCCCTGTTTTCTCTCACCTGGTCTTCACGGATGCAAGGGTAGAACGAAGACTAGTTGTTATGGTTTCGTCACACATCTGGTTTTAATGTACACTGTGTGTGTGTGTGTGTGTGTGTGTGTGTGTGTGTGTGTGTGTGTGTGTGTGTGTGTGTGTGTGTGTGTGTGTGTGTGTGTGTGTGTGTGTGTGTTTTTTTTTCTTAGAAAGCAGCCAAGAAAGGTCCCTGCTTTTTAGGCCTTACTGGAGCCCAAGGCAGGCAGGGGCACTGGACCAGATGTTGACCATATTTAGACTTGTTTTTTTCTATATGTACCACATTCCTATATCATGAAAATATATTCTCATTGGACAACTGTTACACCACTGCTACACCACCCCCTGAACATGTATAACAGCCATGAACTGAAGTAAGTCTGGGAGGAGGTTTTGTGAACGGATTGGCTTCATGTTCATGACTCTTTCCCATAGGCCTATGCATTCAATCAGTGAAGAAGACAAACTGAGAATGAAGCATGAATCGGGACAATAAATGTAAGATTAAATAATCTTGCACTTACATAAAATGCACATAAATATAATTTTTCACTCTTTATCTCCCAATAATAGTAAGATGATATTTAAATGCTTTGGGCCATATTTACTAAACAGGGCAAATTAGCATGAGAGCGCAATTCCACAAATGTGCCGATGGGAGTGGCAAGTTTCATGTGTGATCTACTGCTGACGTGCAAAGTAAAGAACACAAACGCAGTCAAATCATTTAGATAATGACCAACGTGATCTACCAAGAGCAGTGTAAATTTGCGTTGGGTCACAAATAGGCAGAGCTGATGCTCATCAGGTGCAGGTCAACACAGGTGTAACTCGTTACATGTATAATCTGACAAACATGTACACACACACACGTACACACACACACACACACACACACACACACACACACACACACACACACACACACACACACACACACACACACACACACACATATTATATCAAAAGTTTGGAATCTGTAAGATTTTTAATGTTTTTAAAATAAGTTTCATCTGCTCACCAAGGCTGCATATTTATTTAATTAAAAATACAGTAAAAACAGTAATATTGTGAAATATTATTACAATTTAAAATAACTGTTTTATATTTTATAAAGTAATTTATTCCTGTGATCAAAGCTGAATTTTCAGCATCGTTACTCCAGTCTTCAGTGTCACATGATCCTTCAGAAATCATTTTAATATGCTGATCTGCTGCTCAAGAAACATTTATTGTGTACAATTGTACAAAATATGTGTACAATATTTTTTTCAGGATTCTTTGATGAATAGAAAGTTCAAAAGAACAGCATTTATTTTAAATATAATCTTTTGTACATTATAAATGTCTTTACTGTCACTTTTGATCGATTTAATGCATCCTTGCTGAATAAAAAGTATTAATTTCTTTAATTTCTTTAAAAAAAAAATTAAAATGAAAATTCTTACTGACCACAAACTTTTGAACGGTAGTGTATAATGTTACAAAACCTTTGTATTTCAGATAAATGCTGTTCTTAAGAACTTTCTATTCATCAAGGAATCCTGAAAAAAAAATTACACAACTGTTTTCAACATTCATAATAATCATAAATGTTTCTTAAGCAGCAAATCAGCATATTCGAATGATTTATGAAGGATCATGTGACATTGAAGACTGGAGTAATGATGCTGAAAATTCAGCTTTACCATCACAGGAATAAATTACTTTATAAAATATATTCAAACAGAAAACATTTATTTTAAATTGTAATAATATTTCACAATATTACTGTTTTTACTGTATTTTTAATTAAATAAATGCAGCCTTGGTGAGCAGATGAAACTTATTTTAAAAACATTAAAAATCTTACCATGTCCAAACTTTTGACTGGTTGTGTATATATACATAGGCCAACATGGTTTGGCAAACGATATGCATCCTTGAGCCCTGGAAAGGCGCTATATAAATAAAACATTATTATTATTATTATTATTATTATATGTTCAGGTAATGTCTTCCTCTGGCATTCCAAAGAAATTAATATGAGTGGAAAATATTTTATCCCTTCTACCACACGCTCTCTGTTCTCTGCGGTGTCTCATCCTAGCAGCAACAACTGCAGCCATGTCGCAAAATGGGATAAGACATGTTTTTCTGGGCATTAAATAATGGCACAAATATCAATAAATTGACTAGCGCAAACATTAGTAATTTGTGTTGTGGGATTCATTTAAATACTCTCCTAATAATGAATAACGAATTTATGAATTCACTATGTTCGTGTTGTTTACATTATATGCACTTAGGTGCCTATTGCCAACAAAACATTTAATGCAGTTTTACTCACCACCTGCGGTTCCGACTCATGACCGGGATCATTATCACTGCGACCACTCCATCTTTCAGTTTCAAACGATCTGTAAATCCAGCGCTGAACTGGGCCTTGTTTATAAAACCATAAGCACCACGAGCAGCCACGGAAAAACTAGAGATATTCTCTATTCATTTTAACCAATAAAAAAGTGATTGCAACTATCAGACACAACTTTATCCTTATTTTTATAGTTAATTTAAGGCAGTTTCAATGGTTATTTTAATGACAAATATCGAGAGCGCATCAATGTAATGTGTGAGCACAAATATCTCAGCTCAACTTAAAGGTGCACTATGTAATATTTTCTGTCCACTAGAGGCCAATTCAAAACAAAGGCATAGCTTGATGATGCCAAGTTTGAGCATCTTGGGACATGTGGTTTTCACCTCAACAGCCGGTGGAAAAGAATTGGGATAGGACTCGGGAAGAATTCATGTTCATGGATGCGACTATTAACGTTACTGTAGTATGAAGCAGAGCAGGACCGAGTGTTGTGGGAGCTGAACGAGGCCGCTGGAGCGATCGCGCAACACACTCCGCGAGCAGCGGGACTTTTATTATGCCACAGTCACGCCGCTGCTTCCGCTTTTCCGCTCAAGCTTATGAGGTAACGCAGCTCTGTTTATCATATTGAATACATTTGAGTGTGTTGAAAATGTTATAACATTACTCTGAGCGTTCGCTCTGCGGCTGCTGTGAGACACTTGTTGCACACTACAGTAAGCTGATCGATTTTAGAATATCATATTAATAAATGCTGGATGGCTTGTGTTGATAAATGGCATGCAATTAATTTTAAAACGTATTGTATGATGGAGAAAATTCTGTATTACTGTTACTAAAAATAAAGCTGCATCTGATTATGCTATGTTAGCTACTTGACAAAATAGTGTTTTTCTCTAAGGCATGGTAAAGCATGGTACTTGCAGAAAATCAAGAAAATTGGCTTTAAACAATAAGACTAAATTTGTTGAGCTATATAACAATAATTAGTTTTCTGTCTATAAACGTAACCAAACAGTTGTTCCCTTGTCTATTAAAACATAAATATTAAAGCGTCTTTGGTGTTTCCATGGTTTCTTCAAAATAAAACCGGAAACCGAGGGTAACGCGGGTATGACGTCATTGACAGGCGACTTCTCACACGTCCCAGAGCCTTGATTAAAATTGCAATTTTCTCACGATTTACAAATAGTTGCAAACATTTGTGATATTGTAAGTACTCAAGTGAACAAAATATATAACACTGAACTAGTGGTTTTGAATATTTCACTGCAAAATTATTACATATTGCACCTTTAACGCTGGGTTCTTTGGGAAGCAAGGTTATCTTTCTCTCACAACCAAAAACACACTTTGATGACATTGTTGATTTCATAGTCTAAAAACAAAGCGACAAATCTTTCTCGAGCAAGTCCTGTGCAGCGCTGCCGATGACTTCTGTAAAGCCAAATGAAGCGCGTTGATAGGCGTGCTCTTGCTCTCTCGCTCTGGTCGATGTGTGTGCGCACGCTCTTCCAGGAGAAGTGCCCGTACAAGAAATTCCGCCCTTTATTACATAATAAAGGGCCATACTCGAAAAAAAGTGCGAAGTTTGTAAGGAATCGGAAGAGTATTTTTGGTACAGAAATACTCTGTTATATGTCCAACTCATGTTTTGAAACTTTGGCCATGTTTAACATGAGAATCCAACTCTTTAACAGTGTAAATAAGTCAGAATGCATGAAATAGCATTAGACTCCTCCTGTAAGTTTTTCTAAGTGATCTCTTTTTATATAGGTGGGCAGTTGTGGCCTAATGGTTAGAGAGTCGGACTTGTAACCCAAAAGGTTGCAGGTTCAAGTCTCAGAACTGGCAGGAATTGTTGGTTGAGTGAACAGTTCCGAGTATAGGACACCATACTTGGCTACGTCACGTCACTTTCACTTTTGACTTTATAAATTACAAAGCCCAATGTTTCTTGAGATCAGAAAGTAATAAAAATGTTAGAAAAATGTTGTCTGTGGTATATTTTCACTGCAAAACAACATAGGAAATGCTGCAAATTTTGAGAAAAGTTGACACAAAAAAAAGACCCTTTTGACTTGGGCCAGTGAGCAACTAACCAGAGCACCCTAGCAACGCCCTATCAATCACCCAGAACGCCCTAGCAACATAGCATAGCAATGAACTAAACATCATTAGAATGCCTCAGCCACCACATAGCAATTACCTGGGAACCCACACTCACATTTCATTACATTTGTTTACAATGGTGAACCAAGACTGAGCCAATCATATAATCTGTTTCCTGTAGTAGAGTTAGTTAAGGATTCTTATACCTTTGAAACAAACTGAAATAAATGTTTTATATTTTAGGACCACAAACATTAAGAGTTACAACCATCAAGGTGAGTTAATAATTATAAAAATAATTATATCTGGGCCACTCATAAATTAAATTTTTTAATGATTTGTAACTAAATGATTTCAGTTGACACTTAACCACAATTCCATGCAGGAGGAGCCATATGCAATGTCTAAAGGCTCTGAACTGGAGGGCTTCTGCATTGACCTGCTGTCAGCTGTTTCTAAGAAACTAAATTTCAAGTATGATATTCATCTTGTGAAGGACGGCCGATATGGCATAACAGATGACAGCGGCAACTGGAATGGCATGATTGGAGAAGTTGTAAGAGGGGTGAGTTTAACAATCTCAGATTAACTCCAAATAAATCTCAGCTCTTCTTGTAAGATTTTTCTGACATATTCTTGGTTGCATGCTACTACAAAGAACTTAAGAAACATCAACGGGATCTCATTGTTGAAAGGTATCACTCAGGTGAGGGCTAAAAAAAATTCTAAGTCATGATATACCATGGAACACAGTGAGGACAGAATTCAACAAGTGAAGAAAGTATGGCAAAACAGTGACATTATGAAGAACAGGATATCCCTCCAAAATTGATCAGGGAGGTTGTCAAGAGGCCTACAGCAACATTAAAAGAGTTGGTTGCTCCTAACATGTGACAGCTAACTCTCATATTCCCCATCTGTTTGGGCTATGGGGCAGGGTGGAAAGACACAAGAAAAAAAAAAATCCATGTCCAGCTAAACTTTGCAAAAGCATATTCACAATCACCCCAAACCATGTGGAAAAATGTGTAATGGTCTTATAAGACCAAGATTAAACTTTTTGGCCAAAATTGTAAAAGTTTGGCATGAAAACAACACAACACATCAGCAAAAGAATGACAAATTGATGCATGGTGGTAGCAGCATTATGCTTTAGGGCTGCCTTTCTTCGGCTGAAACTGGGGCTTTAGTAAAGGTGGAGGGAATCATGAATAGCTCCAAGTGCCAATCCATTTTGGCACAGAACCTTCTGCTGTCTGCTAGAAAGCTGAAAATGAAAAGAACTTTCATCTTTCGGCATGGCAATGATCCAAAACACACATATAAAACAAAAAACATCTATGGGGTGAACCGAAGAGGGCCATGCACATGAGATGCCCTCACAATGTAATAGATCTGGAGCGATTTTGCAAAGTGGAGGTGGAAAATACTCTCAAATCAAGATGTGACAAAGTAATAGACTCCTATCCAGCTCAATAAAATAAAAAGGGTGCTATTAGGTAGTAATCATCAGTTTAGGGGTGCACATTTATGCAGTTAGTTATTGCAAAGTTTTCATTTTTATTTTTCTTCTCTGAAATGTTACTTTGGGTTTCAGTGGCTTTGCATCAATTGCCATTTTTACAATAAAGGTGATAAAGTTCTCATATGATTTTATGACGTCTAATGCAGATCTTCTGTCGGCAAATTAAATTGGCGTGATTACACACATGGTTCAGACACCGGCACACTAGAACACTGGAAGCCTTCCTATACCCTCAACACCATGATGCAGCGCTGAGTTCCTTCGAAATGGAACAGCATATTCAAAGGATTTCTGAAGGATCTTGTGACACATAAGACTCGAGTAATAGCTGCTGAAAATGAATCTCTGCCACCACAGGAATAAATTATATTCTAAAATACATTAAAATAGAAAACAGGGAGGCTATTTTAAATTAAAATAATATCACAATTTTAAATTTTTTCCATTCACTAATTCTTAGTGCATTTTCTGTATTTATACTTAAATATATAATTTCTGTCTGAAAATGTGAAGGTGTGCCTTTTTCATTGAGACATTACTTTTAAATCTACATCTGTTTCTACAAAAGGTTGCCTTTATTACATAAAAAGTGTCCCAACATGTCTGTATGTGTTGCTGATTTCTACAGGAAGCAGACATCGCTGTGGCGCCACTAACTCTTACAGCTAAACGTGAGACAGCTGTGGACATGAGCAAACCCTTCATGCAGACTGGCCTTAGTTTCATCCTAATGAAAGACTTGGCCACAGATGACTCGCAGTTCCTGAGCCTCCTTAACCTGTTCTCCACCGAGATGTGGATGGGCTTACTGGTTGCCTACCTGTTGACCTCTGCCTGTATCTTCTTAGTGTCACGGTAAGGGTGGGATGGTAATACCATGGCACTTTTAAATGTAGGATGATTGAATGAACTGTTTATATTATATGCCATGGTATTTACATGGTATTCCAAGATACTTCAAAGAATTACCATGATATCCAAAAAATCTGCAAAACCATGACTATGGTTCTGTCTTTTTTTAGGATTAGCCCCTGTGAATGGGAGCAACCAGAGAACGAAAATGCCTTCACGCTCTCACACAGTTTTTGGTATACTGTGGGAGCACTGACTCTTCAAGGTAACGTACATAGCATGGATAAGTATGGTTACAAGTATTTACACCCTCACACACACAGACTGAGAGGAACAATACAACAAAACAACTTAGCTAATCGTAGGCTGTTTTTCAGCAGGATTTACTTGGATTTGGATTTACTTGTATCGCATTAAATAGTTAAGAGCCCGTTAATGAATAAACATTGGCCATTGGTATTATGGTAAATTGGAATTATTTAAAAAAAAAAATTAACAACATTGCAACAACCACAAAAGTGTCATAGGCTCACTGGGGAACATCTCAATACTCCAAAAACATTTACATACATCACATTCACAACCATTTTCAGCTAAAATGAACATCAGTTAGCATAGGCTACAGCAGTGGTTCCCAAACTTTTTCTGCAGGGCCCCCCTTTTGTAGAGAAAAACAACCGCTCACGACTGGTTTAGACACATTGTTTTGGTATTTATGAATCTGAAGTATATGCATCATCTGCTTTACTTTTACCTGGCACTGGCAGTCCTTTCACAAATTTGTCCATGCTTAGCAGAACCATGCATCATTAATTTATATTAGCCCCCTACAGTACTCAATTCAGATTTTTCAATCACACCATCTAGTGGTCTGTTATTGCACAACAACAACCACTACAACTGATAACAGACCATTCAAGCAGATACTGCAAGGTGTTTTAAGATAATAAAAATGTCAAATTCATGTTTAGTGTTCAACTATTTACTTATCTGGCAAGTAGCTACATAATTCCGCATAAACCCTGCAGAGGTTTTTTTTGCATAATAATCTGTTGACTGTGCACTATTCCTCAGCTTCGTGCCCCCCTTTTATAATTCCGTGCCCCCCAGTTTGGGACCACTGGGCTACAGCATGATAATCCTGAAATCTCAAAAACTGCTTAGTGAAATCAGCAACAAAATCTGACTTGAACTGTCCCATAAATGTTGTTTCTTATGCTTAAATAGCATTACAAATCTTATTTTTCAGGCTAGACAAGCCAATGTGCATGTGCAGTCCTAAGCGTGAGTCTCAGGTTTCTATGGGAACCAGAGCTTCTAACGGCAGCTGCGGTGATGCAATGACTTGATCAATCAGCGATTGGCTCTTTTACTTAGAAAGCGGGATGTATTCCGCCATATTGCACGTTGCAGTTTCTCTCATTCATAACTATGCCAAGTTCACACTACAGGATTTTAAGCCAGATTTAAGCCCCATTTGCAAGTTAACGAGCTTGCCGACAAGTTGGGCTGTGATTGGGAGCAAATCAGCAGGTGATCGGTGCTCGTCAATCTTCTCAATCTACTCGATGCATTAAAGACACGCTGATGCGTCGCTGATACCTAGCTGACGCCAGACAAATATCTAGCATGATAAATATCTGGAGCTGTCGGCCGACTCAACATCCTGTGGTGTCAAGTGTCAACGAGCAAGAGCAATGAAATACACAGTAATGTCTATGGAAGCAGCAATAACAATTCACTCAAATATAATTTGCCGACATTTAGTCATATCAGATACACATTGTGTAAGTAACTATAAAGCTCACTCACTCTATTGTTCTCCTAGTTCACCGGCCACATGTATTTTGGGACAAATGGATGAATTCTCATGCTGTAACCTGTAAAGGGCGGAACACACCAAGCCGACTGTCGGCCGTCGGGCAGTTTTTTTTCGTTGGCCAACTTAGTTTTCTCAGTATGTTCCGCACCATTGGCTGAAGCTGGTCCTCGTTGGCTTTTTCGGCCGATTTGACATTGAATCACCGTCGGAGCCTATCGGTCCCTCGCCTCGAGCCTTCTGATCATTCTAATTGGCTGTTCAGCTACTGCCACCTGCTGGTACAGAAAGGCATTTCTTCTTACAGAGGGGCAGAACGGACGTGCTACTTGGCTGTCGGGTACCGAGCGTCAGTCTGGTGTGTCAGGGCATCTTTGGACCCAGACGCTGTTGACGTGAGCCAACCCCGCAGTCTGTTTTCGTCGCCACTAGTTTGTCGCCTTTGGCTTGGTGTGTTCTGGCCTTAAATCCGAATGGCAGGACTCTCTGAACTGAGGCGCAAACAAACATGGTGGCGCCCATCTCGTGTTATAGATTAAGATCAAGGTCATTAACACTCACTTGCACATATTTGAGAATCGGAATATCAGATAGTTGATGACATATGCTGCGTCCCAATTCGCCTACTTATACTACGTCCTAAAAGTATGTACTGTTTTTGTAAAGAAAAAGTACATACTTTTGAGTGTGTAGTAGAAGAGTATGCAAGTTTTGGGACATACTACCTCGTCATAACTGCGTCTTTGACGGACGTTCTGTTGCTAAGTTACTCAACCTGTAACTGTTTAAACTACCCTGTCAATCATCTTGTCACAGTTAAAATCCTCCACATTGAATTAAATTTAGTGAGCCGCTGGCCGCGGTGTGTCACGTGACAAGCATGATGCGTCGTCATGGAAACAATAAAGGGAAACGTTCTAAAATAACGATCACCTTCACTCTGGGAGGTCAGCCAGAATATTTAAAACTTATATGTAAATTAATTTAATTTGATCTAAATTGAATTCAAAATTTAATCAAATTTCTTCCCAATGTCCATTTTCAAATAAAGTCATTGGGTGATAGAGTTGTTGTCAGCTCGTGTAATGTGTAACCTCCTGTTGCGGATCATTTACGTAGTGTCATATAGTGTGAACACCACGACGACTTTAAGACTTCACAGCAAGTCATGTTGTCTGAATAGCACAGCAATCTGCCAACGTTTAAAGTCCTGTAGTGTGAGCTTGGCATAATAGGAGTGAACTGTCTTTCTATATCTATAGTCTTTGTGATAGGGGAGCAATGTGATGAGGAGCACTCGGATATGAGTTGGCCTGCCCTAATTTGAAACACGACTCACGATAAAAGAGCGCAAAGATAAACAAAACATTAATTAAATAATTGCTTCTGCAAATGCATTTTTTATCTCACGTGTTATCTTGTGCTTGTTAACACTATCAGCTGGGTTTAGATGGTAGGCCTAAATTATTTCAAACACGAATAGAGCATTTAGACTCACTCACCAGACATTTTATTTCTGAACAGTCACGATACATAGCCTACAGCAACCAAGGTAATAAAACGTTGCCTCATTCATTCGTTTCATATAAAACTGAACATTATTTTAGTGCCACTCCCTGGACATTTCACTTGAACATAATAGAGTACCCCAGGGATGACACATTTTTGTAGGCAAAACCCAGAAGCGAGTTAGCATTATAGGACTCACCTGAAATAATCACCTGAAATAAGGTCTGTGGTTACAAAGCCTCTAAATACTTTCACGTTTTGATCTATGACATAAAACACACCAGTTATAACCCGCTTGTGATTTTTTTAAACTTTTACTGTGTCTTCAAATTGGCGGTTGCTAACAAATTGCTAAAGACTACTTCCTTTGGTGGTGACTTTAAACGTCATCATTAAAAATGGGACATTTGGACAGCATTTCTCATGAAAAAGTGGATAAGTATTCATAACAGCACAGATCATAATCAGCGAGCATGTTTTTAAATAGAGTTGTTTTCTAAATAAAGTTTGAGGAAGCTTGGTGGTGGTGACATTGATCGGCGACCATGGTGTGCTGTAGCCTGTTTATAGCCTACTGTTAGCCTTTTATATCTGACGACTTTATTAAGGCTTCAAAATCTATAAATGTTGTGTTAACTTGTAAAGATTATCTTGATAGACAAAACGTGTAAGTGTCATAACCCTTTGTTAAACACAGAGCTTATTTTCTGCGATTTTCCAAAAGTCTATGGGAAAAATGCATAGGCTTTCAATCGAGGGAACCCGTGCGCCGCTAACTTCTGGGTTGGCCTAAAACACATCATCCCTGAGGTACTCTATATCATGTTGCAGAAATGATGACACAGGCACGTTTTCCAGTAAACCTGGGTTGCCAAATTACCTCAGAACTAATTTGCAGCGACATCTAGTTTACTAAAAATTAAAAGTTTGTTATAAATCTTTACCGTAGGTGCTGGTCCTCACCCAAAGGCTCTTTCAGGACGGGTCATTACAGCTATCTGGTGGCTGTTTTCATTAGTGTTGCTTGCTTGTTACTTTGCCAACCTCAGTTTATGGCTGCATTCAGACAACCAGCAACTGTCAATCAAGAGCTTTGAAGACCTTGCTAATCAAAACTTGATTGAGTACGGTACCATTAAAGATTCTTCCTCATTTGCATTCTTCAAGGTAAGACACAGCATTTATTCAATGCAATTAACAGAATAATTTCATTGTAATATATAATATTATTTCTGTTATATAGAAAGACAGAAAAATGTTGACTGTTAGTTTCTTTGAAGGGTTAGTTCAAACCGAAAAATCTCTCATAAATTACTTACCCTCATGTTGTCCCAAACCCATGAAACTTCTGTTCATCTCCTGAACACAAATGCCAATATTTGTAATATTCTTTCAACTATTTTTGTCCAGTAGGCCTCGGTATCAACATTTTTTTAACTTCAAAGTACATAGTAAAATTATATGTATTGAGCGTTTTAAAGGGATACTCCACCGTTTTTTCATATTAAACTATGTTATTCCCTTAACTAAGACGAGTTGATACATACCTCTCTCGTCTCAGTGCGTGCACTAAAACGCTCTGTTTTGCGGCGAAACTTTGTTAGCACTTAGCTTAGCCCAGTTCATTCAATAGGGGGCCAAGCAGAGAAGCTACCAAACACCTCCACGTTTTCCCTATTTAAATACAGTTACTCGAGTAGTGTAACTCGACCTAGGACGGTGACACAAAACAAAACGTTGCGCTTTTCTAGCGTGTAAAATGGATAACTATATTGTATGGCGGAATACCATAGCAAGTGCTCGGGAGCACTTTGACTTGGCGCAGTAATATCTTCACTCGTGAAAAGTCCTCTCACCGGCCCCCGCTCCCTCTCCTGTAAAAGTCACGTTGGTTCTATTGACGGAAATGAGAGGGAGGAGGAGAAAGAGCGGGGGCCGGTGAGAGGACTTTTCAGATTAAACCATTCAATTTGATTACTTTTATTATTTTGACAGTATTGATGGATGACTGACAGCAGTTTTAGTATATACAAAAAAAGTCTATTAACAACTCTAAGTAATGCAACTACAATGCTACATTTTGGGTAAACTAATAAACTTGTGTAAACTAAGTCTGAATCTTATATCATTTAATGTCTGTTGGTTATGCACCCATATGACTAAGTATTATTTGAAGAGCTGCTCTCAACCATGTTTAACTGTTATTTGTCTTTGACCAGAACTCAAACAACCCCACATACCACAGAATCTATGAGCACATCAAGGATGCCCAGAGCTATTCACTCACTGCGACAGAAGGTATCCACAGGGCTCTGAAAGGCAACTATGCTTTCATCGGCGAGTCTGTGTCCCTCGACCTGGCAGTGGCGAGATACTGTAACCTTACACGTGCCCCAGAAATCATTGGCATGAGGGGATACAGTATTGCTGCTCCTTTAGGTATGCTCTCTGTTGCATACAATTATATTGTTTTGCATACAGAAAATGAAGTCTCAAAATTCTTATTTTTAGACATACCACAGTAATGCCATGGATTAATGGTTTAATGTTCCATGATAATACCATGATATTCTTGTAACTACCATTCATATACCATGTAAAAACCATGGTACATGAATATTGTAATCAGTAGTGCCATGGTATTAGCATCTGATACCATCCTAGTACCATCACAGTACTTCTTTAAATGGAGGCACCGTCTCATTGTGTGTGTGCATGTGTGTGTGTGTGAATGTGTGTGTTAATGTCCTCAGGCTCTCCTTTAGTAAAAAACCTAAGTGTTGCCATTCTCCAACTGAGTGAGTCTGGTGAGCTGGATTATTTGCGCAGTAAATGGTGGGCTAGCAGTTGTGTGGCTAAAAATGGCAAGAGTGCTCCACTGAAGCCCGCCAGTCTGAAGGGAATCTTCTTATTACTGGCACTTGGACTGGGACTGGGGCTTTTCTTGGCTTTGATGGAACTGGCAGCCAAATCACGCAAAATCGCTAACACTCAGCAGGTGAGTTTGATCATTTTATATGTGGGGTCCTTTTTCAATCTCTCTCTCCCTCTCTCTCTCTATATATATATATATATAATTTTTTTATATTTTTTTTTTGGCCAATGAACCGGTATTTCTGAATGTGCTGGCGCTGAGATTTAGCGGATTTGAAGCGAAAGTATTTGATGAACGCATACTATGTACAGAGAGCGTCGCTCAAAATCATTATCTAATTTTTGATGGAGGTGGCTTTAGCAGCTTTTGCATCTGAACTCTTCATATATGCATATCTACACTTTATATACATAGATAATTAGATAATAGACAATTAATTGACTAAACATTAAATAAAAATGTAACACAATGTTACATTTTTATTTAATGTTCAATTCTATTTCAAATAAATCCTGTTCTTTTTCTAACTTTCTGTTCATAAAAGCATCCTTAAAAAAAAAAAAAAACACTGTATTGTGGTTTCCACACATTTTTAAGCAACACAACCATTTGATAATAAAAAAAGGGGCAGTGTTCGAAATCGTCCCCTATACCCTCATTTACTATTCCCTGCATTACTCCGCTAATATAGTCCACATGAAGGAGTGATTGAAAACGAGTGAGTGAATTCGGACACTGAGTGTTCAGGAAGGGCTGCCGCTTTTGCATACTTTGTGTTTGCTGTTTAATAATCATTTGATACTTAGCAAACTGGCAGCTCCAGTAGTAATGAAAATAGTGGAATGGAGACTAGCATATAAATCTTAATCCAACAATTTAATAATCAATTAAAAAGGAATTTATATCTGTGTGAAATTACGCTGTAGCTACATTGGACCAGCGGTTTGGAAAGTGGATGGATGATTCAGCTGCGGGTGCCATCTTCTGGTCTGATGCGGGAATTCATTCAGGGTGCAACTCTCAGAGTGCATTATGTTGTACATCGGTTGTACACTTATAGTGGTGCATTGAGGGATTGAATGAGTGCACTTGATAACATCCACTATGGTTTCGGACACCATTACAAATGGCTGTCCCTCAAATAGTGCCTTATTTAAGAGTATGGGGGCAATTGTAGACACAGCCTAGCCTTTTACAGGCACACTAAGGCCCTCTAGTGGTTAAAAAAACAAAACTGCTTTCATTTTGTGGTAGAACATTGTTTTGGTGCTTCTGCTCTGCATGACTGTTTGAATGAATAAAAAAATAATAATTAATTAATAAAAAAAGAGAGAAAGAGCTCATGAAACATTCACTACTATGTTTGAGATATAACCAGTTTAGATGGAAAGGATCTCAAGCTAGCTTAAGACGTTATGTATTAATAGACAAGGTACATCCTTGAAAATAAATTCGCTACAACAACCACAATGAAATGATCCTTCACAATAGATAATGCATTACAATGAACTCTGTTACAGCTATATATGTGACCCTAGACCACAAACCCAGTCATAAGGGTCAATTTTAGAAATTGAGATACATCATCTGAAAGCTGAATAAATAAGCTTTCCATTGATGTATGGTTTATTAGGATAGGGCAATATACAGCTATTTGAAAATCTGGAATTTGAGGGTGCAAAAAAAAAAAATCTAAATATTGAGAAAATCGCCTTTAAAGTTGTCCAAATGAAGTCCTTAGCAATGCATAGCCACTCACAAAAACACATTTTTTTTATATATATTTACAGTAGGAAATTTACAAAATATCTTAATGGAACATGATCTTTACTTAATATCCTAATGATTTCTGGCATAAAAGAAAAATCGATAATTTTGGCCCATACAATGTATTGTTGGCTATTACTACAAATATACCCGTGTGAATTATGACGGGTATATATATTGGTTTTGTGGACCAGGGTCACATATGGCAGTTTATCAGTTCAATAAAATGCCTTACCTGCTGGGTAATAAAAAAACAATCTCCATGTCTTTTACAAAATTTCAAATCCCTTAGTTCTCTGAAAAGCCAAGCTAATGTTGATTCTCGTTTTATTACGAGCTCTGTAATAAGAGTTTAACTTACGCATTCTCTTTTTGCCAGCAAAAAATATTAACAGTGTAGGTTTAAGTACCATAGGCATATTAGAATGATATCTGAAGGATCATGTGACACTGAAAGTTGCAGTAATTGCTGCTGAAAATTCAGCTTTGCCGTCACAAAAATAAATAAAATTAAATAAATAAAACATTACTGGTGTGCATCTTGAGACAAAACAATGGCACTGACATATTATAATACATGTCAGTGCAAGTTGCTTTCAGTTAAAACAGCTCAAACATGCATTTTAGTGTGGGACTAGGCTTAAGCCTTGACTGTGAAACCAGGCAAAAGCCTAATTTAACTGCCAAAGATTCAAACATTTAAAACAATGTAGGACAATAAGTTTATGATAAATTCATTAAATAACTATACACTACTAAGAAAAAATGCTACAGAGTGTTTGGTAACAATGTTTTCTGAAAATGGACCATGGTAGTAAATTGACTTGAGACAATAGACACAAGTTGAAAGTGAAAATGACCTACTTTCTTACAGAAATCCTGCTGCTCTGTGATGTCTGCTGAACTCAGTCAGCGCTTCAGAGGTGGCGATGTGACGTCACCGGAATCTGAGAAAAGCAAAGCCTAAAAAAGCATTGACACACACATTTAATCACTTAAGATTCCTTATGTTAACATCAAATTTATTCATATTATGATTTCAACACATTATACTAACTAAACTGGGTGGGTGAACCTCATGAAAACATTTCATTTATTGTGTGCACTTCAATACTGAAGAAGAAAAGAAATGATTCAGTGCATTACGATTTTTTGAATTCCAGTGTTTTCATTTAGAGTTGTAGTTTTGTTCTGTTTTTGTTACAGTAATGAGAATGAGATTTTTTTTTTCATATATCACTTATTTTTCTATGAAATGTTTTTGATAGGTTTCATGAGATTCACCCGGGTAATAGTCTAGCATTTTATCTATAGACAAAATGCGGTTCTATTAATTTCTCTTATTTTATTAAACAAGTTTAAGGTTTGATTTTATTTTGGTTTAGTTGGATGGATTAGTATTTTATTAATATGTTATGTTCTTTCAATACAAGAATGGTTACAGCAGTTAAGGTATAAAATTTATTGGGAGATAATAAAGATTACCTCCATTTTTTGTTGTCATATTCAACCTTTTTATTTCTAGATTACTGAGATCAGCCCTTATGCTGTTTTAATAGCAGAACAATGTGTGCCATGAGTAAAATTGTGATATTTCAAAAAAAAAAATGCATGTAAGAGAAGATTGCATAAATGTTTGGATGTTTTCTTTTATTCCTAATTTCCTATTATAATAAAATGATACATGCAACATTTCTGCCATGACTAACTATATAAATTCAGCACCTTCAGTTCCTTATTTTATGCATTGTTTTACTACAGAGAACTTTCTTAAAATAAAAAGCTGAAATATGGTGTTTGTATGCAATTTTTGTTTTCGATATTATTTTTGCATATTAATAATTGGGACTTTAACACTTTTCACCAGTCCGTTGGACTGAGTATGTGTGATTTTTCCACAGACTCTCTACGAGATGCGATTTTACCTGACTCTTGCCATTAACTCTGATACTCACCTGTTTTGTTTTTGAGCCACTCCAGTGTTTGTTCGGTGTTTGGGATCAACTTCTTTGCATGCTTCAATTCTGAAACAGAATTAAACAGGCTCTCCTGCAGTAGTTCACTATATATTTTGCCTCATCTATTCTTCCTTCCGGTTTAAAAAGTCCAGTCACTAAAGAGGAACATGGGCTGCAAGTTTAAGATTTACGCCACACATAAAGCTTTGAATTTGATGTAAAAAGTTCTTGGTCTCATTCGACCACAAAATCTTTTCCCACGCTGAACTAAATCACTGTTTTCTTGGCAAATTCACGTGGTTCTTTTTGAATAATTGCATCTTTGTGCCAGCCTCTCATAGCAGTGTTATTCACAGCTCTTCATTTGGTCAAGTGGGTCACCTTTACTCTGTTATAGCTATTGAATTCTGCAGCTCTTTCAACGTGAACGATGGCCTCTCTGTGGCTTCTCCCACAAACCTACTTGTTCAAGCAGACTGCTGAGTTACAATGAGATGGTTTGGGATGACCATGATGTGCCTCTGTATGGTCAACAGACAGCATTAAACCATCAAAATTAAATGTTTGTTTATTGCTTATGATTTTGCAAGAATGTATATTAGGGGTTTTCAAACTTTTTAATAGCTTTTTAACAAACTGAAGCATTTAAACAGATCTTACAGATAATTAAAAAAAATGAAAATATGAATTCATTTATAGTTATCTAAACATCCCTAAAACCCACACAAACATCTATTTAAACGGGCGGAGTAACGTAGTTCTGAGTTTGCACGCTACACCTGTGGTGAATGTGTAAGTTAATTGTAAATGTCTCTTGAGTTTTGTTACCGTGCTATGCACATCATCCGTTACTTTCATCCATGTCTTATTTTACATGTATTTGATTTTCGCGTTGCCTCTCGCACTGAGCTATTTGGTTCAATCATAGACTGTAAAAAGGGTTCAATGCACACACACGCGCGCTCACATCAATTCTCTTTCTATGAAACCTGTAAACCGCATTCACCGGATCTAACTCTATAGCGCCGCTAACTCTATAGCGGGTGTCAAGAGCACTGCAATTATTTCTCATTTAGATGAAAATTAAATAGATTCCCAACACATTTAGCGTCTTTTGATACGCTTTCTTAGCCAACAATGCACACACACGGACATTATAACACTCGGGTATTGTGTTGTACCAAATTTATCAGTTTTGTGTTACAGTGTAAAACTAAAGTATGAAAAAATACTACTACTATGGGGACCCGTTTGGTTACCAACTTTCTTCAGAATATCTTCTTTTGTGTTCAGCAGAACGAAGAAACGTACATGTTTAGGTAAAGGTTAAGGGTTTAGAACAACTTGATGGTGAGCAAATGATGACAGAATTTTTATTTTGGGGTGAACTATCCCTTTAACTATTGGAATCAATGCTCTTTGGTCGTTATTTGCATTATTTCTGGGTGTTGGTTTGTTTTAATTCACAGCTATACAACAGTTTTTGCAACGCTGGGGCTGTAATGCAGCATAATTTACATTTGGATGAGAATAATTTGTAACATGCAGTCACATTAAGTTATTTGAGAACAATAAAAAAAAATCTTTTTTTTAATGTAAATATTCTTTCACTGTCCTTTATTTAAATATATTATTTTCATAGCACAAATAATTTTGTGCAAAATTACAGGACTTTTAAATATATTACAATTTATAGTTAATTGTATATATGGTTAAATATTATAGTTATCTATTTGACAAACGGAAAATGTAAAATAATAATTTAATGTAATTTTATTTATTATATATGTAAGTTTCGGGTTAATATATAATTGTGTTTTTATAAAATAACGTGAGTGAATGCGGCTAGCCGGAAGACGGAAGTAGGAGTTCGTCGTCGCTTCCGGTGTGGCTGATGATGTTCGGTTGGTTTTCATCAGCACTCATGACTGTCGCTTTGTGCAGTTCTCGCGCTTATGGATTCTGTTTTAACCAGCAAAAACGTTTAAGAAATCAACAGGTCACAGATGAGAGTTTTCTTTGAGGGTCTACCTGTAAGTACCCACATGCGATGTTGAGCGATCATGAGTTAAAATGATAATGTTCATAACAATGCTCTTTTCTGTGAGCGGCCCGTCAACAGAGGCCGAGCAGGCATGAAATCAGCTGATGATCTCTGACAATCACCCGCACGTACCGATCATCATGTGTAATAACGTGATGATGAGCTGATGAAGGTGCTTCAGTGTTTGACGATATAAAGCTCTTCAGATAGAGCTGGAAAAGGCAGATATATTTATGCTAACGTTACATGATGATATCACCTGACATTATTATTAGTAATAGTAGCATTATTAACTGCTGACTCTACGTGAGATCTGTTATGTAGAAGACATTATTCATAAGTGATAATATAGTTACATATAAAAAGTGGAATTTTGTGATTGACCTTACTTCCCGTCATAGATTTAATAGCAGCTCGGCTAACTGTTAGCACAGACAACACACAACCGGTCTAACATGTCATTCACTCATCAGCTGATTATGACTCCACTGATCCAACACATATGATAACTCGCACAAATCACATACATATCGATTTAAAAAAATACGTCACTTCCCAGTAAATGTGTGTTAGCCGGTAATGAAGGCTGTTCATCTGCGCTAAAGGAGTTAAACATGAATGTGTCGTTTTGGGTGTCATTGGGGCGTGTGGTACTTTTTCCACCCAAAAAAAAAAAAAAAAAACGTTCCGAAAGCGTGTTACTATCGAACAGAACTTGAGAAAACATCTGTAATGTCCATCGTTTACGACGCCCAAATCAAATTGCACGTTCGGAACGTGGACCGAACCTTCTGAATGTGCCTTAGGGATTTTTTGTTGTTGTTGTTGTTGTTGTTGTTGTTGTTGTTAGCCGACCTCTTACGGAAAATATTTACTTGAAGTACCCCCTGAGATTTTAATTTAATATTTCAATAATTTAACGAAACATTTACATCTTCACGGTTTTCTAATGTCAGTTAATGGTCACATGACGTGCAAGATAAAATATCTTTGTTAATAAGTGTTGTATTTTTATTAAATATATTCAGCACACAATTTTTTTATTATTATTTTTTTATATATTGTGTTTTGAAAGCTACTGCTGAGACATCTAGACACAAATAACAAAGACTGCTGCCAGTGGAAATGGCTACTTTTAAAGGTGAAAATTCACAGGAAGGTCCATTGTCAGTAGCGTAGTGATGTATGAAGCTCTGCTCACACAAAAGTCAAACCAAGCAGCTTTTTGTTCAGCAAAGCAAATTCCAATGACCAATTTGAACGTGAGTGAAATCTGCATGGGGGGACTTGTTCACTTTTGCTTGAGACTGCACAAAGCACATTTTTCTATTGAAATTAAAAGATTTTGTAAAGCAGCAGTAAAGGTGACTGTGCTTTAAAGGGATAGTTCACCCAAAAATGAAAATTTGATGTTTATCTGCTTACCCTCAGGGCATCCAAGATGTAGGTGACTTTGTTTCTCCAGTAGAACACAAATGATGATTTTTAACTCCAACCGTTGCCGTCTGTCAGTCGTATAATGCGTGTCAATAGGAGCTCCATCTATAAGAGTAAAAAAAAAAACACGCACAGACAAATCCAAATTAAACCCTGCGGCTCGTGACGACACATTGATGTCCTAAGACACGAAACGATCGGTTTGTGCGAGAAACCAAACAGTATTTATATCATTTTTTTACCTCTAAAAGACCACTATGACCGGATGTTGAACGCAGTTGGACATAATGGTGTTTTAGAGGTAAAAAATGATATATAAATACTGTTCGGTTTCTTGCACAAACCGACCGTTTCGTGTCTTAAGACATCAATGTGTTGTCACGAGCCGCAGGGTTTAATTTTGATTTGTCTGTGCGTGGTTTTTTTACTCTTATAGATGGAGTTCACGTGGGTTCAGTCTTTACAAGTTACAGTTACAGTAGAAATATTTGTGTTCACTTGTGTTCAAACCTTGAGCTTTTAACATGTCCTGTCCTCAGGCTTCTGTTGATGAAATATTGATGAAATGCTGTACACAAATTATATGAATGGGAATGTAAACAAAGTGAACTTAACTCGCATTGTGTTTAGGGCTGGGCGATATATCGAATGCTTTTGTCACGCGCATTTCATCAGTAAAGCCGGTTCCCTGATTACCGCTAAATCGCCATCACCTGCTTTCAAATGGAGCGCCATTTAATAGACAGAGCCGTAGTTAACTGACAAGCCACGCAATATCACGTTCAATATCGCTGCGATTCATATCGATATTGAACGTGATATTGCGTGGCTTGTCAGTGTGTTCCCAAATGCAGGTTAAATTCACTGTGTTTACAGAGATAGAGTTAGAGAGAAGCAGTATAATCACTATGAATGCTCTGTAAACACCGTATTATAAGCTGTACGTGTGTAAATGAACACAGTGCTGCTCTTCACTCTGACACACGCAGCGCAAAAGACATTGTACTTTTTAAAACACAGCCTTTATGATAATTGCCATTTGTTGAGATATCTCCATTTCGGTTTTATTTAGATTAATTGTGAAGCTCAGATTGTTTATTTTAATTTAATATTCGATTTGTTAGATTTTCATCAACTCACAAACCCCCTGCAGTTCCCTCACAAACCCTGAACTACAGAATCAAATCTTCAGAATATGCTTATGATGGCCAACTGGATTCAAACATTCACAGGCATTAATAATAACAAAAACAAATTGAATTTAAATGGCCAGAGGGCTGTTTCATAAAACAAGATTAGAAAACAAGCCTTGCTTATTTTACTTAGTCAGACTTGTTGTCAGCGAATTCTGTTTCATAAAACAAACTTAAATTAGTTCAAACTCAGTTACTCTGGCAATTTATGCTGGGAAACTAGCCTGGTCTGGAGCAGGCTAACTGTCAGGCTAAGCTGAGCTTCTCTAATACTGACCAATAGGAACGCAATGAATTGCAGCTGACTCTCTCACATACAATTACAAAACCAGAGAGAAATGTATTCATATCTAATTAAATATTGGGTAGGCCCACAAAACATTTAGCCAGTAAGAAAAGAAAACCTGTAGGTATTTTTTATATATATATATATATTCAATATTCAATTATATACAATATTCAATTATATACAATATAATACCTACAGGTTTTCTTTTCTTACTGGCTAAATGTTTTGTGGGCCTACCCAATATTTAATTAGATATGAATACATTTCTCTCTGGTTTTGTTTGGCAGCTGTAGTACCTTTATTATTAGAAGAGCAGAAATTAAAATCATAAAATTAAAAATTCAAATACATATGCACAGACTAAATTTTAATTGATAAGATGAATCTAAACTCAGTAATTGGCCCAAAGTATATTGATTTACCCCATTACATTAGTCCATTACAGTTACGATCATAAAAATACACTTGTAGGTTTAAAAGTGTACGTAAGGCACATTTAATGTACAACATCAAATATTTTAGCGAAATGTCCATTTTAGAATTATTGCTTCTATTGCGTTCTGTCTGTTTAGCGCGCATGTGCGCGACAGCGCTCATTCACTGTGAAGTTTAGCCGCAAAATGGAAATATTTGCATTACTTTCTAACATTTACAGATGGAAAATAAACTTGTAAAAAGTAAGTTATGCACTGAGGAAAACACCATGTTTCAAACGCATAAAATAGCACAAAATGTATGCCGTTTCCTATGGTGGATCGATTTGATCCATTATCGACCTCTAGGGCTGCTTAAGAAAAGCGTGCACGCGAAATTATCTTGACTAGGTGAACCTGGATCGAATTAGCAGGACTGCGTGAACTTCAATTACCTTTTATGAAACCGTTTTAGCCCAAACTCATTTGTTAGGTTAATTCAAGTCAGGTTTTGGAGTTTAATCCTCGCTTTTCTTAGCATCTTTTATGAAACAGCCCTCCGGCCTATGATAACCAAACTGAATTGAAAAAATTCTCACACATGCCTGTTTGAGCATATAGAATGTTTGTGGTGCCCATCTAAGAAAGCAGCTTACTAGTTTTGACATACAACCAATGTTTGATCTGTGGCTTATGACGGTCGGAGCGAACCCAGTTTTGCAGTTTAATAGTATTGAGATCAGCTGTTGTTAATTATGTCTGTAATTTAGGAACTCAATAATAATAGCTCAATTTATTATGCTTTCACAGTGCATTGAGCAACACTGAATAAGAAAGGTTTACAGTCCTGTTGGAAATGTATATTTTGTCCTTTACAAGCTGCTTTGAAACTTAGACAGACTGTTTAAGTTTCAGTTTCCACTGATTGTTTTGATGACTGTTATTTGTATAGCTTTTTGTTAAGGGTCAATCAAAAGTATTTTTTAAATGGCCCATACCAGCATTTTTTCCCCCACTTTTCCTTGCAAAAGTTTAGTTTTCCATTGCAGTTTCCACACTCTCTATTCCTTACAATTAAACAAGCTGTTTTAGCTTTTATATATTTTCAGATTTATGTTTTCTTCGATTTTCGAATCTATTCCCATGTGAAATAAGCAACACTACTAGCTTGCAGGTTTTGGATCAGTATAGTTTCTACTGATCCATCATTCACAACCTCTTTTTGCACTGTGGTGTGACAGTTTCACAAAACAGTTAAACTTAACTGTACCAAATCAACATTTACGATACCGTAAGCCACATAAAGGCACCACTTGGAAAAAATGTATAATCATCACCTTTTTTGGAATAATAGCTTCTGTCCTACTTCCTCCTCCAGTGACATCACTCTTACCAGCTTTGCACACTCTCACATAGAGCTGAGATTAATAACATTCCTCATGCTAATGCCTCAGTGGAAGCCTCAGTGGCTTGTATTTCCCTCCTGTTGGAAAGTACATATCGACTGCTCATAATTTCTGCAGTTGATTTTGCATACAGTGCTTACATGTGATTATTTGTAAACTGTATGACGTAATCAGATTCCAAAAATTAAGAACTTATAATTAATATTACATTTAACATGTTCATATTTATTCACACAATGGAAGTAAGTTTTTCACAATTTGGATGTTTTCTTCTCTATCCTGCAGGTTGCCAGATCTTGTTGAGGGTTGTATGCTGGTTAATGCATAGAGGAAAAAGGGTGAAACTTGAAGACGATACTGAAGGTAGTTGGAAAAGGTATGGGAATGTTTTTTTTTTTTTGACATTACCCCATTTGATATAAATCAAATGGATTTTGAATGTTTGGCTGATAGGTCGTTCCTGTGCTCAGTTTTGCAGCTGTCAGAATGACCGCAGTAGATGACATCTCAGACAGCACAGAGGTTGTGGAAATGGAAGACGTCCCCTCCCAGTTTTTTGTGGAGAAGCACTCATGGGATGGCTTGCGTGACATCATTCATGGCAGCCGGAAGTACTCGGGAATGATCATAAACAAGGCACCCCATGACTTCCAGTTTGTTCAGAAGCATGATGAGTCCGGCCCTCACTCACACCGGCTCTACTACCTTGGTACTCTTTTTCCCTTAAATGTGAACACAATCAACCCTTTTCATGAGCATGCAGCTTCTTCTATCAACAAATGCATCACTTCCTCATTTCTTTATTAAACTATAGATGTTTTTCAGCCTGTATGTTTTTTAATTTTTATGTTGTGGTTCAGTGATGTAGTGTTCATGATAAAGAAAATTATAAATCTTTTATTGTTATCATTATTATTATTATTATTATTATTATTATTAAATAAATGCATGCCAAATTGTTATAAATTAATCATTATAAAATCCATTTTTTTAGAGTTTTGTACCACATGACATTTCACAACCTGAACCAACTTTGGCTTGTCATTAAAAAAAAAAAAAAAAAAAAAAAAGTAAAATTACAGATTGTAATGACCTGGACACAGTCATGAGGATCTGCAGGGGGCCTCTGATATCATTTCCTGTTTTGTTTTGTCCCACCCCCACCCCCCAGTCTCTTATTCACCACAGCTGCATTTTGATTTTGATAAGTCAATTGATTAATAATATTCAGTCCTAGCTGAATAAAAGTATTAATTTCTTTCAGGAAAAACTTACTGACTCCAAACTTTTGAATGGTAGCGTATAGGGGTGTAACGGTACATAAACATGATGGTTCGGTACGTACCTCGGAATTAAAGTCACGGTTTGGTACATCAGGGGGAGAAAACTAAACATAACAAAAATATATAATTAACAACAGAGCCCAAACTATTACATTTAGATGCTATTTAATTTTAGATATAATAATCAACACACATCAATCAACAAAAACATGTAAATTGCACATAAGGCAGGTTTTGCATGAAAATCTAATTATCCAATTATTTTTATACTCCAATTGATTTTTGAAATATAATCATTTACACAGGTATTGCCATAACTTGTTTTCATGACAAATTTATTTAAACATATATTAAAGAAATAAATTATTATATTTAGTATATATTTAGTGAAATGCTCCCCTCTACAGTACTACTGTTTTATTGATGTCTTTCCACTGTTGAAACAAACGATAAGAGATTACACGTAAACATATCTATGCACAGGTCGTCTGTTCTTCTTCTGCTCTTTTTCCTGTTGTGCCGGTTAGCTAGCAGTGTTGCATTACCGCATTCACGCCCCTTCTGAAATGGAGTGTGGAGCGCCTGTGACTGACTGTATTCGTTGTCTGACTGTAAGCACCAAACCGTGACGTCTGTACTGTGACGGTTCGGGATGAATACATGTACTATTACACCCCTAGTAGTGGATATTTTCTAAGAAATAATAAATTCTTAATTCTTTTTTTTTTTTCTTAATTATGATATCAGATTTGATGTTTTGATTCTGGTGATTTGCATGAGTCTTTCTGTTAAAATTGTTCCAATTTTCAGTCATTTTTCTAATGTTTTCATCTTGCCATACTTAAATAGGAATGCCCTATGGGAGCAGAGAAAACTCATTATTGTACTCCGAAATCCCAAAGAAGATACGAAAAGAAGCCCTCCTAGTGTTATCATGGAAACAGATGTTAGATCACTTCCAGGTATCATTCCTTTTTGTTCTAGGAATGTGATACTAACTAATAGCAGCATAACCACATATATGTGGGATTATAACATGCTTATAACATTGTAACATTATATTATTAATTTGTGTTCTTCCTGTAGGCGACTCCACATCATGGCGTGTATTCACGTGAGGAGGAGCTTCTCCGTGAGAGGAAGCGTCTGGGGGTCTTTGGCATCACGTCCTACGACTATCATGCACAAAGCGGCCTTTTCCTTTTCCAAGCAAGCAACAGCCTTTTCTATTGCCGTGATGGCGGCCATAACGGCTTCATTGTGAGTATAACTGTTTTTATTCTGCTGCCCTCAGTTTAATATTTCTGGGAAATTACTTCATAATGCATGTGTGAAGCTGTGTGTCCCCATGCCTGAAAGTCATGTGATGTTTAGCAGGCTGCCCCAATGAAGCCTGTGGAAATAAAGACTCAGTGCTCAGGGATTCGCATGGACCCCAAGATCTCTCCCGGTGATCCCAGTTTTATTGCCTTCATAAATAATAATGACCTGTGGATGACGAATATCGAGACTGGAGAGGAGCGCAGACTCACTTTCTGTCATAAAGGTTTGTTGATCTATTAATATAAAAAGCAGTTATGTTGTTTACTATTAAGGGTAGATTCTGGGTTATTTTCAACTTAATGTCTTTGAAACTGAGGGAAGAATCAAAGTTATAGTCTGGAAATCGACAGCATGGCAGATGCAGCACATAGACAAGCTGAAAATAACTGGATTCATGGAAGTTTGTGTATGAACATTATGCCTTTATTATTAATGACTAAAACTTGAAGTCAGAGTCTTTTTAAATATTCAGAGAAGGGCTGTGCTTTTGCTAAGCAAGTATCATCACTATTACTATTACTCAGAATTATGATTTTTCTAAACAAAAAGTTGTGAACTGTGTAACTATTCTCATGGCGGTAGGTTTTACACAAGGAAAACTGTAATGTGATTTTTTTTTAAAGACAGTATTTTTTTTGTTTGTTTCCCTGAACATTGAGTTCACATATTCTTATTCTGTGACAAATTATTTACATTACTTTTTTATGGTGTGTAAATTTGGGGACTTTTTATTTGGAAAACAAAAAGGTTCTGTCTACAAAGTCAAATGGAGTGCTTAGAATGTGGATAGAACCTTATAATTCCAAAGGGGACAATATATAAATCACATCAGGTTACAGTGAATAGATGTTTTCTGAAATCTGATATTTCTTCTATACTTTTCCAGGATTGAATAATGTCAAGGAAGACCCAAAGTCTGCTGGTGTCGCAACCTTTGTGATTCAAGAAGAGTTTGACCGTTTTACGGGATACTGGTGGTCTCCGGCTGCTCCTGAAGGTTTGTTTAACACCTAAATCAGGGGTTGTCAGCCTTTTTGGCCTGAAGGCCCCCATTATCCAAGACAATAGTCAACCCCCCACAAACTGGGAGTGTTGGTGTTTTAAAATTTTCAAGAACTCTGTTTTTCAATGAATACAGTAGTTAGTGAGGGAAAATAAAATAGGCCCTAGCCCCCTGGTTGAGAACCACTGACCTAGAGAACTTGCTGAAGCCCTGTTTATATTTTCACCTGCCTCCGCTGATTGCTTAGGGACCTCCCCAAACGGACAAGACGTTTATACTTGAAGCGCTCACTGTTGTACTTTTCTTTAAAATGACGGCTCAGCTTGGAGTAATTGTCCTCTAAACCATCATGAAGCAGTGGAGAGAAGTAAGGTTCACGTAATGATGTTTGTTTTTAGTGTACTTTATTAAACCCACACTACAAAAGAATCAAAGAGTCATGTAAAGCCCAGTAAACCTTGAGATTATTACTTGTGACATTAGAACAAAATATATGGACATGAGAACATTTGTATAAAACTAAATTAAACCACAATCTAATTTCATTAACATTTTTATCAAACGTGGACCTTTCTTTAAAAGCCTTATTTCTGCTTTTGTACTGTATGCTTATTTTGTAAATGTAAGCAACTTAGACATGTGCAAACTGGGTGCCGCTGGTACAGAGTCGCCTCTAAGTTGTGCATCTTTGGAAGCGGAGCCACTTGCAAAGTTACAAATAATGACGTGCACACCGCCACGTGAAATGGGGGCTCGTCCATTCTCCCTCAACTGGGACCTCCCAGACCGCGATTATTATTATTATTTTTTTTTTTTCCACACACACCTTCACGCTCATGCGGACGTGGCGTGCATATACCAGGCTTAAAGTGTTGTTTTTGTTTGTTTGTTTTTTTTTTGTTTTTTTTTTTCAGCAAAATCCACTTGCACATTAGCATAATTGGACACAAAATGCATTGACCACCTGCTGCATACCCTTATTCTGTTTATGTTTGCTTGTAGATGCAGATGGAGGCAAAACGCTCCAGTTGCTGTATGAGGAGGTTGATGAATCAGAAGTAGAGATTATCCATGTGCCCTCACCAGCTTTGGAGGAGCGGAAGGCAGATGTATATAGATATCCTCGCACCGGTAATCACAAACACACACTGTTAAAAGCAACCTAAAATATGGTTGGGAACCGAGAATCAATTACATAAAAAAAAATAAATAAAAAAAAAACAATAAAAAATAAATACAACATACAGTGGAACCAATGTAGTTTATTTTGTGAACAAATGACTCCTGATTTGATAAAGACAAACTATGAATCACTGAACTGATATGTCTAATTGGGTTGAATCAATCTAAAGGCTAACTCTTATTGAATCAGTCAAAGTGGGACTTGACTTACCTATTGGACAGCAAGTTTACTGTCATCATTTCCAACTCTCCTCAACGTCCTCAGTCGTACTTGGTTATCACCGGAATCATTAAAGGGTTAGTTCACCCAAAAATGAAAATTCTGTCATTAATTACTCACCCTCATGTCGTTCCACACCTGTAAGACCTTTGTTAATCTTCGGAACACATTAAGATATTTTAGTTGAGATCCGATGGCTCTGTGAGACCTCCATAGGGAGCAATGACACTTCCTCTCTCAAGATCCATAAAGGTACTAAAAACATATTTAAATCGGTTCAAGTGAGTACAGTGGTTCAATATTAATATTCAAGTTCAAGATGGCGCCAGGATGTTTGCCGGCTTGCCACAGTCTGTCTTTATCTCTTTTGTTTGTATTGTTTTTTGTTTGTTTTATTACGCGCTCTGTTTGCTCCCCTCTGGTATATGATCGCATGACTACTTAATATTCGATCGGTTGTGACCGATTGTTTATTTAGCGATCCCAGAGATGATTGGCATCTGCACTCGTATTTTGTGCCAGTCGCAGGAAAATGTGCTACCTGCCGGGATGTTTGTGCATGTGGAGGAAACGGCGAAGGAAGCGTGGGAAGCGTGCTGGAGTCCTTGTGAGATCGAAGAGGATCGGGAAGTTTCCAGTCATCGGACCAGCTTCTTTGATGGCGGAGGGCGTGAACTTGAGATGTTCATACATTGTGCCTGTCTTTCCATCTTCGGCGTTGATGCCTCAGTCCTCGCGGATGGTGTACGTGAGGCGACAGTCTGCAGATCGAGGAGTTAATCATCGGAATCTTCGCTATTTGCATGACAGTAGTTCGGTAAAATTGTATGATTCCTCTCTGCGATCCTCTTCTTATGCCACTTCCACTCCAGTGTCAATGGCGTTGATAAACGCGAGATCTCTGGCAAATAAGACCTTCATCCTGAACGATCTTTTTCTTTCTCATGAAATTGATTTTTTATTTGTTACTGAGACTTGGCTTAATGCTGGTGAAATGACTTCTCTTTCTGAACTCTCTCCTCCTGGCAGCAGTTTTTTCAGTACCCCTAGGTCTGTTGGTCGTGGCGGGGGTCTTGCAGTTGTTTTTAAAGACAAGTTTAAGTGTAGATTTTCACCTTCTGCGTCCTTTAGCTCTTTTGAATCTCAGTTAATTATGCTGAATTCTTTTAAATCTGTGTTATGTGTTTTGATTTATAGACCCCCAAACTCTCATGGGGATTTTATACAGGAGTTTTCTGAATTTTTATCTGGTATTGTCCCTTCTTTTGACAATATTTTAATTTTGGGGGATTTTAATATACATGTGTGCTGTCCTTCAAAGCCCCTGGTCAAAGAATTTTTAAATTTATTAGTCTTTTTATAAGAGATTTTTTGCAATGTGTTTCGGGTCCAACTCAATACAAGGTCAAGCGTATGACCACGTTCATATCTCTGGGATTTTCTATTGATAGCGTGAAGATATACTGTTTTTTCTGACCATAAGACTGTTATTTTAAATACTAATTTTCCTTGTGTTGTGCCGGGTATTACTGTTTCTGCCTCGATTTCGTCTCGCATACTTAATCCATGTACAGCGAGTAGTTTTTCAGCTGTTTTTAATGTCTCTCCTTTATTTTCATTGATGGAGTCACACTCTATCTGTATGGGTTTAGAAGAGTTGGTCGATCAGTTTAACTCTACTTGCGTAGAGATTTTAGATGCTGTGGCTCCTGTCAAAGTCAGGGGAAGAAAAGTCAAATCGCAGCCCTGGTTGCACAGTACTACCCGTGCTCTTAGGCAGGAGTGTAGGAGGGCTGAATGCAAATGGGTTAAAGATAAATCACAAGTCTCTTATGAGATTTTTAAAAGCCGTTTGAATGAGTATCAAAGAGCTGTTAAATTGGCTAGATCAAATTATTTCTCTGTCATCGTTTCCAGAATCTGTAATAATTCTAGAGTACTTTTCTCTACTGTAAATGCTGTTCTTCATCCTACTGCTACTCCTGCACTCACTCCTTCTGCTGACATGTGTGAAGAGTTTTTAAACTTTTTTATTGGTAAGGTTGATGGAATTAGATCTCTAATTTCATCTGTTGGTAATGATTTTATTGTTTCTTTTGCCCCTCAGAACCATTTGACCAGTTTTATGCCTGTTTCTTTGCAGCAGCTTAAGGATATAACTGCTAATATGAAGCCCACCAGGTCTCCTGGTGATGTGCTTCCTTCTTCTCTGTTTAAGCAGGTACTTGATTCAATTGGCCCAAGTATTCTGTCTATTATAAATACTAGTTTGTCATCTGGTGTTGTTCCGGTGAGTTTTAAGCACGCGGTTATTCAGCCCCTTTTTAAAAAAACCCAGCTTAGATCCCTTTGACATGAGTAGTTTTTGTCCGATTTCAAAATTGCCTTTTATTTCAAAAATACTAGAAAAAGTTGTGCTCGCACAGCTTAATGACTTTTTAATTAGGAATAACATCTGCGATAGATTCCAGTCAGGTTTTAGAGTTGGTCATAGTACAGAATCGGCTCTTTTGAGGGGGTGTCTAATGATATCCTACGAGGTGTTGATTCTGGAAACTGTGTTGTCTTGCTGTTGTTAGATCTTACAGCGGCATTTGATATAGTTGATCATAACGTTCTCATTGATCGTCTTAGGGATCAGGTTGGTATTCAGGGCTTAGCCCTGAAATGGTTCTCTTCCTATTTAAAGAATAGGACTCTTTCAGTCAGCTTAGGGGATTATTTTTCTTCCATTGCCCCCCTTGTGTGTGGGGTTCCACAGGGCTCAATACTGGGACCAATTTTATTTTCCCTTTATATGCTCCCTTTAGGTTCTATTTTTGAGAAATTTGGGATTCAGTATCATCTTTATGCAGATGATTCTCAAATTTATGTACCACTGAAACATGGGCATAAAAGTGCCATTCAGTCTCTTCATGCATGTTTGGCAGAAGTTAAGTGCTGGCTTGCAAATAACTTTCTCCAATTAAATGAGGATAAGACTGAGATCATTTTATTTGGAAATAAGGGGTGTGTGGATGATGACTGCCTGGGGATGTTTCCTGGGAAAAAACTGTCTAGCGTGAGGAACCTTGGTGTCATTTTTGACTCTGAGCTCAAATTTGAGCAGCAAATCAATGCTGTTGTTAAGAATAGTTTCTTCCATCTTAGATCAATATCTAAATTGAAATCTATTCTTACCTTTAATGATATGGAGAAGGTTGTTCATGCCTTTGTATCTTCACGTTTGGATTATTGTAATGTATTGTACTTGGGTGTGAGTCAGGCTTCTCTCTCCCGTTTGCAGCTCGTTCAGAACTCAGCTGCTAGAATTTTAACGGGTACTAAGAAGAGGGAACACATTACTCCAGTTTTAATTAAACTACATTGGTTACCCATACGTTACAGAATTCAATACAAAGCACTGTTGTACGTTTTTAAGTCCCTGCATGGTCTAGCCCCTGAGTATGTTACTGATTTAATCAGATCTCTGCACTCAAACAATCAGTTGCTTCTTGTGGTTCCACGTATGCGTTTAAAATGTAAAGGTGATCGGGCGTTTTCTGTTGCAGCTTCTAGGCTTTGGAATGACCTTCCTCTGTCTCTAAAAACTTGTCCTTCATTGGGTGTTTTTCAGAGTGCGCTTAAAACTTATTTGTTTTCTTTAGCTTTTGACAATGCTTTGTAAGTGTGTATGTCATATGTCTTTTTTTGTTTTTTATGTTTCTCTTTTATACTTTCTGTACAGCACTTTGGTTCCACTTGTGGTGTTGAAAGTGCTTTTATAAATAAAGTTGAGTTGAGTTAATATTATAAAGCGACAAGAATATTTTTGGTGCACCAAAAAATACAAAATAACGACTTATTTAGTGATGGCCGATTTCAAAACACTGCTTCATGAAGATTCGGAGCACAAATGAATCAGTGTATCAAATCTGCTGTTCGGAGCGCCAGAGTCACGTGATTTCAGCCATTGGCAGTTTGACACACGATCTGAATCATGATTCATTACACTGATTAATTTGTGCTCAGAATTTTCCTGAAGCAGTGTTTTGAAAACGGCCATCACTAAATAAGTCGTTATTTTTTATTTATTTATTTTTTTGGTGCACCAAAAATATTCTCGTTGCTTTATAATATTAATATTGAACCACTGTACTCACATTAACTGATTTAAATATGTTTTTAGTACCTTTATGGATCTTGAGAGAGAAAGTATCATTGCTCCCTATGGAGGCCTCACTGAATCATCGGATTTCAACTAAAATATCTTAATTTGTGTTCTGAAAATGAACAAAGGTGTTACGGGTGTGGAACGGCATGAGGGCAAGTAATAAATGACAGAATTTTCATTTTTGGGTGAACTAACCCTTTAAGTGTAATTGAAACCAGAATTAATGGGATAAATATGTGTGGAAGTGCAACTCTTGAGTGTATTCTTAAAAATATTACTAGCAATATTTTGTAATTGGAGTTGTGCTTAATGTTAATTAATAATGCTGATGATCCCCTCTCAATGCTTTTAGGAAGCAAGAACCCTCAAATTAGCCTGAAACTAGCTGAGATTCGAACTGACCAGCACGGAAAGGTAGGTGCCTGTGCCCAAGCTTACTTTTTCTTTCTTTATGCCTGGTTAAAAGGCTTTATAATGATTTCATATTCTTTTTGTAGATTATTAGCACACAAAACAAGGAGCTTGTTCTCCCATTCACAACACTCTTTCCTGGGGTTGAGTACATTGCGAGAGCTGGATGGACAAAAGATGGCAAATTGTAAGTAACAACAAATAATTGCTTTGAAGAAATCCACACTCATGTTTTCTTATACACTGATGAGCCAAAACATTGACCAGTCAAAGGTGAAGCAAATATCATTTATCATCTGCTAACAAGGCCACATATCAAGGTCTGGGTAGATTGTAATCAAACAATCAGTTCTCGTAATCAATTTGTTAGATGCAGGAGATCTGAGTGACTTTGACAATGGCCAAATTGTAATGGCAAGGCATGTGGGTTGCTCCCAGTCTGCAGTGGTGAAAATTTACCAACAGTGGTCTGAGGAGGGACAAACCACAAACCGGCATCAGGGTGTTGGGTGCCCAAGGCTCACTGATGCATGGGGACACAAGGCTATCCTGTCTCGTCCGAGCCAACAGAAGATCTACTGTGGCACACAAAATGTTAATGATGGTTTTGGGAGGAATGTGTATGGGGCTGCTTAGCTGCAGACCAATCAGGGTGCTAATGACGACCCCTGTCCACCATTGAAAGCACGGTGATGAGCAAGCAAGTGTTGGAACTGGACCTTGGAGCAGTGGAAAAAGGACATTTGTTCCGCTGAGTCCCTTTTTCTTTTACATCACATGGACGGCAGTGTACATGTGCCCAGTTTACCTAGGGAAGTGATGGCACTAGGATGCACTGTGGGATGACGGCAAGCCAGTGAAGAGAGTGTGATGCTCTGGGCAATGTTCTGCTCTGGGTCCGGTCATTCATGTGGATGTAATTTTAACACCACTTCATGACAATGGTGTTCCCTGGTCTCTTTCAGCAGGATAATACACCCTGCCACACTGCACACATTGTTCAGGAATGGTTTGAGGAACATGATGATGAGTTCAAGGTGTTGCCCTGGCCTCTAAATTCCCCAGATCTTAATCCAATTGATCATCTGTGGGATGTGCTGGAACAAGAAGTTCGATCCACAGCAGCTCCACCTCACAACCTACAAGAATTGAAGGATCTGCTGCTAATGTCTTGGTTCCAGGTACCACAGGACACCTTCAGGGATCTTGTAGAGAGTCCATGACTCGGTGACACTGTTTTGGCAGCACATGGTGGACCAACAGTATATTAGGCAGATGGTCAATGTTTTAAGGCTCATCGGTGGATATAAACTCAGCAAAAAGAAGCATTCCTTTTTCTGGATACTGTATTTCAAATATAATTTTCTAAAATCCAAATAAGCTTTACAGATAATTATTGGTAAGGGTTTAAACAATGTTTTTCATGCTTGTTCAGTGAGCAATAAACAATTTTTACAACTGTAGAACCGTCCTTAAAACACTAACAGATTAATGGCGGTAAACAATTAAGGTCATGGTTACAATAACTTAGGACACTCGAGATCTTTCTACTAACTCTGGGGAAAAAACACCAGGAGAAAGATGGCCAGGGTCCCTGACCACCTGCGTAAACATGCCATAGTCCTGCTGCAGAGAAGCATGAGGGCTGCAGATGTGAAAAGAGCAATAAACTGCAATGTCCGTAATGTAAGAGACCTAAGACAGTGTTAAAAGGAAACAGGAAGAACTGCTGATCGTCCTTGCAGTGCCAAACCACGTTACCATATGTCCCCCCAGATGTGTTTGAGAAATTGCCTTGGTGGAAGAGTGGAATAACATCTCACAGCAAGAACTGGCAAATCTGGCTCAGTCCATGAGTATTAGATTCACTGTAGTATTAAAAGCAGCTAGTGGCCACACCACATACTGGCTGTTACTTATGATATTGAGCCCCTTTGTTCAGGGGCTTATTTTTCCATTTCAGTTTGTCCAATATCTGTAAAATTTGTTCAGGGGCCCATTATTCCATTTCGGTTTGTCAAATGTCTATGAAATTTGTTTAGTTTATGTCTCAGTTGTTGAATCTTTTTGTTCATACAGATATTTACACATTTAGAAATTTGCTGTAAAACAGTTGAAAGTGACAGGATGTTTCTTTTTTGCTGAGTTATTATTGTAATATGAAAGGAATACAATGGAACACAGAAAGACAATCCTTTTTTCCATACAAAAGTGTTCATTGATCAAGGACTGTCAAGCTCTGAAAAAATCCACAATAAAAGCAGTCCATAAAATAAGTCTTCTGAAGTCATACTATAGCTTTAGTTGAGTTTGAGCAATAGGTCAAAATTTAAGGCATTAATTACCAAAAAATATATCTTCCACTGTGGCATTTAAACCTCATTTGCACATGCAAACTTGGGGTTTCATTGTTTTGTAACCAATTCAAAGTTGTTTGTTAGTACTGTTAGCATGTTGGGTGTTTGTTTTGTCAATTCATAATTAAAATTAAAAAGAAAATGTAAAAGTAAAAAAAACATTCAAAATCTGAATAACTATAATAATATTTCAGTGAAACTAAAAGAACTTTTACTTTATTTTCTCTCTCCCAAGTGCTTGGGCAGTGTTACTAGACCGCAGTCAACAGAAGCTTCAGTTAGTGCTGTTACCACCTGCGCTCTTCATAGCTGTGAGTGTGGATGATCCTCAGTGGGAGGAGCATGTGGAAGCCATGCCTGAGGGAGTCCAGCCCTTCATCATCTATGAGGAGATCACTGACGTCTGGATCAACGTAAGACCCTTCAATAATACTAAAGTGTAGTGGTGCACTGATATCGAAGTTTACGGACGACAGCTTGGGACCAGTCTTTAGAACCATGTGACACTCTAGTCTTTAGAATCATGTGACACTAAAGACTGGAGTAATGGCTGCTGAAAATTCAGTTTTATTGATATTTTAAAAAGTATTAATTTAAAATAGAAGTTGTTTTATTTCTAATATTTCACAATAGTACGATTCAAATGAATGCAGCCTTGAGCTGAAAAATCTTACCAACCACCAAACATTTAAACGGTAGTCTGTGTATTCTGGAATGTTATACTATAATGCTAGTTGCTGCACACCAAAGTCCCTTTAAGAAAAGTCCTTTCAACATCAAATTCTTCATAGCTGTTTGCCAAGCTTTCGATTAAATTTCATATTTGAAATCACCAATGAAATCTGTCAACAACTGTCTCATAAATTTTGTTACAAAATGCTCGAATCATGACAAAAAAAACTGTCTTTATCAGGCTAGATATTAATGCGTCTGACTGTTTCTATAGGAACCGGAGCTTCTAACGACAGTGACGCGAGGACTTTACCAATCGGCGATAGGCTCTTATTTAGAAGGCGGGACTTATTCCGCCATACTGCGCGTTGCACTTTCTCCCATTCAAAACAATAAGATTGACGTGTTTTGTGTTATTCTATAGTCTTTGCTGCAAACTGCACAAAATACACAGGAGGTATCTTTTTAAAAGCAAATTTTTGTTGGTTTTATCAAGTCATTTGTCACACTTAAAATGTCGATCAAGTTAAACACGTTGCAATGTGGGATAGATTATCAATTTTTTCTAAATGTAGATGGTCATGCAGGTATTTTATACACACAGAACATTTGCATACTATATTAATTAATAACATACCATTAATTTGAAAATGGTATAGTAGTATGTTATTTAAAACATGGCCAAAGTCTTGGTTTATTTTGACTGTTTTGTATTAATTTCTTGTCTTATTCCCATTAGGTCCATGATATCTTCTATCCCTTCATTCAAACAACTAATGACAAGATCACCTTCCTGTGGGTGAACGAATCACAAACGGGCTTCTGCCATTTGTACAGAATAACCAGTCTCTTACAGCCAGGCTGCCAGCAGTGGTCCAGAGAATACAGTCCTTCAGAAGGTCAGACGCTTGAGCTTATGCTAATGCAGAGAAGACTTATCAAAGATCAGTTTGTGTCTGAAAAGAAAGGATATATGGATGTGCTGAGTTGATTTTAGAACAGCAGTAAACATACAGTTGTCTCTTTGCCCAGATTTGATCAGAAGTGCAAATATGCAGATATGATGCAATGAAAAGGATACTGTGCAAATATAAAACATTATTACAAATGTTCTGACACCCAATCAAACAAGTTATATTTAATGATACCATTAAAATAAAAACTATTTAATGCATAAAACTTATAAATTGTTTTACCCTAAAAACTGCTTTACATACTAGTCAGTACGTTGAGGGGAAAATGTGGCACGAAGCCACAGCAACACTGGCTGATCACCTTATGAGCATAAATATATTGAAAAAAACATGTATATTCTTAACACCGTATTAGAAACTTTATACATCTACAAACATTATGCAGTTCTTAGCCAATCAATAGTTTATGAACATTTAAATATAAAAAAAAACACATTTTCAGTAATTCCATAGTTAAGAATGTTATAAAACTAGTGATATTGTTTTTAAACTATAATAAACCATAAAAACAATCTCTTTTATGAGTCACACTTAACCTACTCCATGTTTTTTATTTGAAGTCTGTATTTTGTACTTTTATAAGCCCTGCTAAGTTGAAGTACTGAATATGGAATTAATATTAATTATGTTATGTACTATACTACACAAAAATTTCTCTTTGAGGTGTTTAAAAACACCTAGATGGAGCATAACCGAATCAAGCGTAATGCAGGACTCTTACACATTTTTAAAAAATTTAACTGTTTTTAACTTAAAGCTGAAAAAGTAGATATCCCTAAAAAGTGTTTGTAGATTAACAACTGAAAAAAAGTGCAGATGGGGAAATATTAACTAGATGAAAAAGTCATACCTTGTGATTCAGAATTTTGTAGTAATTCTTTCATTTGATTATTTTAAATGTATGATTGTACTTAAGTTCTATTGACCCATTAACATTAAAAAAGTGCCATTTTTGTAGTGTTACATATGTAGGCCCAAAATCTGCATAAATAAATAAATATTGTAAAATAAAGAAATAAAAAAACGTAATATTTTTTTATTTTATTTTTTAAATTTAGTCCTGCATTTATTTTTGCATTACTTTTTTTCCATCATGTCCAAAACATCAATGGCGTCAGATCCTAGGTTGATGGCACCTGAGCACCCAGTGGACCCTAGGTTTCTAGTCTAATGGTGGTGTTTATTTTGTAATCACAGAGAAAATCTTGACTCTTCAATAACTGAAATGATCTGGGTCAGAGTCGTGCACGAGGGTGGGTACCTGACGGGTGACACACTAATATTTGATTTAATGTGTGGAATAATTTGCAGGGGTGGACTGCGGGTCCAATAACCAAGACTATTTTACTCATTTCTGTACATTTGACAGCTGATTTCAAACAGTCCTGAATTTAAATGCAGAGTGAATTTTCTAAAATGTTTAGTAGCTTTAAGCTTACAGATAGATCTACTAATTCTTCGTTCTATTAGCTAGCTTGTGTTGTTCAATGCAATATTTAATCAATTGCATCAATCCAGAATGCCTAATGTTGGTTTTATTGCCTGTGTTAGACTACATGAGAAAATTATTTTGGTCTAGCCTATCTCACGTAGGAGATTTAATGCCCCCCGCATTAAATCTCCTACGTGAGATAGGCTAGACCAAAACCATGGTTCGGGTCATGGTTTTTATGTCAGTCGAGTGGGGTTGGGTACGGAATAAAATTGGTGTTAATACGGATAACGAGTCTGGTGTTATGTTAAAAGATGTTGGTGCAGGACCCGTGCAGGACTCTGATCTGGGTTGTGTTTCCCAACCATCCAATGGCTTCCTTTGAAGAACTGAAATAACCCAGGGCTGCATTTCCAAAAAGCATCGTAAGCTTAGGTTTATGATACTTTTTTTTTCTTTTCCTCTCTATGATTACAAAATACTCTTATTAGACCAGAAACCTAATGTCCATTGGGTGTCATCAACCTAAAATCTGATGATTTAATGGTTCCGGATTTGAAGATGATGCTGTGAGGAACGATCACATAAGTAGCTGGATTCAGCTTCTTGTTTCTATATCTGGAAATCTATGGTTCCTACAAAACAATTCAACATAATGCGAATCTGTGAAAATAGCATGCATCTCTCCACTTGATCTGCCACATCCTATACCAAATTCTGATCTCTATGACTTAGTTAGATCTGATGCTTCTACACATGAGCTCTCAACCACCGGAGTTGCACAAGGACTGCTTCCTTCAATTCCACAAATATAAAAATAAATGAAAAAACAAAATAAAAGTTTTAAAAAAATAACAATGAATACAGGAAATAATATATGAGGGGAAAAAAGAAATACAAAATATATTTATGATTAACTTTAATTGATTTTTTTTTTTTTTTTTATTATTATTATTATTTCTGCAAGTTTGGGCCTCCATAGTTCTGTAGTCATGTTTTTAACTATTGCTTGTGCTAAACAAAATGTATTAAGCATGGGGCCGTGTAATATGAATGACTTACCTTTTTTTATCATTATTATTATTATTAGATGATTTTAAATGCCCGATAGAAGAGGAGGTGGCTTTAACGAGTGGAGAGTGGGAAGTCTTGGCTAGACACGGCTCAAAGGTTTGCTGTATTATTCAACAAATTCAAAATACAAATGTCTTGCACAAATTCCCGTTCTTTACATTTTGCCTTCATCTACATTTGCAGATCTGGGTCAACGAAGACACCAAACTGGTGTACTTCCAGGGCACAAAAGATACTCCACTTGAGCACCATCTTTATGTTGTGAGCTACGAATCTCCTGGAGAAATTGTCAGACTTACTAAGCCGGGTTTCTCTCACAGCTGCTCTGTTAGCCAGGTTTGTGTGTGTGACAATTTTAAGGCCTGTTCACACCAAATAAGTGGTGACAAAATGGCATTCTTAAATAAAAATTGCTTTTTACAAGAAAAAAATCCCCTGGAAATATAGCCTGAAGGAATTTGGTAGTTAATTATACGTTTCTGCTTAGCATATCCTGAATTTGTCACTTTTTTTTCCTGGTTTTAGTCAAGAATTTTATTTTGTTGCATCTTTGGCTTGTATCAGGTTGCATGGGTGGGGAAAAATCGATATGTTACAATTCAGTAACACTTTAGAATAAGATTGTGTACATTATCATTAGTTAATACAGTAGTATTGTGACCCATTAACAATACTTTTACAGCATTTATTATTCTTGGTTTGTTATTTATGTTAATGTTAGAACTTGTATGTATTTTTTAAAATTGCATAAACATTAGTATTCGTTAAACAATTTTACATTTTTAATTGATAATTATTCTGTTGGTTGCAAACCATATGTCGATAACGTCTTGCAGTGACAAAAAAAACTGAAGAAGCTTGATTTTACAATATCTTGAAGCAAACCAAGCTGTGTTCCATGACAGGCAGTCTCTGATGATCTTTTTCTCTTGTTTCAATATAGAATTTTGACATGTTCATTAGCCACTACAGTAACGTGAGCACCCCGCCATGTGTTCACGTCTACAAGCTGACGGGTTCTGACAGTGACCCCATACACAAAGAGCCGGAGTTCTGGGCGAGCATGATGGAGGCTACAGGTGAGAGCAGGGCTGTGAGGTCAGGGTGATGTTGCACAGCAGTGGGAAAGAGTAACAGATGCTCTAACAACATGTTTGCTTTTGTCTGTGTTGTGCAGGTTGCCCGGCTGATTATGTCCCTCCTGAGATATTTAGCTTCCCTGCTAATTCCGGTTTCCGCCTATATGGAATGCTGTACAAACCACACAACCTGAAACCAGGCAAAAAACACCCCACAATCCTGTTTGTGTATGGCGGTCCACAGGTTGGTTTGGCTAAAAAGTGTTGCTATAGATTTTTGAAAATTGCCCATTAAAATTTCAGAAAGTAAGTTTCATCCAAAAAGAAGATCATTTACTCATCCTCAGGATGTTCCACACCTGTATGTAGCTTTTTGTTGTTGTTGTTGTTGTTGTTTTTTCAACATCCTAGCTTTGGCTGGGTCTTTCAAGCTCCAAAAAAAAAAACATTTTTAAAAAAATATATAAAGTTGGTCTGTGTAAGTTACATATGATAGATTTCTGTTACAAAAAGTCTTTATTTGCTAAAAAATTTACCTCTAGCTTAACCTTAGCTTAAATGACCTTAGCTAACTCTCCATCATGTTTATGATAAAAGAATTACCTGACAAATGTGTTACTTCTGAGTTTTTCTGAGTTCTTTTTTTTTTATATATAAATTGGTTTATATCAGGATGTCACAAAACTGATTTATTTGTAAAACTTCATAGAAAGAGTCAGCATTCTGAGACATGCGCTTAGGCCTGCACATGGACATTGGCTGCTCCAGCCTGAAAAATAAGCTTTTTTAATGCTATTTGAGCATAAGACAATACATTTATGATACAGTTGTTGTCAGGTTTCAAAGGTGATTTCAAATATGAAATTTAATCGTAAGCCTGGTAAACAGCTTTGTAGAATTTGATGATTACACTTTATTTTTTTGGTGATTATTTTTGGGTGGGCTATGCCTTCTAAAAGCAGTACTGAATTGAATGTTTTTACATTATGGTTTGTGACACATCAGTTAAAAGTTGCATTGTATGTTCTTTAATTTATCTACGTTTAACATGTTTCTGTTTTTCTTTTCTTTTCTGTTTTTTTTTTTTTTATTTTTAGGTGCAGTTAGTAAATAACTCCTACAAGGGTGTGAAGTATCTGCGTCTGAACACCTTGGCATCTCTGGGTTATGCAGTGGTGGTCATTGACGGAAGAGGGTCATGCCAAAGAGGTCTTAAGTTTGAGGGGGCCCTTAAAAACAAAATGGTAACTAGAATTGACAGTCTAGTAATTGTAGCCAGACATTTGAGTATCAGCATAAAGTCTGAAAAACATCACTGCCATTTGCTAAGGAACTGCCCACATAGACGGGAAGAGATTGTTTGATTGATTTTATTTAAAATGTTAAAAGGTGATTGGTCATATAATAATATATATTAACATATTGCTGTCTGGTGGAAACCTTGTATCTCCAAAAATGCTACTTTTCAGGAAATGGAAAAAACACTGTATTTTTTAAATAATTAAACATCGCATTTTTTCAAAGATGATAATGTGATTTATATACTATGTGGTCAAACACTTGCAATGTGAGTGCTCGGCTCACACAGCACATTGGGCCAAAATCCCAAGATGAAAAAACAATATATATAGGAGTGGAGTCATGAGGTTTGAGTATCCAGTGGAGATACAAGCTCTTTGTAATACTTTTCATTGGTTATATATTTGCAAAACCGACAGACAGACGTAAAGGGTGGCCAATAATAATAGTGATTTTAAAAAAAGAAAAAAAAAAAGGACAAAATATAAAGATGGAAGGTTTCTGCCCAACAGGAACTATATATTAAGGTGTCTTTGTACAGCTGACTTAAATTCCGCATGAAATGAAACGAACCCTATCTATTTTCTAAATACATATTATAGATCTTATTATGAACAATTCATCCATGTACGTTTTTTGTTTTTAACTCATAATGTTTAATCAAAATGTCATAACTATGCCACATTTACAGTGCAAATTTAGCAATATAAATTGTATAAAGCCAGTCAATCAGTGTAACTGGCAATTTCGGCCAGCTCTTCTCATGTGAGTTCTGTCAGAACCTGACATTAAAAACAGTCTCACATTTAACACATTATCGTCTGCTTTTAAAAGGTCAGCCAGCATGTGTTGAAAACAGGTTGCATAAATGCTTTAAATAGACATAAATATGATCATGCTGCAATTTAAGTTGACAGAATGATTGGTCATGAAATGTTAAGGTGTTAAAATGATTAGTGAGTGACAGCTCACTGGCTCAGACACATGATCCCACTTGTTACTCACAGTCAGTGACTGAATTAGACCATAGAATTAGACGCTTCCAGTTCTGTCCAACACCTATTTGTATCACTGCTTATTGAAGGTCACTTAGGTGATAATAACTTGTATTGGGACATGACTACTGCTTATTAAATTACATTTTAATATTTTATAAATGAAGGATAGGCCATTTTTGTCTTAGACCTGTAAGCAACCACCTAACATTCACCCAGAACAAAGCCACCACTAATGTTCAAAAGTGTGGGAACAGATGTTTTCTCTCTCTCTCTCTCTCTGTCTCTCTCTGTCTCTGTCTCTGTCTCTCTCTCTCTCTCTCTTTTTCAGGAATTAATAAAAAGTGACAAAAGACATTTAGAATGTTATAAAAAGATTTCTATTTCAAATAAATGCTTTTATTTTAGACATTTTCTCTTCAGCAAAGAATACAGAAACAAAATGTATCATGGTTTCCACAAAAATATTAAGCAAAACTGTTTTCAACATTGATAATAAGAAATGTCAGCATATTAGAATTCTGAAAGATCATGTGACACAACTGGATTAATGCTTGTTGAAAATTCAGCTTTTCAATCACACAAATAATTTAAACATTTTAAACTAATAATATTTCACAGCATCGTTTTACTGTATTTTTGATCAAATAAACGCAGCCTTAGTGAGCATTAATAGAGACCTCTTTAAAAAACATTAAAAAATCATTCCAACCACAAACTTTTTAACAGTAGTGTGTGTATGTATGTTATAAAATTGTTAGTGTATTTGAAATAAGCATTCAAATTATCTTGAGTATTTCACATGGTTGAAGGTAAAGATCACTAAATGCAGAGTACAAGGCTTTAGGTAAGCTATAAAACATGGTATATGGTACCCTTTATTCATATTACTATAATTTTTTTCCTCAACCTCAGGGGCAGGTGGAGATTGAAGATCAGGTGGAGGGGCTCCAGTTTGTGGCAGAGAAGTACAAGTTCATAGATTTGAGTCGGGTTGCCATTCATGGTTGGTCTTATGGTGGATTCCTCTCTCTCATGGGCCTCATTCACAGGCCAAACATCTTCAAGGTGAGATTAACAGCTGCTTCAATGTTATGTCAACTTCCCAATATTTTTATTTTTTTTTTTTAGAACTTGCTCTCAACCCCACCCATGCATGCCCTTTCACCAGCAGGTGGCATCTCAAATGCACCTTACTAAAGATCAAATTTCTGAACTTTGTTGCTTTGCTGAAATTGTAATCACAGTCAGTTAGCTTTTTTATGTTTTTGGAATGACTAAAATAGAAAATAAGCACTGTATTTTGGATATATGGAAGAAACATTTTCAAATGTGTGTACTTTGAGACTATAATTAGTATCTGTAGTTTTATATGTTAAGCAAGTTACCCATTCTGTGCTCCAGGTGGCCATAGCAGGAGCTCCCGTGACAGTGTGGATGGCATACGACACTGGCTACACCGAACGCTACATGGACGTGCCTGAAAATAACCAGCAGGGATATGAGGCGGGCTCCGTCGCCCTGCACGTCGACAAACTTCCCAACGAGTGAGTTACTGTGGCTCAGGCCAGAGGACGTGCAACATTTGTTTCGCCCTGATTATGTGTTCTTGGCAACAACTTCATCTCAGTGATTGTCTCTTACCTTAAAAAATACACCCAGCAACTAAAGTTGCTTGGATTTTGTTATAATAGTCAGAGAAGTCTATTTTTATGGCAGTTTATTGAGCATTTAGACAGAATTTAGCATTTTTTGTTTTTCTTGGGTTGTTGTTGAGTATCATATTTAATATTATATGAACCATGAGAGCCTGATGGATGGTATATGAAAATTTGGAGGTCATACTCCAGAGAACAAAAACCTTTTATTCAGATGCGCCAACTGATCAAAAATAAGCAGACTGGTGCAGTTGCTGAAATGTATACGGTCAAAGTGTAAGATGAAATTATGATACCTTGTAATGTAAGCATTACTTGCAAAAAATGCATATAAATATCAGTTGTCAGTCTATCTCCCAATGATATGTCTTAATAAGATGCTTAGTTTTATTTAAATGCTTAGTTTTGTGATCAAATCTCTGTAGCTTTTATTGTGGTGGGGGATGGGGTTGTCGCATTACATATAGTGGAATGGAATGCAATGCAATACAGTGATGAATGTAAGATGTATAAACATTCCTCAAAAGCCTGATGTTTCATATTTGATACATTTTAATATGATTCTTTTAAACAATTATGTATGGCTAATTAAGTAACCCTAAGTTGTTCAGTTCAGTAAGTGTTCATTGCGGAATATTTTGAAATATGGACATTTTTTTAAATATACTAAAAGGCCTTTTTCTTGCTTAAAAACATATAAATTATCAATCAAACAAATGGAGATGTAGAAAATTTTGTACAGAAGGTTTTTGATCATGTTGATAGTTTAGAGGCTTTGGAAAATTGCTTATCAAATATGATACAGTAGGCTTTATAAGGGTAACATACCCTTTCTAGGTAAATTTCGTCTTGATAGATATGAATCTCTCTCCAGTTCAATTAAACCATATAGATAACTCCTCTCAGAATGCATTATTAAAGCATTATTATTATCTTGTCACTGTGCTAACTGCTTTTGTTTTTTGTTTTTTTACCCAAGGCCAAACCGATTACTGATTTTACATGGGTTCCTTGATGAAAACGTGCACTTTTTCCACACCAACTTCCTGGTGTCTCAACTCATCCGTGCGGGAAAGCCATATCAGCTACAGGTTCGAAAACTGAATATTAAAACAGACATTTAGAATGTTAGTATTTTTTTTTTTTTCTTCAACCACATAATTTATCATACATTTTCTTCATAGATCTACCCCAACGAGAGACACAGCATTCGCTGTCCTGAGTCCGGAGAGCACTACGAGATCATGCTACTGTACTTCCTCCAACAGCACCTCTGATAAGGGCCTACTCCATTCTCGTCCTCCACTTCCTTGAGCAGCAATGACAGAATACGGCCCTCGCTGGTCCCTGAACCCATCTTTTGCTTTCTTGCACTCTTTCTGGAAGGAGTGTCTTTGCAGCAGCCAGAAACAGACTTGTCCCCAAACTCTGTGTAATTTTGTGCATGTCGGCACACTTTTAACAGAAAGGACACGTCTGAGAACGGAGAAGAACCCAGTAGCTCATTAACCTCATTAAACAGATATTGGATTATGTGCCACACCTAGGTAATGTTTCTTTTCCGGCTCCCTTTGGAACACTGATTATGCTGCCAAATGTGTCTTTATTTTTTAAATTTGTAGTTAGTGGCTTGTCAGAATACGGAGACTGGATTTCTACACATACTTACAGAAATGCTCTTACCACCCCTTCCCCCTTTCCTGTTAACTGCTCATTTAACTTAAGCTCTTTCAGTGCTATGAATGCAGTTGTGTTTCGGTCCAACATGAATTCCAGCGTCACTGTTAGCCATGCTCTTGTGGCTCTCACGTAAGGACACCTCACACTACTACCTGCAGTTCATATTTTAAGTGTGTATTATTAAAGGAACATATTTTTTATGAAGTTGTGGCCATCTGTCTTGTATGCTGTTTTAATCGAAGTAGTGTATTCTTCTCATTTCAAGCTTCCTGGAATATGATGTATTTCTAAGGGACTCAAAATATTTAAAGGGTTAGTTCACCCAAAAATGAAAGTAATGTCATTTATTACTCACCCTCATGTCTTTCTACACCCGTAAGACCTTCGTTCATCTTCGGAACACAAATTAAGATATTTTTGATGAAATCTGATGGCTCAGTGAGGCCTACATCGCCAGCAATGGTACTTCCTCTCTCAAGAGCCATAAAGGTACTAAAAACATCAGTGGTTCTATCTTAATATTATAAAGCGACGAGAATATTTTTTGTGTGCCAAAAAAACAAAATAACGACTTTTTAACAATATCTAGTGATGGCCGATTTCAAAAGACTGCTTCGGAGCGTTACAAATCTTTTGTGTCGAATCAGTGATTCGGATCGCATGTCAAACCGCCAAACTTCTGAACCACTGATTTGATTCGTAAAGCTCCGAAGCTTCATGAAGCAGTGTTTTGAAATCGGCCATCACTAGATATTGTTAAAGTTATTTTGTTTTTTTATTTTGGCACATAAAAAATATTCTCGTCACTTTATAATATTAAGGTAGAACCACTGAACTCACATGAACTGATTTAAATATGTTTTTAGTACCTTTATGGATCTTGAGAAAGGAATGTCATTGCTGGCGATGCAGGCCTCACTGAGCCATCAGATTTCATCAAAAGTATCTTAATTTGTGTTCCGAAGATGAACGAAGGTCTTACGGGTGTAGAAAGACACGAGGGTGAGTAATAAATGACATTATTTTCATTTTTGGGTCAACTAATACTTTTAATGAGGAAAAAAGTGTAGGGTGGGGATTTTTATTCCGTCAGGAATTGGTTGGAACGTAAAAGGTGGGTCAAGTCACATTTATTTACATAGCACTTTATACAATACAGAAAATAAGTGTTAATGTTGTAAAATTATTGAAAAAAATCTATTTCAGCTGTAAAGCCGCTTTACAGAAGGAAACAGTGTCATTATTTATCTCAGTTTAATTCAGTGTTTCAATTCAGTTCCATAACTGTTAGTGAATTCTGTCTGGCTAGTGATGTCAACTGGGAAGGAATGTCACAGGCATTACATTCTGATTTTATTTAGATGGTCATTTATTGAAACTTAAAGGGTTAGTTCAAGTTAGTTAATAGTAAAAAAAAAAAAAACTGTCATTAATTACTCACCCTTATTTCGTTACAAACCCGTAAGACTTTTGTTCATTTTCGAAACATAAATTAAGATATTTTAAATTAAATCTGATATTTCTGACCTTTTATTTTTCAGTCCATGAAACTATCATTTTGATGCTTCAAAAAGTGCTTATAGAGATCATAAAACTAATCCATAATCCATTTATGGACATAATAAATTTAGGCTTTTATTCACTTAAGATCAGCGAACATAAACAGAAGATCAGCCATATATGCTAAGGACAAACCTCATTCGTTCTTGTGGAAGCTCAAACGTTTCTGCGTAATGAGAGAATAAACTTCAGTAGTTCTTGCACATCAAGCAAGCATGCTTGAGCTTCCGTTTACCATATCTATTGTGTGCATTGATGAGTGTTTATATGTGAATAAAAGCATAAATGAAATATAAAGTATAAAGTGATCGGATTAAACCGCTCAGTTCATATGGATTAGTATTATGATCTCTATGAACTTTTTGAAGCATTAAAATGGTTGTTGTGTGGACTGTCAAAGGAGGGAAAGAAAGCTCAGATTTGTTTCGAAGTAGAACGAAAGTCTTACGGGTTAGGAACTACATAAGGGTTTCATTTTTGCTTGAACTAACCCTTTAACTGCAAAACTGATTTGTTCTGTATTTTTCATGTTTGTGATTTCACTGTCAACATGTTAAAATGTCCTACCCCTATTATTTCCATGCAAAGAGGTTAACTAATCATAACAGAGCTTATTTACATATAGAGTTACAGGAGGCAATGAGCAGCAAGTTTTAGTCAAGAGAGGGGGTGGAAAATGGTCAAAATAAATGCCAGAACTCTTGGTGAACTTCAGGAGGAAATGGTTATGACCTCTTGAAGATTTCTTTGTTCTTGAAACATGGCTGTCCTGCTTTTTATTTGCATCCACCGTGGATCTGAATGCAGTTGAGCAACATGAATAGACTTGTTTCCTTAAGGAAACAAAAGAAATGAGTAGCTGGCATGATTCACAGCATTTTCCAAACAGACTGTCAAAGTCTAACTACCTCAAGCTTTTTTTTTTAACAGGATTTATATTCATTGAACTTTTATGGCAGTTTTAAAGGTGTGTTAAGAAATCTTTAAGTACGTTTAATTTAAATCGGTTACACTTTATTTTGATAGTCCACTTTAGATATTCTACTAACTATAACTTTGCAACCATACATCAACTCTCATTAATTTGCAATTTCATGTCAACTAACTCTGAGTATTAGTAGACTGTTAGGTTAGGGTTAGTGTTAATAGAATAACTTGACATGTTTTTGTAAAGTTACAGTCAGTAACATGTCTTTTGGGGATCATCAAAATAAAGTATTAGCAGATATTAAGTAGACAAGTCTCCTAATACTCTAATGACTGGTAGATGTCATGTAGTTACTAATAGCAAGTAGAATGTCTGACTATTGAAATAGTGTGATATTTAAATTTGCTGCCCAACACTTTGGAAGTCCTCAGTCCTGTTTAAAAGCTTCAAATATTGAGATGTGAAAGCATCATTCTGGTGATACACTGATTTTAGCAATAATGTTAGGCTCATGGTTGTGAACATATTCAACTGTAAGGCAGAAGACCAACCTGTGTAATGCCAAATGCTTTAGACAGGAGTGAGAAAGAAACTTGCACAGACAGCATTGCATTTAACTTATTGCTTCCATAAACTTCCACAAAAAGTTGTTCTCATATCAAACACCATTACTGTTGCATATTTGTCATGACCATACATCTTTGCAGGTGTATAGCTTCAGTCTACTTCTTCAGTCAAGACAAAACCCACTCAGCCCCAGATCTGTCAGTCCAAGAGACCGTTCATTTTAATTGAGTTGAAATGGAGAAAAGGCATAAACATTTTGAAGACAGAGCTATGCAGTACAGTGGCTAAGCAACCATGCAATTCTTGAGAATTCTCTGTAATGAAAATACTGTGCAGATTAGTAGTTGAGGTAATGATCATCTTCAGTACAGTAGAAATAGACTGTGGTCCAGCCTGAGACAATGAGTTAAAGGCCATATTTAGGTGAAACATCAAGACTAACTATGCCAAGAGGATACACAGCATGTAGACCGAAATGGTGAATGTGATTTTACCAAATCAGCCAATCCAATAATAGGGATAGGTTTACAGTTAATATCAAGTTTAGGCTAACAAGAGGGTTAAGTGCTTCTACATAAGTGTTATTCACCTATCATTCCCCTTTGATTTAAAGGATAAGTTAGGGTTACGTTTAGGGATAGGACTATGTTTTTTGGACAAGAATGTTCCAGGATCAACAAAAGATGTTGATCCAAGCAAGTCTTACTTGGTTAAATCACGGTGACCATTTTGCTAACCTTTTACTATACTTCAATGACATCAGATATGCATTTTGACTAGTTGGCTATACAGATGCAGGTGGGTTGACTGCAAATGTTATGTAAAATTCTTTTTGTATTGTTAAATTGGATCATGTTTTAATATGATCCTGGCTTTGATTTATTGGTCAGTGTGATGTTTATATAACCAAAATTCACTATTGTTGTGTAGGTGCATTCTCTTAATGAGTAACTGCATGGCATTAAATAATTTTCCTTTAATTATACATTTAAAAAAAAAAGCTAACTTAAATAGCAAAAGCTGCATATCACGATACAATCATTTAAACAAAGCATAGATACCATAGCAATAGACAATAAACAAAATACTGACTGACATAAAATGATACAAAACCATACTTGTAAATGTATGGTAAAAAAATAGTACATCAGAATATGTTTAAATGAGCAACTAAAGGACGTTTGCCTGCTTGCATTTCTGCTGCAGCATCTTTGGACAAAATGAAAGATTGTATTTGAAATCTACAGTAAACATTCTAGTTAAGTTTAAGATTTTACAGGTATTTAACTCAACACCTGGTTTCTTAATTTGTGTAAAGTGCTGAGTTCAGTTATCAGTGTATTGACGTTAATGAACCGAGCAAATAATTATAAATGGCAAAGAAATCTTGCGTAAGTGTCCTAACGGGTAACCACAGACTAGTTAATCATATTAACAATGTCTATGAATGTGTTCTATTACCACAGTGTCATGATTTCAAACTTAAGATCTGAAAAGTGCTATTTTTCTTTCAAATACCACTTTTTTTGATTTGTCTAAATATGTTTTGGATTTATTCTTGGCTGATTACATTCTTTTAGTTTTAAGTCCAATTCTGTTTACCTTTTCTGTGATTGGTCAAAATTACTGGAAGGCAAATGTTTCTCTTTTTGAAAGTGAGACGATGTCCTTTCAGTTCAAAGAACAGATCACAAGGGAACAAAAATACCACCATCAGATCCAGACACGACAGACTACATATGTAATGGCTTGTTATCCAATAGATTGGAGGATAAAAATAAACGCAGAACGGTGGTAGAAAACAAGGGCGGAGTCCATGTAGGTGTTTGTTGCTGCCCTTTTTCAAACAGCATGTAATTACAGGGTCACAGGTTGCCTGTGTTATGAAGCCACAATGAGTGTGATTAATGCTTATTGAGGGGTTGAGTTTCTCAAAAGTAGAATAAAGGATTCACCCTAATCTGCTCCAATGCTTCCTGCTCATATCTGAACAACAGGACACGTTATACATCATGATTTGCACTTGAGTATTTCTGAGCAGAGCCAAACATTAAACCGCTAATCAAAACAAATGTTCAGTTTGTGAAGTATGTAATCACAATAACATTACAGCTAAGCTGTGATCATCCCAAATACGTTATTTCCTTATTTAAACACTGATATCATGGTAGTACAATAAAGTTACTATAGTAAATACACCTGTTGAATATTAAAAGTAAAATTCTTGATCTTACCTGCATTAATGTTTATAATATTTTACATAGATGCAGTATAGTGCATTAAATATGTGGATAAAAAAGTATTCAGAGAATACAATATATTTATATATATAAACTTGTAACATAGACATTGTTAATCTTCCAGTAAAAGTAGTTAATCTTGTTTTTCTATCCATTTTGTACTTAATACAGTATGTCACTCTGAGGGCCATGTTTTTCTAGGACTGGACGGGACCCGGGGGTTTGCTTTAGGTGACACCTGAATAAAGAACAAACACAAAAGTTGTTAAAGTTACACAACAAACCACAATGGTAATATTCTGATACAATTTTAATTTATTATGAATTAATGTACTAATGCATTTTTTTGTGAAGCACAGCAGATTTTAATAGTACATACTTTCAAAATAAACATGAAATCTGAATTTACACTATTTACATTATCAAAATAGGTTTTAATTGTGAAACAAAATCTAAATAAACACGCTTCTGAAATTAATTTCCTTTTAATCTGATGTCAGTCATTCTGCGCGGACAGTTGGATAATGTTAACCAGTAGCCAAACAGCTATTTAGGCATTGTTTCAACAAACTCCCATTCACATCTGGCTCCATTCTGGTATGTAACACTCACTTTTTATGACCCAATCAATCCCAAACTGGTAAAATCAGGTATCGCCCTACATTTTACTGAATGAATATCTTGTTTCACTTACATCTCTTTAACAAGTCTTGTACAGTGACTATTAAAAGTAATAAAACTGCCCAAATCCTGCTGCTTGATCTACTTGAATCCGTTACAGGCTGCAAAAGTGGTCAGTGCGAGAGGACTTACTTCCACTTGTGTTTTTGAGTAGTTCATGTGGGCATAAAGTAGAACTGCAATATCATTGTGGGATGCCTCCAGGGCAATGGAGAGAGCATTACTCCCATCCTAAAGGAAAGAAGCCAAAGGGCGTAAATTTACCATAATGCATTTTTGTGTTGGATGCTTTAACACTGGTTACCGAATACAGCAACATTTAGGGTGACATCGGGCCAGTTGCATAAACATAGTGAAAATGAAAATTCTGTCATTGATTACTCATCCTCATGTCGTTCCTAACCCATAAGACTTTGGAACACAAATGAAGAACTTTTTGATACACTGATTAATTTATGCTCCGAATCTTCCTGAAGCAGTGTTTTGAAATCGGCCATCACTAAATAAGTCATTATTTTGTTTTTTTGGCGCTCCAAAAATATTCTCGTCACTTTCTAATATTAATATTGAACCACTGTAATTACATGAACCGATATAAATTATAGATTTAAATATGTTTTTAGTACCTTTATGGATCTTGAGATAGGAAGTGTCTTGCTCCCAATGGAGGCCTCACGGAGCTATCGGATTTCAACTAAAATATCTTAATTTGTGTTCTGAAGATTAACGAAGGTCTTACAGGTGTGGAACGGCATGAGGGTAAGTAATAAATGACAGAATACTTGGGTGAACTAACCCTTTAATGCAACCAGCCCATAATTTTCTGTAAAACATCCAGTACAATATCCTACTATAATGAAACAAGCGACTGCACAGGATTTCAAACATACACAATTACTTTTGACCCCACATACATGGCCAACAGGAAATTACTTTAGAAAAATAAAATCAAAATGTTAAATACACCATATATCTGCTTCTACCTCAAAATAAAAAATAAAATATTTAATTATGAGATCAATTTTTTTTTTAAAAAGAAAGAAAAATTGTGTGATAATATAAAGTAACAAGAGAAATAAAGTCACAATTGTGAGATATAGGGCCCTATAATACACCTGGCGCAATGCGACGCAAGGCGCAGCGCAAGTGTGTTTGCTAGTTTGCGTCCGGCGCCGTTCGCGTTTTCCCGTTCACCTTCTCAATTTCAGCTAAATTATCAATCCAACGCTTCCATCTTAAATTAGTAAATGCATTTGCGCCAGTTAGTGCGCCCATGGGCGTGCTGGTCTAAAAAAGAGGTGTGTTCAGCCGCATTGCCGACGCATTGCTATTTTAAGGAGCTGAAAATAGACTGCGCCATAGACCAACTCAAACCTGGTCTAAAGTCTAAAGCCAATGGCGCAATATTTTTTTGTTAGAGCGCGTTGGTAGAAACTGCGCCTCTGGGCGCGTCGACTTTGCTTATTACACACAGGGATGCGCATCACACAAACATGCCAAATATTAAAAACAAAAGGATTACAGTGTAAAAGAATATTATTGTGTAGGCTACATAAATATAAAAATGTAACTTTGTTTACCTTCTAACTAAACGTTTAACTTCGCGCACGAGCAGATCGGTTTCTTCGCTTGAAAAGCGTTCAGCTTTTCCGCCAACAAATTCCATGAATGGGAATGGGAGATGACACTCTGATTGGTTTATTGAACGTTACACCCATTACTCATTAAGAGAATAGGGACAACCCATTTCAAAAATGCGCCCCGGCGCACGGACCGTTTTTCCGTCGTTAAAATAGCAAAAGTGGATTTGGACACGCCCTGAGTGCACCTGCGCCGTGCGCTTTACACTTTGCATTTAGATCATTAAAATAGGGCCCATAGAGTCAGAGATATAGTTTTTTTTTCCCTTCTGAGGCAGAAACAAGCTTCTATTGCATTCATTTATAATATTGAAAATAAAAATGGTGATGCATTTTTAACCCAAAATCTTGTTAGTTCAATCAAGTATGACAAACTTTCCCAAGCTCAAAATCACTTCATAATAAGCATATATCATTGAAAAATTAAAATCATAAGGAAAGTCAATGCTAAAAAAAAAAAAATCATGGCTAAAATTTCTTTCTCTTCATTTGTCACACGGGAAGTAGAAGGTCTAGCTGAGCTCACTGCATTGTGGAATCATTCACTTCTTAAATAGTATGTTCACCTTCGTTTGAATGTTAGTGTGACCAACAATTTGGTTAATTATGGCTTTATTTTACGGTAGAGTATTATGCAGAAATAGTACATATTTTAGTGTCATGTGCAAATACATCATGACTGTATGAAAGTATTTGAGGTGTACTCACATTGTCCACGACCGAAATGTCACACCCCGGCTGCTCCAGCAGCAAGGAGACAATCTCAGCTCGACCGTGTTCACTTGCACACATCAAAGCAGTGGACCCCTCGTCATCTTGGATGTTCACATTAGCACCACATTCAAGCAGTGCACGCACCATCTCCTGCCGCCCATGACTCACGGCCAGCATCAAAGCCGTCTGTCCTGCCTAACCACAGACAGACCAAAAGATAGATGCTCATCTAAAGGGTCTATACTGTCTGGCAATCAATGCATCCCTTTCATTAACTTACACTCTAAAATTGCGGTAATATATAGCCCCCATTAGCCCCAAAGTGTATTTTGGCAATTAAGCCAGACTAAATGCATGAATGCAATTATAATTCCATGGTATAACATACAAAATATCAAACCAAGTGGCATCTGCAAATGTTCTCATCTCAGATCAGAACTTAACTATTGTGAGCCATTTTGGCTGTTATTAAATTTCTTTAAAATGAATGCCACATTTTTATGTTTGTTTGTATGTTTTTTAATCTAATGAAAAGACACCCATAAGTTTAAGAGCATAAGGGACACTTAAAAGGGTTAGTTCTCTCAAAAATAAAAAATTTCTCATTACTTGCACACCCTCAAGTTGTTCCAAAGCTGTATGAATTTCTCTTGTCTGTTGAACACAAAAGAAGATATTTTGAAGTATGTTGGTAACCAGACAATTGATGGCATCCACTTCCATAGTAGAAAAAAAAAAATACTATGGAAGTCAGTGTGTTTCGTCAACTGTCTGGTTACCAACATTCTTTAAAATATTTTCTTTTGTGTCCAAAATGTTGGCTGATATCAGAAAATCTTTTAAACAGCTCTAACTGTTTGAAAATTTGTGGTCGGTAAAGCTTTTTTAATGTTTTTGAACAAAGTCTCTTATACTCATCAAGGCCGCATTTGTTTGTTTAAACATACAGTATTATTGTGAAATATAAAAATATGTTAATATATTGTAAAATGTAATTTATTCCTGTTGGGGCAAAGCACAATTTTCATGATCCTTCGGTAATCATTCTAATATGCTGATTTGATGCTCAAGAAACATTTCTTATTATCAATGCTGAAAACATTTTTGCTGCTTTTATTTGTGAGGAAACTGTGATCATTGTTCTTTTTAGGATACTTTGCTGAATAGAAAGTTCAGAAGTACAGCATTTATTCAAAATAGAAATCTTTTGTAACATTATAAATGTCTTTACTGTCACTTTTGATCAATTTAATGTGTCTGTGCTTAATAAAAGTGCTTAATAAATTATTAATACTGTATCTTAGAAACAAAATCTTATTGACCCCAAACTATTCAACAGTAGTGTACAGGGCTTGACATTACATTCAACAACCCGCCAAATGCAGGTGGATTTCAGCAGTGGCGTGTAATGCAGTCACTCCTACTAGCCACTTTGGAATTTATATATAATATATATATTTTCGATACATATTGATACTAAAATATCATGTGAAACACAAAGCCAACCCTCAGTACTAAATTGAGTTCTTTTTCGCTGCTTATTACATTTAAACAGTCAAATGCAAGCAAAATAATGTCAAAATGCTGGTCTTGGTGAGTAAACAGAACACGCATACGTAACAGTATAATGGATCTGTGCGTCAGATCTTAAAGTGACAGCAGCCTAATATACCTGCTGCTAAATTATGAAATATGCTTTCCTGTAGCTTTCCTGTAGCTCAGTGGTTAGAGCATGGCACTAGCAATGCCAAGGTCATGGGTTCGATCCCAGGGAATGCACATACTCAGATACAAATGTATAGTATAATGCAATGTAAGTCGCTTTGGATAAAAGCGTCTGCCAAATGCATAAATGTAAATGTAAATGTAAATAATATTAAAAATATCTTTATGGCAGTTTATTCCCATGGTATCGATGTCAAAATTGTGGCCAGTGAAAATGCTGAGTGGCTAGTAACTCTGGAAAACCACTAGCCACAGTGGCTGGTGAGCAAAAAAGTTAATGTCAAGCCCTGGTAGTGTATATGTATTCCATATTTAATGGAGAACATTCTGTTACTGTTTTATTTCCTTTAGCAAATCTTTCACCAAATGAGTTTAGAAATGTATAAAAATGAAAGCGGGCATACCATGTCCAACAGCATCTATCTATACTTCAGAAATAAAAGTTCCAAAAGGGGGGTTTTGCAGTGATGCCAAAGAAGAACTATTTTAGTTTCCCCAAATCTATCAGTGAATAGTCTACTATAAAGGACCTTTTGTGGAATGGAAAGAATCCATGGATGTTAGATTCTTCAACAACAGATGTCAATGATCAACCTTTATTTTGAAGTGCAAGTTGAAATGTCATATTTAGCAGAGGATATAATCGCAGATGAATATCTAATTAACCGGGTGACTTACTTGGCTCGCCTTGGCATTGACGTTGCCCAGACGGAAGAGTTTCTGGACCACTGCCATGTCGTCCTCTTCCTTCACTGCTGAAAGGGCTGCCAGCATCACAGCTGTATATCCGGCTTTATTCTGCTGATCAACATTGCACATGCCTGCACATGAACACATCCACAGCTGATTATGCATTGCCTGAAGTTTCCTGGAACAATGTATTGTAACAATGTCCCAAACTATTGGACAACTCAGAACAGCTCATTGGCATATAGTCTATTAAAATGCACTTTACTGTACTTAAATAATTACTTAAACTTACTGTACTTAAAAACTTGCATAAACTTACTTAAATAAAACTTGACCTCCACAAATGAACAAGAGTAAAATACACAAACTTGAATGATAAAAAAAGGTAACAAAAGGACAACACTCACTTAAACGTGTAATATAGTGAGGCCATGTGACAACAATGCTGTATTATTACTGTTGGAAATGACTGTCATTGCAGGCAATATGCATTACACAGTATTCTCTATATAACAAAAACATACTTTTCTTAGCATTAAGCTAAGGAATGTAGCTGGGTGCATTTTCCCATGGTTTGAGGCCCGTTAAAACCAAGAATGATAATTACAAAGATAACTATAACGATAACTGTATTAGCGTACACACCAGCAGTATTGTTCTGTTTATTCTAAGTGCATACAGCATTTTTGTCGTCTGCTGCTTTAAATGCTCAGGATGGATTCTGATTGGCTGTCAATGTTTTTTATTGTTCTTCAGCTGAAAAATCATTCTGAAAATGATTCAAATTATATTGTTTCTCTGTGCCATTAGCGTTGTAGTAGCAATGTGGACTCTGCTATTCTTTTATATTTAGAACTATTTTTTTGACTATGTCTTTATCATTCGTCTTTATCATTATGGTTATCGTCCTTGGCGTGAACAGGCCTTTATTCGACTGTGCTAGCTGTATATTTTAAGGATGCCAAATATTTATGAATTCTCAAACTTACATTAGTTTACTACATTAATTCCCGTGCAAAAGAATGGGACTCTATTAGATACTGGTTGTTATAATCTCAGTTTTGGTATTGCATTGCTTGTTACCATGTTATTCTGATGTGTCAGAAAAAAAACCTGAATTCTATTAACCTGTGTCAAGCAGCAGGTCCACAACAGTGAAGTTGGAATGGGAGACGCTGTAGTGTAAAGCAGTGTTGCCATTGCCATCAGTCATGTTGACTACGTGTTCCAGCAGGATGGGGGAGACCTCTGAGAAAGCCATCAGGTAATTTGACACACGTAATGGCTGGGCCATCTTTGCACTGGATACTCGGAACCACTCCAACTGAACGGTATGAGTGCTGGACAACTGTGTAAGTTAACAGAGCAACTTAATAGTTTATTGTCAAGTTTGACAGGAATGAATTGATTCATTTAGAATAATGACCACAATATGAATAAAATTAAATGTGCATAATTTGCTCCTACCACTTCTTTACTCTTTACTGATTTGGCTCCGTCATTAAGGTGGTTCTTCAAAATAAGACAAGCTTCACGCATTTTGGCACTTAATTCAAACCTGTAAGATAATGTCCATTTAGTTTTGTATATATATGTAATATATATTGTGATTACAAATTACATAAATACTCCGCACACCACACAAATAGCTTCTCACTTAATAAGCAAACTTGACTCTTAATTGATTTTAATAGTTTACTGTTAACATTTTTCTAGGCTAAGTACATGATACTCTAATAAGCATAAAAAATATATAGCACATTCAAATATTAGGTAAATTAGTCTGTTTTTAATTAAAGGTGCAGTAAAAAAATTCTGAGAAACACTTGGGGCCCTATTTTAACGATCTAAGCGTATGGTCTAAAGCGAACACTTGTGCACTTAGTGAGTGTCCGAATCCATTTTTGCTAGTTTAAGGACGGGGAAAATGGTTGGTGCGCCCGGTGCATGGTCTAAAAGGGTTGTCCTTATTCTCTTAATGAGAAATGGGTGTGTTTTGGGCGTAATGTGCAATAAACCAATAAACCAAGTCTCATCTCCCATTCACTTTAAATGTCAGTTGTGCTCGCGACATGGCAGATTCACTATTTACATGGCGGAATTTGCCAGCAGAAAAACTAAACTCTACTGTAGTGAGGAAACGGATCTGCTTGAGCACAAGGTTAATGCGCACGAGCAGACCATCTGCGGGAAAAGCCAGATTCCACCAAAGCATTTTTATCATTATGCACACAATAATAATCTTTTACATTGTAATCGTTATATTTTTAATATATGGCATGTTTGTGTGCTGCTGCGCGTCTCTGTGTGTGTAATAAACAGAGTGTATGCAAGTTGTGTACCTGCATATAGGCGCATATTACTAACACGTTCTTTAAATAACAAAACAAATATTGCGCTTTAGACCAGGTTTTAGTCGGTCAATGGTGCAGTATGTTTCAGTTGCCTCAAAATAGCAACACGCCAACAATGCACCTGAACAACCCTGTTTTCAGACCATGGGTGTCATGGTCGCACAAATGGGCGCAAATGCTTTTACTATTTAAACAACGTGGCACAGGATGTGAAAATGATAACCGCGTCAAGCTGAAACTAGCTAAAACCACTTGCGTCGTGCCTGGCACCACATTGCACCGCGTGTATGATAGGGCCCTTGATATTTGAAATCAACCCAAACAAACATACCCCATATAAGATGTGCGAATGTCTTTTTATCATAGCTGAAGAGAAGAAAAATAATGCTTCGCAAAAAATAATGCGAAGTTGACGAACAACAAGGAAGAACAGAAAATGAACAAACAGTACACAGAAGTATATACAAGCAAGAGTTTGTTAGTTGCCAGCAGCACAGCAGCTCCAGACAAACAATGACACTAAAAACTGTCCTGTTACTATAGCTAACAACAACAACAGCATATCTTGGTTCTGTGAAACAATGTTACTCACGTATGGAGCCAAAACAATGCAAACTCTGTGTCTGTTTCAGGCCTTCCTGCTTAGGTCTCTCCAGGGCTGGAAAGCTTCTCTACTTAATATCAATGTAGGTCCTAAAGATCTTACCTGATCATAACCCTTATTTTTCCAGTGGTATTACTCTGAACTGTTCTCTTTTGTAATGTCTCTCAGCCATCTCTCTTTCTACAACCTTTCTTCAAATCTCCCTCTTGCTCACTCTCTCTCCTCCCTCATCATGAGTATATACAGGTGCTGGTCATATAATTAGAATATCATCAAAAAGTTGATTTATTTCACTAATTCAATTCAAAAAGTGAAACTTGTATATTATATTCATTCATTACACACAGACTGATATATTTCAAATGTTTATTTCTTTTAATTTTGATGATTATAACTGACAACTAAGGAAAATCCCAAATTCAGTATCTCATAAAATTAGAAAATTACTTAAGACCAATACAAAGAAAGGATTTTTAGAAATTTTGGCCAACTGAAAAGTATGAACATGAAAAGTATGAGCATGTACAGCACTCAATACTTAGTTAGGGCTCCTTTTGCCTGAATTACTGCAGCAATGTGGCGTGGCATGGAGTCGATCAGTCTGTGGCACTGCTCAGGTGTTATGAGAGCCCAGGTTGCTCTGATAGTGGCCTTCAGCTCTTCTGCATTGTTGGGTCTGGCATATCGCATCTTCCTCTTCACAATACCCCATAGATTTTCTATGGGGTTAAGGTCAGATGAGTTTGCTGGCCAATTAAGAACAGGGATACCATGGTCCTTAAACCAGGTACTGGTAGCTTTGGCACTGTGTGCAGGTGCCATTTTCCTGTTGGAAAATGAAATCTGCAACTTCATAAAGTTGGTCAGCAGCAGGAAGCATGAAGTGCTCTAAAACTTCCTGGTATACAGCTGCGTTGACCTTGGACCTCAGAAAACACAGTGGCCAAACACCAGCAGATGACATGGCACCCCAAACCATCACTGACTGTGGAAACTTTACATTGGACCTCAAGCAACGTGGATTGTGTGCCTCTCCTCTCATCCTCCAGACTCTGGGACCCTGATTTCCAAAGGTAATACAAAATTTACTTTCATTAGAGAACATAACTTTGGACCACTCAGTCCTTTTTGTCTTTAGCCCAGGCGAGACACTTCTGACACTGTCTGTTGTTCAAGAGTGGCTTGACACAAGGAATGCGACAGCTGAAACCCATGTCTTGCATACATCTGTGCGTAGTGGTTCTTGAAGCACTGACTCCAGCTGCAGTCCACTCTTTGTGAATCTCCCTCACATTTTTGAATGGGTTTTGTTTCACAATCCTCTCCAGGGTGTGGTTATCCCTATTGCTTGTACACTTTTTTCTACCACGTCTTTTCCTTCCCTTCACCTCTCTATTAATGTGCTTGGACACAGAGCTCTGTGAACAGCCAGCCTCTTTTGCAATGACCTTTTGTGTCTTACCCTCCTTGTGCAAGGTGTCAATGGTTGTTTTTTGGACAACTGTCAAGTCAGCAGGCTTCCCCATGATTGTGTAGCCTACAGAACTAGACTGAGAGACCATTTAAAGGCCTTTGCAGGTGTTTTGAGTTAAATAGCCGATTAGAGTGTGGCACCAGGTGTCTTCAATATTGAACCTTTTCACAATATTCAAATTTTCTGAGATACTGAATTTGGGATTTTCCTTAGTTGCCAGTTATAATCATCAAAATTAAAAGAAATAAACATTTGAAATATATCAGTCTGTGTGTAATGAATTAATATAATATACAAGTTTTACTTTTTGAATGGAATTATTGAAATAAACTTTTTCATGATATTCTAATTATATGACCAGCACCTGTATATACATTCATAAGTTACCACTACTGCCACATTCAACAGCATATCTCAGAAATCACTTTCATATATATATATATATATATATATATTTTTTTTTTTTTTTTAGTACAAGATGAGTCAACAATATTTTTGGACTTTTTTTTTTTTTTTTAGCACAGAGCAAACTGTTTTATGATATGAACATGTCATCACACAAATCTACAGGCACTTACTTTTCCTTTACTTCCTCTGCCTGATCCTTTAAATCTTCAGTCCCAGCTGGCATGTTTTCATCACTATCAGTTTCATCCACATTTATATTCATCTCTTCTTCAGATGTATCCTCTAGAGCTGCCTCTTCTTCCACACTGCTGTCTGAACATGCACCAGCCTCACTTCCATCAGAGGAACTCTCTTCATCCTCTTCTTCATCCTCTTCACTAGAGGTCGACTCATACCTGCAAGATTTTAGGTGGAGAAATTCAGTATAGTATCATAAAATTGGAAGAGCCATGTTGGAAGGAAGTGATATACATACATTTGTTACTTGGCATAAAAGTATTTATTGTAATTCATAAATGTAATTGTATTTTATGATATTACTGTTGTTGCCATTTTATAAAAGCAATAAGTCGTGGGACACAGTTAATGACATTGATGTTATTATGGTAAAGGCACTTGGTATCATGCCTAACAATATTTCATTATTTAAATATCTGCTCTAGCAACTCACCCTCCATTTAGAATTCCAACAAACTTCAAGCTCTTTTTGCCACCACTGGAAACTGCACCAGCGCCACTCCCATCCTTCCTCTTCATGATAGATTTCAGAGGGCCTGCAGCTTTATTGCAAAGAAATCACTGTTAAAGGGGTTTTCCAGATTTATTTAAATCAACATGAAACAGCATTTTCAATACTTTTGAGATAAAGAAATAAATGTATGGTCGGATTTGAGTTTATCCATTCTGTATTGACTGAATCATGCCGTGACCTTTATTACATGAATAGTAAACGACTTTAAATTATTTCTGCGTTTGTTACTGTGCTAACTAATGGCAACATGTTAGAGAGGCTGCATTACCTACAACAGTATAGTTGCACTGCAAAAGCAGAGCAATTATCTTAATAAGACAATTTTTTCTTTGGAATAACTGTGCATAGTATGACCATGAACATGCTTTACGAAAGTTAAAAAAAATCTATTGACATTTAAAAATAACAATGCTTACTCTCTGCAGAAGTCTGTTCTTCACTGTCTTGTATATCTGTGACACAGGGAGATTCCCACTGGATACCAATGCTTACTAGCGCCATGTTTTTTTCCTTTGAAGTTTCCACAGGATCTGTTTGAATGCTTTGGTCATTTTTAGAAATGTACTCCGGGTCAGTCACATCTGGAAACAACACTCCAACTGAACAAACTTCAGCAGGACATGTTTCCATTTGGGCATTGACTGTCTCTGGTTTCGCTATTGTCTCTTTGTCCAACATAATCTTGGATGTCCTCTCAATTTCCTGAGCCCTTAAAGCTTCAAGATCTTGGTTGACCTGAGTTAATTGTGTCTCAAGAACCTGGATTGACTCCTGTTGAAATTTGATAGTGTGTTGCAGGGTATCAATTTCTCGTTCTGTCTCACTTTTTAACCCTAGAAATGATTCTATTACCCAGACTGCCACATCTTCTGTATCCACTCCAGTCTGAATTCCCTCATCATGCATGACACTAGCCTCAGTCTCAATAGCTGCATGACTAACATCAATAGTAGTTTCGACAGCAGCATCCTTGAGTGCTTGACGATTGAAGACTACCACAGCCTCAAGAGGAATATCACTACCTACTGATATGGATCTTTTTTCTACAGGAGTAGTGGTTAGTTTCCTTATTTCCTTTTTTTCTTGTTCATCACTTTTGCATTCTGGCCTTTTATTCCAAAGTGATGGCGATGGTAGGGGTCCTGGTTGAAAGGCTTCCACTACTGCCTCAGTGGAGACTTGCATTTTGAGCGTTGTATCAAGTTCTTCTGTTTTCTTTCGAAGTTCCAGAGCCAACCTTTCCTTTTCTGCACGGAGCATGGCAACTTCTCTTTCTAGAGCTGGTACTCCTTTCACTTTCTCTTCCATCTCTCTCAGCTGCCTAAGAGCAGTGGCCATCTGTTCTCGCACTGTCTGAAGCTGTCCAGGAGGCAATGTTCCTGAGTTCGAGGCTGGAGTGCTCCTTCCAGATGTCTGAGGACTGGCTCTGGTCCAGATCCCAGAGAGGGGGGTCTGCACAACAGGTGATATCTGTAGCAAGTGAGCATCTGAAGCAAGCTGGGAAGAAGCTACAGAGAAGTCCCTATTAGATCCACTGGCTTTGGAACTCACTTTGGAAAGGTCGGACAAATTAGAGCCTAAACCATTTGAAAACTGACTCTGCTCCTGTTGCAGACGAAGGCTAGTTTCAAGAAGTGTTCTCTCTACCCTAGGGTTGCGTGGTGGAGGTGGTGGTGGCACTTTGGACCAAGTAGGTTGACTGGGACTGATAACTGGTAATGGAGAAAGTGGTTGTGATTTACTAGGTGATGTAATTGGGCTCTGGAGAAAAGGTTGGCTAGTCTGGCCATTCTCACTGGTTGTTGAGGAAAGGGACTCAGTGGACGTCCAGCCACTGGTCCGGCCCCCAATACCCAAATTCCGCCCACGGTCACCCCGAGATCCCCTCCGAAGGTTCACATTAGCTCTACGAATGCTGTGTCCACTCTCGATTTCTTCAACATACTTGAGAAAATCAAGGTCCAGTTGGAATCCGTAGGGTGTCTGTACAGAATAGGAGCCACCTTGATCTGTTTCTTCCTCATTAGAGCAATGAAAAGGGGCACTCAGATCTGCAATGCAAATATGAAAGTGAAAGTGACATGTAAAGGCCAAGTATGTAACCCACACTCAGAATTTGTCCTCTGCATTTAACCCATCCAGTTAGTGCACACACATTAGGAACTGTGTGTAGTAAACACACACACTGCGAACTGTGGACATACACACCCGGAGCAGTGGGCAGTCATTTTTGATGTGGCGCCTGGGAAGCGATTGGGGGTTAGGTGCCTTGCTAGGTGCCGGTATTGAGAATTGAACTCACAACCTTTGGGTTACCAGTCTGACTCTCTAAACATTAGGCCACGACTGCACAACATAGCAGGTGTGGTCATCTTGAAACATATTTTAATCTACCGAGTAAAACATTTACTTACTTGGCAGTTTGGAGGATATGTGCACTGATTGGGTCATTTTATGGAGCCTTATGTTGCCCCTCCAGAGGACAAATCAGCATACCTGCAAGCAAAATACAAAATTTCAGTGCCATAAAAAACATAAGACTAATGAAAAAAGTTGTTTGGGAGCTGCAGAGCTGGTGACCTGCAACCTAAAAGCATCTCTAAACCAGTTGATTGATGTTTTTGGTCTATATGTGGTCACTGTGAATGTTTTAAGGGTTATTCAGTTGTTAAGAGCCAATGGTCCTGGAGTGTCACAATTGACATGGGCTGATAGGTAATGGTGTTGCATGTTTATTAGATCACAGCAATGATGTATAAGCCAGGATGACACAGTTTCTAGCTGAAACACGCTCTGGTCTTATGTCATAGAAATAGTTGTTTTTAGACTGCACACATTGTCCTGAGGTTTCTGTGATCACCTCAAAATTGTGGTTAGCTGTCCAGTCGAACTTAATGGGTAATTTCAAAACAAGACATGGCTGACAAGAAATACAGCTTTACCCCTCATAACAAGTAAATTGTGTGCCTCATTGTATACCATGATCTTTTTAATTTGTAGAATATTTGGGTTATGCATTACTGTTAATGCTTGGATGGTCTTTGTGCTGTTCTATGTATGGTGTTTCATTGCTTATGTTCCCAGACATTTTATAGAAAAATGATGCATTTTCTGTCTCGTGTCACACCTGCTTTCACTTTCTCTACTGTTCTTCATTTTTACGTTTGCTCTGTGTAATATTCTGGTTTAAATTACAAAATTGTAATTGTAGTATTGCACAATTATAGTATTATAGCATTATTAATTTTACTGACTTATAAATTGCTTTTTGCTGAGTTATAAATTGCTTGCCATCTGCATGGATTGTAAACATCATTGTCCAACACGCTATGTAAAGCCAAATAACTTAATTACATTGTTTTCAGACAAGAATATAGGCAATGAAGAAGTATAAAAATTCTGCTGCTCAGTGCATCTACAGAATATTGCTGAGGGAATACAGGAGTTTTCTTTGGACATGGTACCATGGTGATGCTACTGTGTGTTTTGGACCAGTACGGTAGAGTCAAAAAGTCTGAGACCAATTTATATTTTTAGCATAACAATTTTAGTACTGAGCTGACATGAACAGAACCTGATGATCATATTTTCCAGCATGATTTGAGAATGATAAAAAGCATTTTGCATCTCAAATGAAGAAATCCTGACCTTTTGTACAAAGGGGTTCAATACTCAATGTCTTAAATTTGCTTATTTGATCATGATACACCTATGTTCAGTTATGTTCACTTATGTTTCTTTGCTCATCAAATCATCACACCTGTTTGTTATCATCTCATTATCAATGTGTATTTAAGTTGCTCTGTTTCACTCTTCAGTTGTTGGTCGACGTTTGCGTGTTGTTTCACACACTGTCAAACCTTCTGTCTGTTCCTATGTTTAATGTATTTAATGTATTATTAAAATCACTTCGTATTGGATCCTGTGTACCTTCGTCTTCATCTTCTTCATCTTGTGACAGATCAGTGACCTTAGAGCAGAATTTTAAATATTTCTCATTCATTAATTATTTCTGAGTTTTAATTGTGGTCCCCACAGTACAAAATTGCCATCTAATATACTGTATCACTGTATCATGGCACCACTACATTAATTTTTAAATGATTTTAATATATAACACTCACCTCATATGTTATTAATAACACATATTGTGAACATCCTTTAAGATGCTAAATTTCAATACCAATTGACAGAGCAGGCCATGGAAATATAGTTAAAACACACACACCCTCTGACAGAGGAGGGGAAGCATGTTACACATAACTGTTTTCACAGAGCCCCAGGCACATTCCACTAGACACTTCCTTTTTCACACAGTGCTAATATGACCAGGCTCGGACATGTCATTCGAGCACAAAGACCCCACAAAGGCAGCAAACCATTTAAATGCAGGATATAATGAGCAGAATGTTGGGCCAAAGAAAAAACAAAACAGAAGCACTACACTGGTTTAAGTAGTGCTGGGCCTGCTGGCAAAGGCTGTGTCTAATTAAAAACATACTGCGTACCGTTTGATCACATTTAACAGGCCAAAGCTGTTTTTTCCACTGATTGAGCAAAGTAACGGTACCATGTGGAGACTAAACTCGAATGCTTCAATATGTTTTGCATTGGACAGACTGACTGTGTCTGGCGCAATGCAGCACGTTGTGCATGCAGCTAACCAGGTTTCCAGTCCCTTTGACTACAGTCTAGCCTGTCAACTCAAAGCGTGTTCTCTTGATTTGCAGCTTGCAGGACTTCCCCGTCCCTCCAGCTGTGAGCTGAGAGGTATCACTGTGTTTGTCTGCTGGTAACAGCCTAATTACAAGGCAAGAAGGGAAAAACACATTCCTGTCTAACTCTGCGCCTCTTAACTAGCATGCTACAAACATGCCAAGCTCACAAAAACAAAAGCATATCCACCGTTTTACAAAGAACTGAACATTTATACTACAAGACAGGGCCATAACCACCATAGACATTGAGGGGGATAAGTCCCCCTCCCAAAAATTGGAAATGGCCAAATACACTGCCCTCCAAAAGTTTGGAAACGTCCTAGAAAAGTAGGGTTTTGGACAATATTAGCATGAATCCTTTTTAATTTGTGATCATTTTGCACTGATAAGGGACAACACAAACTACGAAAACATATTATATTATATAAACAGTTTATACATTTTCGATTAATCATAATATCCACCATTAGCAGCTATCTGACCTAAACTGGGTTCTAATTTGTTCATTGTATTCTAAACTTAATTGGCAATCGATTGTTGAAGCTATTAAGGTGTGCTGACCCAAAAATCTTTTACAGACCTGGGCCAAGTTTAAACCAGTAACCAGGCATCACAGCTGGCATAGGGGCATGTCTGACTTTGACATGTATATTGCTGGTCTTCAATGATAATGTCAAGTTACTTCAATGTATTTGCACCAAAAAATTATAAGGATTTATACTGATATGGTCCAAAACCACACTTTGCCAGGGGTGTTTCCAAACTTTTGGAGGGCAGTGTATGTAGACAAACTACTTCCAAGGCACTCACGTGGTAAAGTAAAAAGCCTTTAATGAACTGGGCTTAAATCATTAAAACAAGTTAAAAGTAGATCTACGTGTTTCGTCAACACAGCCTTCTTCATTAAAGAAGAAGATGTTTACCTCCATCACATCCAATGAGCACCAGTGGCTATATAAAGACACCCGTGTAGCACTCTCTGCTTCTGTTTCTTGCAAGAATATTTGACAACTGTTTTACGATAGGAAAAAAAAAAAAAAAAAAAAAAAAAAAAATTGGAATAATAGTAACATCATAAAACCTACAAAATAACACAAATGGAAGTATGTAAATTATGTATTGACTAATTTAAGCTTCTCCAAAGTTGCCATCCACAGATTCCAACTTGAGACACTTGGACATTGATTCAACTTCATGAAGTGATTCCTGGGAAGCATTATGAACATATAAAAGAAGTTTCCACATATCCTTGACACTTTTTTGCTGCTTTTCTTTCATTATCTGCTCCAAAACAGCTTTTTTTTTTTTCTTTTAAAGGTTTGTAAAGAAATTCACAAGTATATATAGACAAAGTTTATATTTGTCAACTACACTATTTTAAGTGATAAATCTTTAGATTTTTAAGATGATGAGAAGCATACATTCTATCAAGTGAGGTCAAAAGATTGACTGTTATTTACTGCTTGTCAAGTCAAATCAGCGGAAATATGTGTTCTAACCCTGTACCTTTCATTCTTTCATTTAGTTCTGGTCCATAAAAATAAGAGCTTTGTGAATAATATTCTCCACTTTGAACACGGGAACAGTGACTTCTCAGAGCAGGCAAATAACTCAAACAAATCTTCCACTGTGGTGTTGTCTGAATGGGAGTCATGTTTTGAAAGTGACCTCATAGCACTCCCTCCCATTTTCCTGCAGAGGAAGCAGGAGGTCTCTATTCACATTATATTTTATGGGAACTCTGCAGGCTGGGCAAGGACACATCTTACTTAAAACAGGGCTGTTTCATGAGTGGGCAGTCCCATAAAAATCATTGACAGAGCCTTCTGACGCCAACCTTAAAGCACTGTCAGGAATTTGTGTGCAATCACATGACTTGAAGGAATAGTACACCAAAAAAATTAACATAATGTCATCATTTACGCACATTCATGTTGTTTGAAATCCATCCTTCAGTAGAACACAAAATTAGATATTTAGCAGAATGTCCAAGTTTCTCCTTTCCATACAATGGAAAGATATTTCATATCTTCTGAAGCAATATGATGGGAATAGATTAATGGGAAATAGTTTGAAGTACAAGCCATTAGATTTTCAGTAAATAACTTAATTTTGTTGTTTATTGGTTCTCAACCTCATTGGTTCTTGCGCATCATGTGCACATTTAAACTTCTGTGTTTATTTGATGTGCTCTATGTATGTCAATCATTTAGATGTGAATAAAAGTCTAAATTAAATTTGTTCATCACATAAAGAGATCATATCTCTTCACAAGTCTTGGATTAATCTGCTTGATTCATATGGATTAGTTTTAACAATGCCTTTATGACCTTTTTGTGTTGTCAAAATTTGGATTATGTGGACTTTCAATGGAGTAACAGAAATTTCTCTTGTGTTTTGAAGATTAATTAAAGTAAATGATGACAAACTTTTCATTTTTGGTGAACTCACCCTTTAAGAAGACTTGAAATATAGTGCACATTTATATGGAAACATGATTCTTTTATGCTGTTTGTCATTTTGGAGCTTTTACATTGTCCATATCAATTTACCTTGTTTTATGTAAAAGAGTAATGTGAGCATTCTGCTAAATATATCTTTTTCTGTTCATCTTTGGAATTATTTTAGAATACTTTCATAGTGCTTTTTGTCTTTATGATGTTTGACTTTTTTTTCTTTTTTTTTTTTTTGGGTGAACTATTCTTTTAAGCTACAGAAATACTGTGCGTTTAATTGTTGTTTTACCAGTGTCACAGCCTGTGCAGCAACACAGCTGCTCTTTCCTGAAAGGAAGTGGGCCTGATAAGACCCCTGGGTCTCCTGGAAAAGCAGCTATTGTCTTTCAGGACAGTGAGTGCTAGACAGTTGATCAATAGAGCAAAAGCTGCTTCCTCAAGAACCAGGCAAGAAAAAAAAACAAGGAAATGAAGCACATGCACATGCTCTAAAAACAACATCCCTAGTGAAATTAGCTCATTTTTCAGGATACAAAAGCCAATGTTTAAAGTTGTAGATGCTGAAAACCAATATTGATTAAATGATAATAAGTTACATTTTTACTAGTCTTAGCATCAGACGGCACACCTACAGTCTGTTAACTGAACATCTGACTCATATTGCACACAAAAACACACACACAAAGAGATGGTTAGTTAGGGTTGCCAGTTCAAATAGGATTAGTCACCATTTACAATTTGGAAATGTTCACAAGTCGTTTTAACTAATATTTGCAAGTTGTTGCTTCAATAAACACTTTTAAAAATGAACTAATCACTAGATTTACCAGTTTGAGATTCCTGGCATCAAATATTTGAAAAAGATTTGTTTGAATCACTTACTAGTAACTACATTACATATTCATGAGAAGAACTGTATTTTCAAGTTTGTTTTATTAAATAAATAAATTTGTGAAATAATCAGTAGTTAATACTTTAAGAAATTCCAGTCACAAAATGTACACATAATTGCACTAATTTTCTCGATGTTTCTTGCATGGTTGGTTGCGGACTGACACTGTTATTTCCACGTCTGTCTATTATTGTAGCATCTACTATTTTAGGTAAACTCACCCTTAAACTGCATGCATACAAAAGATGAATAGATCACCTGTTGTTCACAGACTCTTCCTGTCTAAAGGCCCAGGTTTACTAATATAAACACACATCATTATATAACATAACTGCATTTATCTTGATATAAAATGAAACAGCTTTCCAACACATAGAGCATGCAGCACTCTTGACATGTATCAACAGAATCACACCTATCAGAAAACATTCAATGACATCATATTTAAGCTTAACAAACATGAGGGTGCTCTTCCAAGATCAATAAGTACATGTAGAATACATGTTTGGATGACTGCACAACAAGTCTAATGCTATATATTAATGTTATATTTTCCAACAAGAGGGTTGATCACCAAGAAAATTTTTAGGATGTTTTACTGGCTAGTATGGCTTGAACCATACTTTATAAAATTCTGACTGATGACTCATTCACTTTTTGCTGACACCTATCGGCATGTATGCTGCATCTTGGAATAGCAAAACATTCGGCCTTGTTTGTCATGTGATTACATTATTCCATAACTAAGTGTCTATTAATATGGGAGTTACCAAAATAAAGGGAACAGATCTCTCAACATGGTTGCACCATAAGGGGGAAACACACTTATACATACAATAAAAAAACTTTTAAGCCACGACTGGATTTTTTAATCTCATGTGAGCGTAAGTAATTTTAAACAGATTTGTCAAAAGCATTATTTAGTTCTTTGGTGTAAAATTGTAATATATGGAACTACTTAGAGCTACTACTTAGTAAAACACTACTTAAAACATTTTTTAAAAAGCATGAAAGAGGACAGCTGCTGTGACAGTTAACAGCAACATCCTTCCATTGTTTCTAAAAGCTGCTTCAGAAAATGGACACTTCCTGTGAAAAACAGCTGATTTACGGGAGTAAAAACAGATTCTCAAGGCCAGTAACAGAGACTAGAGGAGTCATTATTGTGGTGCATTATTGTGGAGTCATTATAGTGGTGCTTTCTTCAAAAAGAATCACAGCTATTACTGCTAATACTCAACATCAAGTTATGAGAATGAAAGTATGTACATTTCCCACACTGTGTGTGCTAAAAACATGAATAATACCTCAAATTATGCATCTTGTTCAGGAGAAGCATGCTATTACTTTGAAGAGGTCACTTTTTGAAGGAGGGACTCTAGCCACATCTAGACAGCAGAATGTCATATAGAAACATGGAGTTGGGCACTTTTGACTTGTAGCAGTAGGCAAACAACTAACAACCACTCAAAACAGCTTAGCAAGCTTAACAACACCCTGTTACCCACCCACAACAACACTGTAGTGCCATTTTTTGCATTGTATTTGCTCATATTCAAAGATACATTCTCAAAATGATATTACACTAGTCAGTCAAGAGAGGAATAGCTATTTGTTTACACTCTTAAGTACGCACTAAGAATGAGGCTGGGTTGTATTAGTCTACAATATATTTGCCAGACGCTCATATTATGTAAAATCATGCACGTATCAATTTCTTTTATACGTTTGTATGTTACAGTATTCATCATGACAAATCAACATGTGAAGGTGTGATCAAGCTCAGCTCCGCATAATGAACAGAATGTTCAGTTCATTATATCTAGCACTTGTGTGTGTGTGTGTGTGTGTGTGTGTGTGTGTGTGTGTGTGTGTGTGTGTGTGTGTGTGTGTGTGTGTGCTTTTGTTTATATTACATTGTGGGGACCAAATGTCCCCATGATGTAATATAAACCTGAGTTCACCTACATCGTGGGGACCAGCCAGCGGTCCCCACAATGTAAATGGGTTTATAAATCATATAGAATGAGTTTTTGTGAAAAAGTAAAAGTTTGCACAGTTTCCTGTGAGGGTTAAGTTTAGGGGTAGGGGCAGGGTAGGGGGATAGAATGTACAGTTTGTTCAGTGTAAAATGCATTGAAGTCTATGGAAAGTCCCCACAATTCACAAAAACAAACATGTGTGTGTGTGTGTGTGTGTGTGTGTGTGTGTGTGTGTGTGTGTGTGTGTGTGTGTGTGTGTGTGTGTGTGTGTGTGTGTGTGTGTGTGTGTGTGTGTGTGTGTGTGTGTGTATTCTGGGGTATTCTTGGCCTTGGTTGGTCTGACAGGAATCTATTTCCAACTTAATTATCAACTTGATCCTGTCAAAGTCAGGCTAGGTAACTCTCCTATAACAGCACATGACAGTATGTTTCTTCAACATCACAGATTATTTGAAGTGTCAAGTGGTCTAAGAGAGAACGTTTGATAGTCGCACATGAGTTTGTGGAATCAGCAAAAACCAGGTTCAGAAAACTCATACTGCCACAGGTTTCTTATATATCCAATTGGATATTCTTCAATCATGGTTCCTTTATAAAATCACTGGAATCATAATTTCTGTTGTGCTAAACATTTAGATAACTTCATATGGAATCTAATTATACTTCACTGACTGTCTTTGAACTCTATTGTATCATTTAACTTCACTGTCTTCTCTGCATTTCTCCTCTTCTATAGCTTATTTCTTCATTTAGCTGTCTAATAAACCTGGCATTGTATATTACGAACATTGTTGGCTCTTTGACAAATTGGTTTTGTTCCACTTTTGTAAGTTGCTTTAGATAAAAGTATCTGCTAAATACATAAACAGAAATGTACTGTCACAGAACAGACCAGAACACACCAATTTTTATATTTTCTATGCTGATGTCTGTGAACATACAGGCACTAACTTTGTGATGTGCTAATTGGTTTAACATTTTCAGACAACGCTCTGTCTCCCAAACTGGTACAATGTTCAGTATTATCCACATACCGGCAAATAATGTGATTTAGAGGAAGAGAAAGTCTCTAGAACATGCTGCTGTGAACACTGCAGGCTCTATTCGCCTGCAAACAACTTATACATTCTCCACATTAACGGACAAACAAAGGACTTTTGTCAGGGAAGTCAGTCAAATCATGTCCTACTATTTAACTATATTAGATTAAAGATGAGAATGTATTAGACAACAATCAGTGCAAAGCAGCAAAAGCCAGCCTTATATGGGGTGGAATGGAACCATAACACATTGCTGAATTGCAATCAGTTTTTACTATATTATGAATAGGATCACATGGAGATACAGAGGCTACATAGGCATCTACCAAATCCTAAACATTACATAATTAATTCACCATTTCATACTGAACTTTGTTAATCACTGTATAGCATTGAATTCAGCATTGTTCTGAACACATGGAATGCAACAAAATTCTTTACATGTATTCCACTTTGTATGTAGAAGGAGAAGAGCAAGTGGAGGGGCGACCCAGACAGGGGAATGGCCCATAAATAGAATCATGAGACCTGAAGCATGTGATTCTTTAGTGTTTTGGAGGCAAGTTTAATTTTCAAGCTACATAACTTTTTTGGGACAACAACAATATACTGTATTGTTAATAGTAGTTTTGTTTGCAGTGGAACAGTAGATCAGGATGACTCGATTAGTGGAAATGGTCATGCAAAGGTCATATTTCTTCATTAATTCTCCCTTTGCTCATATTGCATTCATTATTTTTATTAATAATATAAATGTATTTATTGCATTCCATGTAATGCACAGACACTTTGTGTATATGCATAGGAGTTAAAACACCTAAACACCTACTTTTTTCTTTCTCCTTTTTTTAATTATTATTTTGTTACCATACATAATTGTTTGCAATCCTGTTACCAAACTTTAGGGCATGTTTGAATAAAATTTAAAACCCTGATTTCTGGGACATTATTTTCTTACAATAAAAATTAAATAAACATGAAATCAGGTTAAAGGTTCAAATAAAAGAAAAATATACTTAATTTATATAAGGTAATGGTTTGCGATGTGACCCTTCACTCAGCAGGTTAATCACTCAATAGCTAGTTTGGGGAAAAAAGTGTTTTTCTGTAGTTATTGATAAATCTACATAACCTTTCCATTAATTCAATACATTTGCAAACAGGGTTACATTGTTGAGCTTCATGAACGCAGTGTACAAAAACTGAATCAATATTAGCTTATACGATATCTAGCCTAATAGTTCTCTTTCCCCAGAGACCAAAGGCTTGTGCTTCAATCAGTCAATCAATATACAAACAGATCAATTAATCAATCAATCAATCAACAAAGTAATTGGACACTCATTTGTACCTTATTAGTGAAACAATAATAAGATACAGGCTGCACTACACATACATTTATTTATCTTGACTTTAATCTAAAGCCTTGTAACAGCTTTAATTGTGTTATTCTGCAGAGATTTGAAAATGCTATTGCTGTTAAAATACTAAACGTGGCAGACAAAAAAGTCTCAAAGACTGACATAAAGTCCAGTATCACACCCCATAGCCTATCCCATATTATGTATTACGATACAACATATTTAAATACCAAGCTTGGCTGTCACTGCAAAGTTATAGCAGTGACAGCCAAGCTTTATCATTGTTAAATAGATTGTGATAAACCTAAACGTTTAACTATCATCAAAGTAAGCACAGTATGGTAAAGAAGAAACGGCGCTCTCCTGATAGTCCAACTACTTTTCGGAAGTCAAGAAACTTGTCTTACCCTGTGAGGACGTTTGCTATTTTGTTTTTTTTTGCGCTATAACAATCCGGATATGTGCTGCTTTATTTTCAGCCGTCAGACGAGCAGTAGTCACCGTTCATTCCGAGTTAGCAAATTATTAACGGACTGTGGCGGGATCCAGTTGAAATAATCTGTTTAACTGTATCGCTCGCGCTCATGGGCGGCGCTGCATGTCTTCTGCTGGCATCGCTTTGAATGGGTGGTCCTGATTTCTTCCCACCCATGTAACTACGTCGTAATCTTCATGTTCAAGAGCTCTACATAGAGTCAGGCACACATATTGAATGTCTCAGACTGGAAGTCCCCAAAAACCCCAATTTTAATTCACGCAAAGGGCCTAGACAGACAGGCAGATACATGAAGCTCTTATGTGTAACGTGGTTAGTAAGTGTATGCATAAAAAGTGATTTTAAAAAAAATTGTATATAGGCCTACACACAATAAAAGCATAATGTGTAAAAATATAGGATACATTATGCCTACATACAAAACATAAATTATGCAGGGTCTGGCCATTACAGTAATAGCCTAAGTAATATGGTATTGTTATATAGCATACATGTATATAACAATACCAACAGTTCTAATATGATTGGACTGTAGGCTATGTGAACTGTATAGAGAGCGATATCTGTTTCCTTTTTATTAAATTATTTCATGCATAGGCCTATTGAAAATATACCAAATAATATTGAGTTAATATATTACAATATATTGAATGATACATAAGAAAATTCTGCTTTTCATGTATTGATTATGTGACAATATTTTTACTTATTGTAATAAAAGCAATTTCATATTCAGTATTACACTTCATAGATGCACATGTAATAAAATATGGAACTGTATATTTAAACATACTATATTCACCTGCTCCCCACTATATGTCAGTGTGAAGTATCCCAAGCAGAAGGAGTTGGATGAAATGTTCTGAATGAAATCACTCCACATGCTGACTTGTGAATCATAATTCCACCATGTTCGTTCTTTTGGCCAGAGGAGAACTGGTCCTCCATTTCTGACACTTGTTGGAGGTGGGTTTTCTTGCCACTGTCACCTGGCTTGCTTAGTTGGGGACACTTTTCAGCAAAATTATTGCCTTAATGCACTGACACTATTGGGCAAGAACTGAATTAAGCTGGATGATGACATCACTGTTTTCTCCAGAGCTGCTTTATTGAACTCATTCCATAATTGATGAACTTTACACAGTTATTGAACGGAACTGAATGAACACTGAACTGACCTCAGCTGAACACTATTTTCTTTTTAGACCTTAGACCTTTAGACCAAGTTTTCAGTTATTAAAGTGTTTGGGGGAAAAGGTATTTGCAGTTTGTTTGAGATTCTGTAAAGAATGACCTTATATTTTTGCTCTATAACTTCAGAGTTGCCTTTGTAAATGTAGTTCAACACTTATTTTTCATGTAAATCGCATAAAACTGATAAAAAATCTTTTAAAAACACCATTCGCTTAAGCATGCTGTATCAGTGATTCATATTTCAGCCACAGAAATTAGATATTTTATTTTTAATTTAATACAGTTATTGTTATTATTGGTCGCACCACATGATGTGTGGTCACTCCAAATGACACAAAGACCTTAAATATCATTAAAAATCTATTTAAAAAGATCAATAAACAATCAATTTTAAAAATATATTTAAATCAGATTTTATTAAAATTTCACAGAATTTTCATGAACAAATTTTATAAACATTTTTTATATAAAAAAATCACATTGCAAACAGTGCACCATTTCATTTAAGTTGACTTTCATTTAATTTTAAATTAATGAATTCTCTAATTTATCAAGAACACATTTAAATTGAAATTGACAGTAAAGACATTTATAATTATACAAAAGATTCTATTTTAAATAAATGCTATTGTTTTGAACTTTCTATTCATCCAAGAATCCTGGCAAATAAAATACATTGCAGTTTCCACAAAAATATGAACACTGATAATAATCAGAAATGTTTTTCGAGCAAATCAGCATATTAGAATGATTTCTGAAGGATCATGTGACACTTAAGACTGGATAAATGATGCTGAAAATTTAACTTTGATCACAGGAATAAATTATATTTTAATATATTTTCACATAGAAAACAGATATTTTAAATTGTAATAACATTTCACTCTTCTCCTAGCAAGGTGTAAGGGTCAGAATTAACATAATTTGTTTTACATTTTTTCATATTGTACAAATAATACATACATAAACTGTCTGAAATATTTTTATAAAATGACCCAAATTGCATAAAAATCTATTCCAAATGATACTAAAATAAATTACTTTATATCATCAATTGAATATAAAAGCACAAAAACTGCCAATCTAGAACATACATCTTTCACTGAAAACACTCTGCAGTGGTCGCAACCACATGATATTTTCAAATTCAGTCAAAATTTACAGGCACAGAATTGGCCACCTAAACAATACAAGCTAGCTTCCCACAAAAGGTCACTACGAAATTTGTAATAAAAGTATATATTTGCATAACTCAATATTTGTTGTTTTTTTTTGAGGTCATACCACAAAGTCCCGAAAAGTGATAATTTTTTGATGGTCGCACATGATATTTCATAAAATGGACGTAATCAGACAAAGTTTGTTTGTATATTATGATGGAAATATAAAGACGAATGTTTGAAATCATGCCAATTAGTGCAGAAAATTAATGTGAATAAATTTAGAGTAATTTCAAAGACATTTCCAAAACAGAAGTTATGGCCAGACGGTCGCACCACATGATATTTATACACTCTAAAAAACAGAAAATTACAAATAACTAATGTTTTTTGAAAAGTTAAAGAGAGTACATGCACGGGAGAGGTAGGCTACTTCATATATATGGCATCTTTTTTATGCATTTAAACCAAATTTTAACTGAAAAAAATGTAACCAGGCATAAAATGTCACGTCACTGACCCATGTATGTGCAATATGTAGGCTACATTATTATGATAAAACTATGCTATAGGCTATATTGTTGTATATATCCATATTTATATTTGTAAATTTTCATTTTCCACATATTGCATATGACATTAACAAGACATCCAGTTGTCCAAAAATCCTAAAATTCTTAGCAAACATTTTTTTTCTCATATCTACCATTACACATTTTCATATAGCCTATGAAAATGTGTATGCAAACAAAAACACTCGTTTCCCAAACGGTTCGGTTACATCTATTCATTGATTTAAACCTACAGCTAAAAACTGTCATTATTGGGTCATTATCTTTCTCTCTAAACGGTTTAAAGTTGTTAAAATTGTGATTAATACTACGTTTTTCGTTTCATTAAGCAGCCAATTTCGTTAGTCTACGTTTACTACAGGTGGCGCGAATTGCTCTATCTCTTGCGGATGTGACGGTTACTGAACCAGAGAATAAGAAACTGACTTCCTGCCCGCTGGTCCTTTCGCTGCTGCCATATCTGACCCAGGATCAGCTTCACTCCCTTACATTCTCTTCATGATTGTGAGGTATCATTCAACCAAAACTGATTCTGCAACAGATGCACAGTGAACAGCGATTTCACCTTGACACCAAGTATGGCGTCGGCTACGAAAATTATCCAGAGACTGAGGAATTATTTGTCTGGGGTGAGATGATGATGATTTTAATCGTGTATCAGTCATGCACTGTTAGAGGTACAGAATCTAACGTATCGATGTAATATGACAACGGGTATAAAAACACTGTGTATGCACTGTGTGCATTACAGAAACATCTTAATTCTTAACTCAAGGTTTAAAAAGGTCTTTCCTCGGTAAAATTACCATCACTGTTACTAAGCAGATGAAATTATGAGTTAGAATGTTTCTGTAACTCCGCCCGAGCAGTTTCCATGTCTAGATAATATTTTGTTCAGTATATACATTGACTTTTCTCGTTTTCTTAACAGCAAAATCTCCAGTCAAAACTACAACTTCGGTACACTGAAATTGCAAAGAGGTAGATATATATGCCTATTAAATATTACATATTAATACTTTGGGGTCTTGAAATGGATTATCTAACTGAAACCAGCGTTATACTTATGTATTTTATTATATTAGTAATTATTAATTTTAAAGTATTGGTAGCTGGCAAATATTTGTATATTAAATACATTTTCTTTAATCATTTTTGTCTTCATTTCAATTGATCTGCAGTGAAACCAATTTAGTTGTTTTTTTGTTGTGTTGATTGTTGTTGTGTCATGTGAACTACCCAATATATTTATGTATTTATATTTACTATAATAACTTTATTTTCAAAATAAGTTATGAAGACAACCAATGGAATCGTTAAGCCATGATGAATATTTATTCATTTCATTGATGGTAGGACTCAGCCACCACCCAAACTTCCTGTTGGACCCAGTCATAAATTTGCAAATAACTACTACTGTCAGAGAGATGGACGCAGAGAATCTGTTCCACCAACTGTTATCATGTCTTCACAGAAGGCCCTAACCGCTGGAAGGTGGGTTTGCATTGCTTAATAGAAATTATTTTAAAATATTTTGTATATTTTATGTTTTTAACAAGACACTCCTTTACACAAGCCACTTCAATATAAAGTACCAGGCTAGGCAGCTAAACAACGACCGTTAGCTAGGCTGTGAATACCTATTTGGAGAAGTTCTGTAAATACAGTGTTATGTACCCTTTGTGTATCTAAATTTGGTAGGATTGCATCTACTCAGTAAATTAATAAAGTAATATTTCATTTGTTCTGAGTTGTAATGCATTACTAAGTAATTAATTATTACTGTAATTTAAATACTTTCCATTAAAAATAAAGTGAGGGATTACTCTTTATTTATTCTGTAATTTATAGTTACTTCTGATGTAATTGCATTAAATGCTTTATAGACTATAGAACAATTCTATAATAGTGGATTTAACATCAAATTTAACAGCTAATGTTAAAATGTTTTTAATGCAACCTTCAGCCTTTAAATGCTTTGGTTAGTTCAAGAATGATTTATGGAATTTTGTATTATTTATTTGAAAGAATTACAGCCGTTTCAATAGGGCTGCACGATTTGGAGAAAAAAATCGAATTGTGATTTTCCTGGTTAAAATTGCGATTTGTGATTTAAAATGCGATTTTATAAAACAAATGAAAAAAAAAAAATAAACAATACCAGGCTTGTTTTGCTTGTTTGTTGGGCTGCACAAATTGGCCTGAAATGGTATGCTAATTTATTATTTTGACTAATTAATTATTTATTATTATTATTATTATTATTATCATCATTGCTAAATAAAAATATTAAACCAAATAAGAAATATTACTGTTGTAATAACTTTCATTATTAAAGTATTTAGCATTAGTAGCATTTAGCATTCTAATAGAAAATAATATATATTTTTTAATATTTTAATATTTAAAACTTGTAAGACAAAATGTGGGATTACCTGTTAACATATAACCAATATGTCTATAAATCATTAGAAAGGTCTAAGGATTTATTATCAAATATTATATTATTATTATAAAAGTGTCAATGATTTCTTTATTTTTGTCAGGAGGTATGCAAAATCAAAAGTGGAGTGCATGTATTTAATATGAACTATGTGCCTCTTATGCATCCACTGTGGGAAAAAAAAACCTTTACATTTATGTATGCCGGAGAAAAACATGGATTATATATTCCCCTCAAAGTTTTTTAGAGAGAGGAATTATTTTTCCTATTTTTACCCTGAATAGGATTGAGTGAGCTTTACTTGGCGCTAAACATGTCTGTTTCATACTGGACGCCGGAGGGCACCCTTGAGCAGATACTCCAAATATATGCAATAAAACAAATGCTGCTGCAGGAAATCCCTAGTCTGGGTAAACGCAGCCTGATCTGCCGACGATTTGATTTCGCCTGGCAACTCAGTCTGGTAACCCGTAAATTTCTACTGCTTTTGTCACACCTTTGCGGGAATCAATCACAGACTGGCTTATCCACCTTGCTCGCTATTGGCGGGTATAACACGATAGAGAAGCGACGGCAAGCTCGAGTGGGTGTAAATACCACTCACTTTCATGTTTATTTTGCACAACCTGCAAAAATTGCTCGATGCCATTGCTGCTTCTGCAAACCGCTGATCAGTGCTACAAACCAATACAAACTAAACCTGTCTGGATTTTTCGCGTCGCTCTGCAAAGTACGTCACCCGGATCGTTGATCTAATTGGTTGAAGGACTATCCAATTGCATGAATAATGCTCGTTGATCATGCCTCTTGTGCAGTAGAAAATACATAGCAAACTCCCCAGACCCATGTTCAATTTTAAATTGAGCTTGGTGTGGTGATAGCCAGACAAAGAAATCTCCAATGGGCATCATGCTGTCGCTGTGGCTGAATAAAAAGAAGGTAGAAACACTTTGATTGATTAAACATGAATAAAATAAACAGACAGCTACAACAATACATGGTTTATATGTTTTCTTCAAGCCTTCTTGGGTATTTCCATAATAATAAAGTATATTTATAATCCAATGCTAATCAAAATGCTGTTTCAAACACTCAGCTGTTTTTATTTTATTCTTTCCATACGCTTAAAAAGGAAAACAGATTGTTGACACATTCTGTGCTAACATGATAATGCTATATAAAGTTCTGTTCATAAGTTTACACACCCCTTGCAGAATATGGGGTTTAAACTTTTTGAATAGGGTGATCGGGGCAAATTGTACTTATTTGGACAGTGCTAAAAGAAAAAAAAAAAGATCTAAAACGATCACAAAAACAGTCCTTGATCATCCATGGGTGCTGTATTAGACAGGTGGTCATATGTTTTGGCTTATCAGTGTATGTAAACATAAGTTATGAAAACAGCTTATTCAGGACAGTACTAAAAAAATAACACAGTTTTTATGATCCCTCTATTTTATTATTATTATTATTATTATTATTAGCATCTTGCATATTCTGCAAGGATTAAATTTTTGAGTAGAACTGTATACATCTGTAACACTCGTGTCACTGTTTGTCATTGTTTATTTTGGTTCCCTATTTGGTGGCTGTTTAGTGCCTTATTAGTCAATGTGTGCATGTATTAGCCTGGGTTTTAACATGATAAATTATGATAACATCTTAAATGCTATATTTACATTTTACTTGTCTAAATTTCATTGAATTTGCTGGAGAATGGGGTTTAAATTCTGTCAAAGTATGCCTTTCTGTGATGATAACCATTGTCTTTAATCTCTTAATATTTTTTTTTTTTTTTTCACAGTGAGGTTTCTGGAAAATCCAAATGTCCTGTTGTGCCCGGGCCCCAGCCGAAGGAACTTCCACTCAGCGTTGACTAAATTTATGGTGTAAAATATGTGTGACTCTTAATAAAGGATGTGTATATATACAAGAAACATATTCATTGTAATCTTTCTGATTATTATGTTTTTTCCCCCAATTATTTCATTTGGTCATCACAGTTTTACTAGTACTCCATGAGTACCTGATGACCAAAAACAAGGAAGTTTTGTTTATTGATCTTTTTTAAGTAAGTTGTCACAATGCAAACCTTGTGACAACCTACTAACAGTGATTGGAGAATGTCTTTTAAATATGAAATACGATTTAAATGAAAAATTAATTAATTTTCCACAGCACATAAGTATTTAAAATACAATCTACAATGGGTATGGAAAATATTCAGACCCCCTTAAATTTCAGTCTTTGTTATATTGCTGCCATTTGCTAAAATCTTTAATAAAAGTTAATTTTTTCCCTCATTAATGTACAAACAGCACCCCATATTGACAGAAAAACACAGATGTGTTGACATTTTTGCAGATTTGTCAAAAAAAAAAAAAAAAAACTGAAATATCACATGGTCCTAAGTATTCAGTCCCTTTGCTCAGTATTTAGTAGAAGCATCCTTTTGATCGAATACAGCCATGAGTCTTTTTGGGAAAGATGTGATGTTGTTTTTCACACCTGGATTTGGGGATCCTCTGCCATTCCTCCTTGCAGATCCTCTCCAGTTCTGTCAGGTTGGATGGTAAACGTTGGTGGACAGCCATTTTTAGGTCTCTCCAGAGATGCTCAATTGGGTTTAAGTCAGGGCTCTGGCTGGGCCATTCAAGAACAGTCACAGAGTTGTTGTGAAGCCACTCCTTCGTTATTTTAGCTGTGGGCTTAGGGTCATTGTCTTGTTGGAAGGTAAACCTTCGGCCCAGTCTGAGGTCCTGAGCACTCTGGAGAAGGTTTTCGTCCAGGATATCCCTGTACTTTGCCGCATTCTTCTTTCCCTCGATTGCAACCAGTCGTCCTGTCCCTGGAGCTGAAAAACACCCCCCACAGCATGATGCTTCCACCACCATGCTTCACTGTTGGGACTGTATTGGACAGGTGATGAGCAGTACCTGGTTTTCTCCACACAGTTCTGTCTTGGTCTCATCAGACCAGAGAATCTTATTTCTCACCATCTTGGCAAACTCCATGCAGGCTTTCATGTGTCTTGCACTGAGGAGAGGCTTCCATCGGGCCACTCTGCCATAAAGCCCCGACTGGTGGAGGGCAGCAGTGATGGTTGACTTTCTACAACTTTCTCCCATCTCCCAACTGCATCTCTGGAGCTCAGCCACAGTGATCTTTGGGTTCTTCTTTACCTCTCTCACCAAGGCTCTTCTCCCCCGATAGCTCAGTTTGGCCGAATGGCCAGCTCTAGGAAGGGTTCTGGTCGTCCCAAACGTCTTCCATTTAAGGATTATGGAGACCACTGTGCTCTTAAGAGCCTTAAGTGCAGCAGAAATGTTTTTGTAGCCTTGGCCAGATCTGTGTCTTGCCAAAATTCTGTTTCTGAGCTCTTCAGGCAGTTCCTTTGACCTCATGATTCTCATTTGCTCTAACATGCACTGTGAGCTGTAAGGTCTTATATAAACAGGCGCGTGGCTTTCCTAATCAAGTACAATCAGTATAATCAAACACAGCTGGACTCAAATGAAGGTGTAGAACCATCTCAAGGATGATCAGAAGAAATGGACAGCACCTGAGTTAAATATATGAATGTCACAGCAAAGGGTCTGAATACTTAGGACCATGTGATATTTCAGTTTTTCTTTTTTAATAAATCTGCAAAAATGTCAACAATTCTGTGTTTTTCTGTCAATATGGGCTGCTGTGTGTATATTGAGGAAAAAAAAAGAACTTAAATGATTTTAGCAAATGGCTGCAATATAACAAAGAGTGCAATCTAAGGGGGTCTGAATACTTTCCGTACCCACTGTCAATAATGGCTCAATTTCTGCTGATTATGAAATCAGCAGAAATTGAATAAAATTTTATAAAAGGACATTATATAAAGCACAAAGCTCAAACTGCCCTGATATAAAATGTGACTTGCCCCGTTTATTAAAAAATAATAATAATTATAACAGCCTTGTCCTGAGGTCCCAGTGCCTTTTAAATGTGGTCTTAATGTGTTCATATGTTAATTCAACATTTATAGCAAAAAATATGATGAGAATGGAATTTTTAGTTTGGACAAAATTCACAGAAATATAATATTTAAGTTTTGATCTAGGTGTTTGAAACTAACATACAAAACCACCGCTGCAGAAAACAAGCATTTGTGTAATCAAACGTAACTGTAAAGTATAATGCATAATGATAGACAAACACAATCTGACTAACACAAACGATTGTAACTTTCAAGGTCTTTTTTATTAAAGACATTGAGTACTGATGTTTTTTACAGTCTATGGTACTGATGCATAGCGCTCCATTCTTTTTGAACACGAGATGGCAGTAACATCTTCATTTATCCGTGGCACTGTGGCAGCCTTGGGTAGATTTGGTACACGTGCTGCTAATTTATGGTATGTGACTCTTTATTAAAATGAATTCTAATTCACATGCCCTTTTCTCTCGGTTTTGTTGCAGTGTCTCTTTTATTGTTAATGTATAAGTGTAAAGCCAGTGAGTGCGAAACCATTGCCACACAGTGCGTTATTCTGGAAATAAAGATAACAGTGTCCAGTATATTGAAGCGTTGTATAAAAACCCTGGTGATCTAATTATATTTCTTTTGGAACTAATAGATTTAAACGATTATTTTGTACAAACGTCTCTTCTTGAGGAAAAAATCCCGAGGTTTAAATGCTGCAGGATAGGTGAATCGGCTCTCTCAGTCGTATTTGTCCCTCGTTTGAATCCGTAGAAAGTCCTCCTGGTTACCGTAGTGACGTCGTAGGTGAACGTTTTTGAATCGTTCATGATACTCATGGTTTGGAAATTGGGAAACATTAATAGCTCACATTTTTGCAGTCTGGAGTGATAAAAGCCTGAAAACAGCCATGAATGTTCAGCCTTCAAATCCTAATAACCCGATAGTGTTTTTCGACGTCACCATTGGAGGACAAGTAAGTTTAAATCCCACTACTGTCTTCATTAGCAGATCAGCTAACGTTAACTGACACAAAATTACACAGCCGTTTTTTAACTACTTAAATAGAAAAAAATAGCATCTGGGGCATCAGGGTACAAGCTCATAATATGGCCAAAATGCTCATGGTTTCAACTTTACTGCTTGACAAGTGGTCCAAAAATTTAAATGTTAGCTGTCTGACCATTTTCTTTACTTATTTGAGTGGTCACCACTGTGTAGTGGTATTTGCAAAACCATTTTAAAGCGGCTGTCTTTGTGGAATAGCCCCAACAAATTTTGGGTTATGTGGACAATTATAGAAACCTCAGTATGTCAGCTCTGGATGGTCCTAGCTCATTGACACAAAACTGATTTTTACAGCACATTACATGTTATATTTACACATTCAATCAAAGTTGTTGAACTTCCCTTAATTGCAAGACATTCTGGTTTTGTTGTATGAAAACACTTAAACAGTGGCATCAGTAAACCATCATAGAAAGTTTATTAATACACACACACAGTTGAGTGGGAAAAAAAAAAGTTTGACACTAAACATCCATATACAAAATTATTTGAATTTTGTAGAGAATCCTTTACTCTTTATAACCTCAAATAAACATTACCTGGAAGTCCTTACAAGTGTCTGACACTTCTCTACTTGAATCTTAGGCCATTCCTTGTGTGCAAAAACTTCCATCTCACTATATTTTTTGGTTATAATCCACATGGTTAAGATTTTTACTGCTGCAGCAGCAAAGCACCTTGTAGACCACCTCCATGTTTGACCCTGGGGGATGATGTTCTTCTCATCAGAAACCCTTCCTTTTTTGTGCCAGATGTACTGCTGATCCGTGGCTCATCAGTCTCACCAGTCATCAATCCATAAAACATTCCTTAGGGCTATCCAAAATACCTTTCAGCATATTCAAATCAGCCTTTTATGTTCTTGGTCTAGAGCGGTGTTCGCATGAAGTCAATGCTTGTTAAGTGTTGTTCCTGTATAGTCTGCACTGAATTTTTTTTTTTCATCAGGTAATTTAGCAAGTTTTTGGCAGTAAATTGTGAGTTTTTCTGAGTTGCTCTGATGAAACATTGTATTCCCTTTGATAAAACTGTGCTTTTTCTTCAATACCCTGGAAGGTTTGCTATGGTATCAAATGGTGTTTTAAAATGCGGAGGCAGAGTCCTCGATTTTTATATATCAAATGTAAATTAATGTCCCTGTTACACTTAATTTTCCTGGTTAAACATTACATGAAAAGAGACCAAATACAATCTATTTTGTATTTTTACACTATGCAATGTTCTATTTATTATATAGTATACATCTCACCAAGTTAGTGTTTTTATGTATTTTTACATTTGTTCCAAAATAATAACTAAAGGCAGTAACAATTTAAACAATATATATTATTTGTGAGCTAATGTTCAGCTTTTCTTTTTAATAGTCAACTTATTTTCAGCAGTCATTTCACGTTTGATTTTGAAAGCAGTGATATCTAAGGGTGTGTCTCAATCAGTTCCCTAGCTCCCGAGCTCGTGAATCAGTATATCGTGTACACGAATTCGGGAACTGGTAAGGACAGTAAAAGATGCTGGTTCACTACACATTGGGACACTTATGACTCTATTTCCGGCGACGTGACAACGTCCTCATTGTACAACATCACTACTGGTATTTATAAACAACAACAGAGCTGATATTTTCTGACATTACTTGTTATTTAAAGTACATTATGATTAATTATTTGCTTGTTACATATACATGCAACATTTCAGCCGTGAATAAATTATAAATGTTAGCTAGATTATGTTCATTACTTGTCTAGCGATGTATGTTTATGCTGAAATATAATAAAATAACGGTTTGTATTTTTAAAAACATCTATCGCGTATCGTTATGTGTAGTGAGTTGGCTCACGTGATTCAAGTTTCGCGCTTCAGAACTTCCGTTAAGGGAGCATAGTGAGCATTGATGCTCCCTGGTTTTCACGGTGCATTGTGGGACTTTTCAGCGATTGAGACAGCCCTTAAAATGGCCGACTCCCTGGTCAGTGCCCTGACTACTGAACTAGGGAGCTGATTGAGACACAGGGTAAGTGTTTACTTGCTTTTTAATTAGTCTTCCCATTAACACCATCAATGTCTTCATTTAGGCCAATTTGCAAATGCAGAACGTGCACAAATATGAAGCGGGATTTATTGCACTAACCAATGATATCTAATCATAGAGTGATGGAGGCATTGCCTCCTCTCATGTGACTTTCCTCCATTCATTCTCAATAGACCTTATGCTCCAGAGAAACAAGTGTGCTGCCATCTTTATAATATTGTCTTTGAGCTTCAGTTTTTGTGGTAGCTCTGTATATTTCTATGGCATCGCTGTCAAAGAATAATTAGCTGGTGAAGTGGATTTACTTGTTGTAGAGTTAATAAAAGTTATCGTGAGCATTGTAATATTTAAAGCAGATGTCTTAACAAATGTCAGTAGACCGGGAAGATTTTAAAAGAGCAGTTCATTCATAAATATGTTAGATCCTTGTGGAAATACAAACCGGAGGTCAAAAGACAATGAGCACAGCGCTGAAAAGGGGTGGAGCTGCATAAGGTCTAGTGGTGCAGGTATGATGTCATTTTGTAGGCCAACTGGTAACTTGATTTAAAAAAAACAATAGGATTTTCCCATAAGCTTTTGGATTATCGCAAAAACTAAGCTCTGTGATCAACAAAAGTTTATTATGAGTTAATATGTTATATGCAAAGTTCTGTAGTCTTTTATAAGTCAATGTGGGCAGAGGAGACATGTCTCCTGCTAACTTTAACTGTGGGTGTCGCCATTGGACAGTGTTACTTTTTAAAAATTAGTGACCTTAGCACCTTTTTATCACATTTTGTAATATTTGCGTTGTTATATTTTAGTAAAATCAATTATTTTCTCATCCATTTTTTGAGACACTGCTTCCCTTGCCTCCTCAGAGGAAACGCCCCTAGTAAACTTACAAACGATGCTGCCAACTGTCTCTAGGCACTTTTAATGTCTTGGAATGTTCTTATGTTTATGTAATAAAATAACTAATTATCTTAGCTTTTGTGAGAGCTCTTTTGTCTTGGCCATATTTGCTACTCAACTTCAGCAAAAGCATGGGTTAATTTTATGCATGTGCCACAGCTAAAGCATTATAGAGTTTTCATAAGCTTAATTGTTTTAACATTTTTTTTTTTTTTTACCCTACCATACTAGTAACTGATGTAAAAACAGCAGTGTTGAAAAAGGGTTGAATAATTATAACTGTATTATGAATAACTAAAAAATGTTACATTATGTATTGACATTATCACTTTTAATATGCCACTAAAGTTTTAGGCCTATATTATTAACTATGGATACTTAGAAAAGCTTACATTTGTAGGGTTGAATAATTTTGATTGTGCACAAACACAACAGTATTGTAAAAATGGACCGTAATTATGTTGGTACAATTAAATTGGTACAGTAATAGTTTGATTGACATAGCTTATGCTTGTCAGTGAGGTCTAAAACTTGGAGTTAGCGCTTGTTTCAGATGTTATTTAAGCAATAATAATGGCGATTTTTGGTAATAAATAAATATTATAGTGACATAGTGGGATGCTGTGTTTAGTTTTGTTGTCTTGCATAATGGAAAACCCTTTAAGGGAGACATGGCAACAGATTAACATACACTGAGGGTTTGAATGTTGCTTATCAAATTTATCCTGTTGTATAAGGTATCTGTTGTCTTACCTTGCTATAAGCAGTGGTTTAATGTTCTTTTGTGTTTGTGCACCTAAAACTGCATGTAAAGCAACACTCTTGAGAAGTTCTTTGTGACTTTGGGTGAATCTTATCATGAGGATACATTTCATTTGGAATCTTTTTTTTTTATATACACACATTTATATTTTGTATAAATAAAATAAAGCTAATTTTAGGATGATTATATATTTCTGATTAAGACTTATCAGAATTAAGCACTATTTGACTTGCTGCTTTTCTTTAAAAAAATGGCAGAAATCTGGATTACAGTAAGGCAGATACAATGGACGTGAATAGGGCCAATCAGTCAACCTTAAAATACTTACTGTTTAAAAAGTATAGACACAAATGTAAACGATAAAAATAATTTTAAAAAAACGTCACTGTTTGAGAGGGTCCCGTTTCACTGTTGCACTGTAGTGTGAGTCCGAAATCACCCCCTAAAGCCTCATTCACTATTCCCTACGTTGTCCAGTTGAAAGTGAATGAAAACGAGTGAGTGAATTCGGACAGCTTTGTGTGTACATCGACTGTACACTCGTTATTGCGGTGCAATGTGAAATTGAATGAGTGCACTCAATAACGTCCACTACAAATGGGTGTCGCCTCAAATAATGCCCTATTTGAGGTTATAGGGACGATTTCTTATTCAGCCCTTGATTACAGCGGAGAATTCAAACTACACGCGGCGCGCGCGAGAGAGTGGTTTCTGCGCTGAGCGCCGTGCTTGACACTGGCATAAAGTTTGACGTTAGACGTTTGATATTCGCAAATTTAGGGACCATCTCTAAAGTTACATCCGAAATTGGTATGCATGATTCTAACTTCAATAACATTCAATAACAACAAGGAAATAATTTACAGCCATAAAACCAACTGTAAAGTGTTCATCTACATGTCAGCTATGATTTAAAGCTCAATAACATTTGAAGGGAATAATTTACATGATTTGACAGTTTATTTTAATAAATATGAAAAATATAAAAGGTGTGCATCATAGCTGACATGTAGATGAACACTTTACAGTTGGTTTTATGACTAAATTATTCCCTTCAAATGTTATTGAGCTTTAAATTATGGCATATTTATGTATGAGCGTATATACAGTAATGAAAAATAGCCATTTTTACACATGATTTGACAGTTTATTTTAATAAATATGAAAAATATAAAAGGTGTGCATCATAGCTGACATGTAGATGAACACTTTACAGTTGGTTTTATGACTGTAAATTATTTCCTTCAAATGTTATTGAAGTTAGAATCATGCATACCAATTTCGGATGTAACTTTAGAGACGGTCCCTAAATTTGCGAATATCAAACGTCTAACGTCAAACCAACTTTATGCCAGCGTGATGCACAACTTTCTCCTCATGGATCATATTATATAGACCGGAGCGAGCGTGTTTAAGTTTTTATGGACCTATTTCATATACTCTAGTGCTCTAAACATGAATCAGCATCATGTATGCGCACATATTTTATCACGTCTTCTTCAAATGAAATGTAACGTTATGCAAAGGACTCTGAACGTACTCGGTTACTAACGTAACCTCGGTTCCCTGAGATACGGAACGAGTACTGCGTATGGGGAAAGGTCTCCCTTTTTCCCCGCTGCTGAAGCCTTTTTCAATAACGCAGTGTAACTGCACCGTCATTGGTTCACTCATAGACAAGTTGTTGAACCAATGGCGGCGCGGCATAGCTGCGCGGCCTATGGCGACAAAGCGCGCGAATATTCCCGCCGAAATGGGCGGGGTATAGGGCTATATAAGCAGGCGTTTCGCCATAGGATTTCAGTGTCAATCGACTGAAGCGACGACCCTGAGCCGCAGCCTCGTGGCACGGCAAGTGACGCAGTACTCGTTCCGTATCACAGGGAACCGAGGTTACGTTAGTAACCGAGAACGTTCCCTTTCGATACTTCACTCGTACTGCGTATGGGGAACGAATTCAACCACGCCGTGCCACGGCTGGGAACGATATAGCTTGCATTTGGCCACCCAGAGGGGGGCAAAAAGGACAAGCGGAGGCAAAGCCTAACCGAACCCATGGTTACACTGAAGGAAGATACTTCCTATGGTGGCGTGAAGCGGGACCTGTTGGAAGCCGCTAATCACACCGACAGGACCCGAGCTTGTAAGGTCGGGACATCGAGGTGATAGAACCTGACAAAGGTGGACGGCGAAGACCAGCCGGCCGCCTCACAGATGTCTTGGATGGAAACTCCGTTGGACCAAGCCCACGAGGAAGCCATTCCTCTAGTGGAGTGGGCCCTGACTCCTATGGGGCAATTAGTGCCCAGTGAGGAGTAGCACAGGTTAATAGCATCCACTATCCAACGGGAAATGCGTTGTTTCGAGACCGGAGACCCTTTGGTGCGGCCGCCAAAACAAACAAAGAGCTGATCCGACAGTCTGAAAGACTGTGATCGGTCTATGTAGGTCCTCAATGCCCTGACTGGGCAGAGTAGCTGCAGCTCTGGTTCGTCCGCCGAGGGAGGAAGAGCAGAGAGCGAGATGACCTGAGCTCTAAACGGAGTTGAGAGCACTGTAGGGACGGAGCCAGGCCTCGGTTTCAGAACGACCTGAGAGTCACCAGTCCCGAATTCGACGCATGCAGGGTTCACAGAGAGGGCCTGCAAATCGCCACCACGCTTTACCGATGCTAGTGCTAGTAGCAGAGCGGTTTTTAGTGTTAGGGGCCTGAGGTCGGCTGAACCCATTGGTTCAAATGGGGCTCCTTTCAAGGCCCTGAGGACCAACGAGAGGTCCCAGGAGGGAATAGTGAGAGGGCGAGGAGGATTCAAACGCCTAGCACCTCTCAAAAAACGGATCACGAGCCCGTTTCGTCCCACCGATTGGCCAGCAATAGGAGCGTGGAACGCTGCAATGGCTGCTACGTAAACCTTAAGCGTGGAAGGGGAGCGCCCCATTTCCAAGCGTTCTTGGAGGAAAGACAGTATGGAAGATACGTCACTCTCCACAGGGTCTATGTTGCGTGTTGAACACCAATCAACAAAGACTGACCACTTCTGGTCGTAGAGGCGCCTCGTAGATGGGGCTCTAGCCTGAGAAATGGTATTTAGGACGTCCTCGGGGAGGCTAGTCGGCTCCCATCGAGGGACCAGAGGTGCAGAGCCCAGAGCTGCGGCTGTGGGTGCCAGATTGTTCTGTTTGCCTGAGAGAGGAGGTCCCGTCTCAGGGGAATCGGCCACGGGGCTCTTAGAGAGAGCCTGAATAGCTCTGAGGACCAAACCTGGTTCCTCCAGAGCGGGGCCACCAGAAGGACTCTGTGCTGGTCTTCTCTGATACGCCTGATGACCTGGGGGATCAGTGCGATCGGAGGGAAAGCATAAAGGAGCGTGCTGGGCCATGTGTGGGCCAGAGCATCTACTTCCTTCGAGAAAAATGTTGGGCAATGAGAGTTGTCTTCTGAGGCGAAGAGGTCTACCTCTGCCTTCCCGAAGAACTCCCAGATCGTGAGGACCACTTGGGGGTGGAGCATCCACTCGTCGGAGGGGATGTTGCTCCGTGACAACATGTCCGCACCCAGATTGTTCCTGCCAGGAACATGAGTCGCTCTGAGCGACTGAAGCCTCGGAAGAGCCCATTCCAGCAGTCGTTTCGCCAGAGCGCATAAGCGGCTGGACGAAAGACCGCCTTGGTGGTTCAGGTATGACACCACCGTCATACTGTCTGACCGAACTAGAACATGACGTCCCGTCAAGTAAGCCTGAAAGAACTGAAGGGCTTTCATCACTGCTAGCATCTCTAGACAGTTGATGTGTAGATGGCTTTCCTCGTGGCTCCACGAGCCGAAGGCCGGTCTGCCCTCGCACACAGCGCCCCAGCCCAAGTTGGAGGCGTCTGTTGAGAGCACCGTCCTCCGTGAGACCGCCTGTAAGGGGACTCCGCGTTGGAACCATACTGGATCCATCCAAGGTTTCAGGGCTAGAAGACAGGCCCGATTGACCTTGAGACATAGGCGGCCGTGCCGCCATGCGCTGGGAGGAACCCGGAACTTCAACCAGTACTGAAGAGGCCGCATCCGAAGAAGGCCTAGCTGCAGCACCGGGGAGGCGGAAGCCATCAGCCCTAGCAGCCTCTGGAAAAACTTCAGAGGGAGATAGGCTTTGTTCGTGACAGATGCCGTGAGCTGCTGAATTGCCAGGGCGCGCTCTGGCGAGACTACTGCCGTCATACGGACCGAGTCGAAAACTGCTCCCAGAAACGAAATTCGTTGAGTGGGGCATAGCGAGCTCTTGGCTAAGTTGACCCTGAGACCCAGGCATTGTAGATGGCTGAGGAGCACGGATCTGTGGCGTTCCAGCTCGTCTCGCGAACGGGCTAAGATGAGCCAGTCGTCGAGGTAATTCAGAACCCGGATTCCCATCTGTCTCAGAGGGGAAAGCGCCGCGTCCATGCACTTGGTGAAAGTGCGGGGAGCCAGAGACAGCCCGAAGGGCAGGACCGTATATTGGTATGCCACCCCTTCGTATGCGAATCTCAAGAATCGTCTGTGACGGGGGGCTATCTGGATGTGAAAATACGCATCCTTCAGGTCCAGCGAGCAGAACCAGTCCTCGGGGCAAATGTGCGCGAGGATCTGCTTCAGCGTCAGCATTTTGAACTTCCGTCTCATGAGGGAGTGATTCAAAAGCCTGAGGTCTAGGATGGGTCTGAGACCGCCATCCTTTTTGGGGACCAGAAAGTAGCGGCTGTAAAAGCCTGTCTCGCTCTCTGACGGAGGAACCATTTCCACAGCTCCTTTTTCCAGCAACGACATGACTTCGGCCCGGAGGACATGAGCGTCGTCCGGATTGACCGATGTTTGAAGCACCCCGGCGAAGCGGGGGGCCGTCGTGCAAACTGGAGCGAGTAGCCCTGGTTTACGATCCCCATGACCCATTCTGACACATCGGGGATGGCCTGCCAGGCCTCGGCCCGAGTGGCTAGGGGTTGAATAATGTTGGGTGACAGACCGCCGTTGAGAGGGTCGTACACCGCGAGGGGTGGAAGAGGAAATTTGCTCTTTTTGTGATGAGGTAAAAATTTGTCCGCCGTGAAAACGGCGTTTGGAGTGGGCGCAACAGGTGTGGGCCCAGCTGTCACTTGGAGTATGTTTCCCACGCCCGGAAATAAACGAGGCGGAGGGGAAATTACCCGTGGGAGCTTTTGGGGTGGTCCGGTCGTAACGGGACGGTCCCCCATCCTCTTCCTGTCCGACGAATCAGGACGACTTCGGAGGCACCGGGTCCAGCACAATCCTGGGCCGGGGTCCCTGGCGCCTCGGGAAGGGAGGGCGCTTCGCAGGGCGCGAGCGCTGGCGATGCTCCTGGGGCGGCGCTGCCTGTGTTGCAGGTGGGGCTGGTTTGTTCTGCTGAGCCGGCGCAGTCCTGGGGCGGCTAGACGCAGAAGCGGAGCTGGAGCGCTTAGGCAAGAAATGCCTCATAGCCTGAGACGATTTCTGCGCGGCAGTAAAGCGCTCAGTGAAGCCATCCACTGCAGGCCCGAAGAGACCAGAAGGCGAGACCGGGGCGTCTAAGAAGGCCGTCTTGTCTAGGTCTTTGATCTCCGTTAGGTTGAGCCACAGGTGGCGCTCCAACACGACCAGGCTGGCCATGGAACGACCGATGGCCTGGGCCGTAGCCTTCGTAGCTCGCAGGGCAAGATCCGTGGCGCTGCGGAGATCTTTGAAGGCTGGCGCGTCGATTCCAGACTCATCCAGAGAGCGGAGGAGTTTGGCCTGGAATGCTTGAAATATGGCCATGGTGTGGAGCGCAGAGGCAGCTTGGCCCGCCGAGGTGTAAGCCCGTCCAGCCAGAGTGAGGTGGTCCGACAGGGCTTGGAAGGAAGGGCCCTCTTCGTCTTCCAACCCACAGCCGCGGGAGGACAGAGGTGAGCAGCCACCGCTTCATCTAGGGGTGGCAAGCGCTCGTATCCCTTCTCCTCGGCGCCGTCGGCGGCGGTGAGGGCGGAGCGGTGCGTAGTGTGGAGGCGGGCAGAGTAAGGAGCGCGCCACGACTTCGTCAGCTCTTCGTGGACCTCAGGAAAGAAGGGCGCTGAACGCTGGCGAGGTGCTTGGCGGCGGCCTGGCAGAAACCATTCGTCCAGGCGGCTGCGAGACGGCTCCTCTGGAGGGGCCCACTCGAGGTCCAGCTCTTCAACGGCTCTAGACAGGATGCGGAAGAGCTCGGCATCCATGCCCTGGCCATGCTCGATGGGTTCCAAGGGAGGCGGTGGAGCGGGGTCTTCCGGCTCGCCAGCCCATCCTTCCGCTTCGGAAGCCGCAAGAGACATGGAGTCGTCTTGTTCGTCGTCTGTTCCCCCGAATGAGACGAGGTCACTCGCTTCTGCGGAGGGACGCTGCTCAGGGCGAGAGAACAGAACTGGAGAGAGTTCCCTGGGAGGAGAGGGCGAGGCACGCGGGGGCTGGGCCGGCGTGAGCTCGCTCAACTCCTGGCGCTGAGTCGCTCTACCCCCGCTGTCTTTTCCTCGCCGGACCGCGGGAGGAAGGAGACGGGAGGGCGCGAGCGGCGAGATCGCCCTCAGTGAAGAAGGCGACCCGCGAGCGCAGGGAAGCGAGACTCATACACTCGCAGTGCGGGCATGAGTCTCCAGCGAGCGCGCCGTCTGCGTGGGGCTTGCCCAGGCAAGCGACACACTCGCTGTGTCCATCGTCGTCGTGCAGGGGGGCCCTGCAAGTACCACATGAGTGGCGGGGCATCGTGAGACGCCGCTGCCGTGAAAACGGCAATTGGGTGGCTCTTTTAGAGCGGCGAGGGCCGCGGAAGCTCTTAAAGCGGTGAAAACCGCTGGACATCGCTCTTGTAGAGCGGCGTTTAAGCCGCGGATGAAGCTCTCAGGGCGGCGCGCCGGATGGCGGCAGGGGACGCACAGGAAGCGGCCGGAAGCGGGAAGCGGGAGGCGGCGGCTCGGCGACGGCGCTAGAAGCTGCAGTCCGCGAGGGCGCCGGGCGCTTTCTTCCACCGGCGAGTCCAGGCGAGTCCGCTGCGGGAGCCTCTTCAGACGGCGGCGAGAGCAGAAGGCGGCGAGCTTCTTCGGCTTCAGGCGGAGATCAGCGAAGAGAAGTAGATGTCGTCGCTGAAGGAGAAAACACTGAAATCCTATGGCGAAACGCCTGCTTATATAGCCCTATACCCCGCCCATTTCGGCGGGAATATTCGCGCGCTTTGTCGCCATAGGCCGCGCAGCTATGCCGCGCCGCCATTGGTTCAACAACTTGTCTATGAGTGAACCAATGACGGTGCAGTTACACTGCGTTATTGAAAAAGGCTTCAGCAGCGGGGAAAAAGGGAGACCTTTCCCCATACGCAGTACGAGTGAAGTATCGAAAGGGAACTGTACGTCTGATCACGACCGAGATGACACGATGGGTTATTCTGCTACACAGAAGACGAATTAAGTTAATAAATAGACTGAGTAAAAATGTAACTGCTTTATTGTTTCTGTGTTAAACTTGAGTGTGTCATTTGTTCAGAGAGTCTGTAGTGCTCTTAAATGTACTGAAAATCCTTAGACAGTTTAAATGTTCTTCTGCGTTTCTCCCTCGTTTTAGCAGTTTGTTGTAATATAGGGTTACATTTTTAAAATGCTTAAGGTGCCCTTTTTTCTTTTTCTTTTTTTTTTTTATCTCCATGGTCATATTTTAATATTCATGTGTCTGTAATGACTGTGTTGCAGGTCTGTGTTTTATTGGTTGTTGTCTCCCAACAGCATCATTTTGTGGGGCTTTGTAAACCTGTATTAATTCTAGTGTTGAATTTTTCTACAATATTCAATCATCATGACAGTAAAACAGGGCATTTTAGTCAATCTACTGCAGTATTTCCTCTCTCAATCAGTATAAAATGTGTTTAACGCCCGGTCATGCATAGGGGGAAAAAATACCGCCATATACCGTGAAACCGATATAATTTTGAAAAATAGTGATATAAAGTTTTGGTCATACCGCCCAGCACTATGTAGGCCTATGTAAAATACAGGACAAATTGCTTCCTCTATTCGTTTTAAATATGGCACAATCCCATATTTTATGGGACTGGAGGTAATATCAGCCAAAATATAATGGTTGTAAAAATTTGTCTAACTATGTAATAGTGAGTAGATTACCGTCCACAATATTGTGGTAACTCTTGCATGAAAGCTTGAAGTTTTTATCTTTCTAAAAAATTCAAGCTCTACTCCAAAGCTTATAGTGAGCTGCCTTTGCTGTCTACTGCCTACAGTATCAGAATTCTTTTCCATTTACATTAACATGATGCTAATATGACTAACACTGTAGGTCATTGGTTTTCAATCCTGGTCCTGGGGGCCCACCTCTCTGCATTTTGTATGTGTCCCTTATATAATACACACACTGTAAAACCCGACAAGATAAGGTAACTAAATCCATTTGAGGAAACCGATTGCCCTAAACCATTTAAACAGTTAGTTCTCCCAAAATTGAAATTTCTGTCATTAATTACTTACCCTCATGTCGTTCCAAACCAGTAAGTCCTTTGTTCATCTTTGGAACACAAATTAAGACCTTGAATGTGGTAATAATGTTGCTTTCTATGGGGGATTAAAAAGAAAAAACTCAGATTTCATCAAAAACATCTTAATTTGTGTTCCAAAGATGAACGAAGGTCTTATGGGTGTGGAACGACATCATCAATTACAGAAATTTAATGTTTGGGTGAAATAACCCTTTAAAGGTGTAATGTGTAAATTTTAACCTCATCTAGCGGTGAGGTTGCGAACTGCAACTAAGCTACAGTGAAGTTACGGTGGCCGTCTGGCCCGACACAAGACTAAGATGTCATTGTCTGAGACAGAAGAGAGTAGCCTGTGTGAAGCAATAAGGTTTCATCTCACTTGTAACAAAGAACGGTCTCTGCTTCTAATAAAGACTGCTACTACTACTACTTCTTGTGTATTCAACGTAGTGATGATGCAAGCTGCCTCTAAAAACAGGAATGACTTAGAACAACAACATAGTGACTAAACACGCTCTGTAGAGAACTACGGAACTACGTTTTTATAAACTTTCGACCCCCCCCCCCCCCCAAAATATTAACGTTTAAAGGTGCTAAAGAGGATGTTTTATATATTTTTGCAATATTACTTGTAACTGTCTTTAACTGTTAAAAGACTATTTATTAAGTGCACTGAAAGTAATAATATTAATATACATCATCTGTGCACGAGGTAGGGCCTTAAAAATATCAGCCAATCGTTTACGCGATCATCACGTAAACGATTGGCCCTCTGGCTTGTCAATCACTGCCGTGACGTTCCTTGTGAGAGACGAGCGCGGCTGCACGCTCCAGTAACTTTCCACAATCCACAGGCACCGCATGCAATGTTTTTGTCAGGAGACAGGAATAACAACTGCAGATTATGAGTTACCTGCGGTGAGTCCGACATAATGAATCCACTAACACGACACAGCGAATGCCTGTGGTAAATACTCATGTTCCAATACTCGTGCACGAGTTTTGGGAGGCGTTCCTTTGAAATGAGCTGTGAAGGAGGGGGGTTGTTCTTACGCATGCTCTCATTTAAAAAACTCAGTAACAGTCTTTGGATTCTCAGTCGATGAAAAAATCCTCTCTATCACCTTTAAGGACACAAAAGTGGATACAGGCAATTGAGACAGAACACAATGTGTCATATTACTCTGAGATCTATGCCCAATGGAGGGGAACGTAATCAGCGACAGGAAATATAATGTATAAAACTGACATTTGGATATTTGACTTATCAGTTATGACATTTTTACTGCACACGATAGCATACTGAGGTATACTGAGTGTCAGGATCCCACAATTTACCCATTCTTCCAGGTGATGCTTCACGTCTTATTGCCTATATCCACTTTTGTCTCCATAACAGTAGCTCATTCCACACATCATACGTCATTACGCCAGTTCTGTGTCATTGCACTTGTACAGTACTTTCCAGTTTCGGGTCTCAATCCGATCAAGTGTTCATATGTCCTCTCGATCAGATTAGAAAAGTTTTAAACCACCCCTTACAATCTGAATGAAATTTTAAATGGATTTGGCCAATTCATTCTAATTTACGTCGTTACACTTTTTTATTCCGACTGCAACTAATCCAATTATTGCAACTAATCTGATTTACAATCAGTTTATTAGGATTCTAAACGCAGCTACTGTGTCTACACTGCAAATCCAATACTTTTGATACTCAGTTCACTGTCGGGTACTTTGCGCTGTGCCGCATCCAGATTTGACTCATTTCACCATGCCGCTCATGTCCGGACTCGGAATAGACATGATATGATAGTTACAATCATGCATAACACAAATATTAAAAATGGTCAAATGTTCATTGATTACTTTTTATGTGAAATTAAATTCAAGTATATTAAACATTTATTTTGACTTTTGTCATGTTGGATTTTTTCTTTCCATTTAGCTTGTTGCAATGCATTCTGGGATCACATCCTTTGTGAAATATACATGTGATACTGGCTTTAAAATTTGAATTTTAAATGAAGTGTCTAGAAAATGGCACAATTATGCTGCTTAAATTAATCTATTTTATAAGTACATGTTATAAGTCTTACTGTGAATGACATCCATCTATATGTTTAATTTTTTAAGCGCTCATTCATTCAAGCTCGCATTCTTTTTTGAGTGCAGCTGCCACATCTCAAAATACAATCAACAACCGATGGATAGAAGCAAGTCCCTTCTTTTCTTTTTTTTTTCAGATAAAATATTCGGATATACTTCACGATATGAAAGAAAAAATTTGTTGGTACAACCATTTCGTTGTGACTTTGAACTTGCTCATAACATTTATGTTTGCAGGAGAGTATCATGCCAGCAGTGGAACGTTTTTTAGACTATATCTCTTGAAAAGGCATAGTGGGCTTGTGAACCATTCTGTATAATTTCGTAGGCAGCATTGTGTCCACAGTTGGTAATGTTCCTTTGCTCAACTGCCAGTAGGTGTTCCAAAAACAAGTTTCATCTGGGAATTTGCTGTAAGGTCCAGTCTTGTCACTTCTGAACCAAAAGGCAATGCCAACAAGAACACTGTTGGCACAGGCCATCCACAGAAGGTTGACACTGGCATATGCTGGCACCACAAAACCCACCATTGCACATGTCAAACACATCAACAGGTAGGGCGCCCAGTTCACAGCAAAACCTAGAGTAAGACTGACAAAGAAAGGAGGGGAACTTTCTTGAATTTCTGATTTTCCCCATTCCCCAAATTGACTATAAGGGAAGTCTTGATCAGGAACAAATATGCTTCTCAGTTCTGCCAATTTATTGGCTCTACTGAGCCAACCAATCAGTTTCTTAAAATAAAGCAGAAGTATGAGACCCACCGCAATAGATATCTGCATATTAAATTGAAACACTACGGTAGATCCGTGAACATGACACACTGTTACTCTCAACTTGTCTTTGTAAATCTCTGTAGGTTGTGTGTCTGTGTAGTGGTAGGTGTAGACGAATGCTGATGCCCACATAAGCACAACCATAATCCAGTAACTAACAACCCTGCTCCGAGAGCTACGGGTAATGTCAAGGTTTGGGTAGCTAGCGTAGTCAAATGCCCCAGCGATGAGTATGGGTAGAGGAAGCAGGGCGTAGACAGCCGATCCATGAGCCAGGATGAAGCACATTGAGGTAGAGGTGGGTAGATGTTCTTTGAAGAGCCATGCGCCGGAGACCGCACAGACCAACAGCACGTCTGCCGCGTACATAGAGACACTGCAGAGTCCCAGGAGTGACTTGAGAATGCTATGCCTCCAGAAAGACAAAACGAATGTGTTCAAACCTACTTTGGTGCACAGAATGAGCAGGTATTGCAGGGTCTCATCTTGGGGAAATTTCTCATTTATCCCCTTTGGCCAGATGACGGCCATCATAATCGCTGATGATGAGTGCAGATTAAACATTTGGTCTCAGTTCACCCTGAAAACACAAAATAATCAAATGATTGGTCAGAGCAAATAAAATGAATCCCCCATTGTCTAACAGTGAGACTAAACGTTTTGAATGTAAAATGCATCATATGCACCAATGTAAAATTAAGGTATAGACAGTGTGATTGTTAATTGCATCTTGCATACTTTGTTTGATAAGTGAGCAGACTCAGACATGGAGTAGTGTTTGTGGTGTGCTCCGAGTCTCAAGATAATTATATTGTTTAAAACGGGCAAAAAAAAAAAAAAAAAAAAACTTTTTTTTTTAATTTTTTTTTTTTTATTGCGGCATGTACATGGAAAAACGTCTGCAACAATACAAAATACAAATACATAGGAAAGAACATTGCAAATAAGCTTGCCTTGACACCACTTGTAGTGACTAGAAATCATCAGAGAAGGAAATAGAAATGGTGGACATTAAGACATAAATTTTGTTGTTGAAAAAAGATATCCATGCATTGCTCAGGGCAGAGCTGTAAACCGTTCTTGTGGACGTATTTGACAATATGAGAACTGAATCTTAAAGATGTCTATCATGATATGTTGCTATAAATTGTATCAAAATTAGTGACTGTTGCAAATCCATTCATTTTTTGTGCAGAAGTAGCACAAGCACTTGGAGACTGTCACAAATACAGTGGGGTATCAGTTTATTGTTAGGAATTTGTCGAGTCGCACCACGACACACCACATCCAATGTTGACTGCATGACTGAATAGAATGGGTTTATTGCTATCATTTTTTTTTTACCTAAAATACCACAAAAAAAAAGGTAAAAAAAAAAAGGTAAAGATACTTTTTGAGTGCGTCCATTCCAGTAACTTAATAAAAATGCACTCTAATAAATGTTAAAAACAACCCAAGTTGGGTTGAAAATGGACAAACTCAGCAATTGGGCTGTTTTGACCCAGTGATTGGGTTAAATATTTTCTCCCAACCTGCTGGGTAGTTTTAACTCAACTATTGTTTAAAAATGACCATATTGCTTGCTTAAAATGAAAGTATGTTGGAAATTAACATTTATTAATGTTTAATAAATGAACATTCATTATTAGTACATTTAATGAATAATATAATGAATAATAATAAAACAATAAACATTTATTACATTGATTATTAATGTTCACCTTTTGATTATTGATATTAACGTTAAAATTTTTAACCCAGCATTTTTTAGAGTACATGTGCATTTTCCAGCTGATTGCAGCATGTAAAGTATTTTATTGGCATCTCATAAGTTATGTTGTGAACACTTTATAATAACTTTATAATACAATAATATAAATCACTTTATAATATAAATCATACAATATAATATAAATCAACATTTTTTTAATAATATGAAGTGTTACCAATATGTTGGAAATAATCATGGGCCGCTGTTGTTTGAGGTAGTTAGGTTTCAATCTAAACTTTTTATATTAACATTAAATATTTTTGCTGCTTAACTTTGCAGCTAGTATTCCAGTGCCTATTTTGTGACATTAACATCTATGTATAGCTCAAGCAACATAAGTGTAAAGCAGATGTATTGATGTAAGTCTTTAAAAAAAGGAGTACTCCTACATAAATGTTAAACTAGCACCCTGCTGATGAGCACTAAGAAAATGCCTTATCTCTTGTCAAACCGGTCAAGCAGGATTTTGTGGTCTGCCACTTTAGTTCCATTCATTGCTAGTCACAAATATTAAACACAGGCACTTCTTTAAAAATACATATGTAAAGATGTTGTTTTAAGCAAAGTTTCTTTCCTCAAGTTTACCAACTAGATCTGTCCCAGTCATAGAAAGATGTTTACATGACAGCAGTATAATATAATAAAATCCAGTAAAATACCTTTTGAAAATGTTGTTGTCGTGCTACACATTCATGAGCTCCATCAGTAGCAAGAGAATCTGTAACTGATTCTTGTTGGGTGAGAAAATGAGATGTGCTTGTGTTCTGTCAGAGCCCGTTCTTTAAACCACTCCTATATACCTGTAAATACATTCTTTCCTTAGACAATAACTAGGCGGTGCTGACATTTGTGAACTCTAACCATGTGACCCTCTTTTTAGAACAAGATAATGTATTGCAAGTTATGCAAGTTTTTACAGCACTCATGTCTGGTTTTGCAACTCATATGAGGATTAACATTGTGGATTGTGAGGATTTATGCTTTTCTGAAATGCATGACAGCCAATATTTAGATAATTGCTTGTAAGATTGTGTAATTCAACTAACGCAGTTTGTAATGCAACTTGTCTTTGCGATTATGTCAAGTGTCCCTTCAGCTATGGGTGGGGACCAGAGCTCAAAGGATTCTTAGAAGGAGATATATCATATATCACATGTTTTTTAAAACAATGTTTAAAAATGGCTACCATGCTACTTTAGTACTATTCATGACACATATAGAGTTTCATAGATGGATCTATTGAATTTGAATAATACACCATCGAGAGTTACACCTTAAGTGTAGTTTCAAAGAAATTAGTAGTTCTCTGCAGTTTGGATGGAGAGAGTGAGTCTGCTTACCTGTGAATGTCCAGATCTCATTTGTTAGTAACTTTGTTACTGAACTTTCTTGTAGTGAAATTATTTTTCTATTTTACTGCGAAGTAGTGGAGCAGTGCTAACACTTCTGTGTGTGTGTGTGTGTGTGTGTGTTTAGGAGAGACAGAGTGGTAGAAAGCAAAGTTTTTCAATTTTATGTTATAGAGTACCTCAGAGATGATGTGTTTTTGTATGCAATACCCGAAGTGAGTTAGCATTTTAGGACTTCTGGTTCCATCGCCCTAAAGTCTATAGGTTTTTTAAATGGGTTTTTGCTAAATCGCTTGAAAGAAGGACTGTGGTTAACAAAGCCTCTAAATATTTTCACGGGTGTGTCTCTTCACCATGACAGAGAAGAGAGCGAGAATGCCCAGCTGATGTTATTGCCTATCCTGCCTTTTTCTTGAAACTGTAGTGTATATATATATATATATATATATATATATATATATATATATATATATATATATATATATATATATATTATAGTTGCAAGAAAAAGGCAGCACAGGCAATAACATCAGCTGGGCGTTCTCACTCTCTTCTCTGTCATGGTGAAGTGATATATAATATATGAAAAAATATTATAAATCTCTGCTCATGTGGCAAACTATATAGGGAGCCCTTACATGCTCATAAAGGGGACCTTTATGCAAAATTCACTTTTACATGGTGTTTGCACATACAAGTGTGCAGTGTGTACACAACCACCCTATAATATATATATATATATATATATATATATATATATATATATATATATATATATATATATATATATATATATATATATATATATATATATAGGGCTGTCGCGGTTAAGGAATTTCCCTTGCGGTATTTTTGAGTGGCTCAATAGCGCGATATGCGGTATTACCGCCATATATAGAGAGAGAGAGAGAGAGATCATATTCAATAACGAAACTAAATAGAGCATTGAAGTAAAGAGAATGTCAAAATAAGGGTCTACAAAACAGAACATAAACCTGACAATAAGATGGTAGAGCTATTGTATGTATAATAGTTAGTTCCGATCATCGAATCTGACTAAACAAGACTTTCTGCTGATATTTCACGAGTATAAGCAGAACTAACATTAGCCTACTCATCTCTGCGCGTTCTAGACGGGCTGTCAGTCAGTGTAGTTACATTGTTGTGACACAAGGTGGCGGCAAGGGACTGTTTTTGAGTCTTTAAACCGTTCATTCATCTGCACGTTCAAAAACGCAGATTCATTCAAAAAAGAGATGAAATGAAACAAGCTGTTGAAATCATTTTAACGTTGAGCGCCACTTCATACGGCTCAGCTGACCAGTAATGCTTCGATGCTAAGGCAGAGATTTCGCTATCCTTGGACACGACAACTTTTTTTCACGAATATATATCTCGGCCTGAAGGACAGACGCAGGTAATCGCACGCGCTCAGTCGGTCTCTCTCACATTCACTGTCTGTTTAGGCTTGTTTAGTGCAAATCTACGGAGCCTCTGTACAAATCACCATGGTACACATTATGCTATCATTATTACCTTATTTAATATTTAGTACACGTGTATGAAGTGTAAAACGAGAAGGACATAGCCTTTCAAAAAATAGAAAACATGCAAATATCGCGGTTGCTGCGGTTTTTGCAGTGTTCTGCGGTTGGCTCGTAAAAAGCGCGGTATTACGAAATTGCAGTTATGCCGACAGCCCTATATATATATATATTTTTTAATCCCCATAAAACCTCAACTGTCCCATAGAACTGTAATGTGTGTCACCACCACAGGCAGAAGGCCGGAGAACAGGTTTCCAAATAACACAAAAGGTTTAATAATAACTCAAAATGTAGGTAAGGCACATCCAAAACATAACAGTGACTGGACAAAGAACAGACAGAAACTGAGGGTATATAAACACAGCAAACAGATGAGTTATCAAGACTAATAAACAATAGTGATGTGTCGTTCTTGAACGATTCGTTCATTTTGAATGAATCTTTAATGTGACTCGGGAAGAACGAGTCGTCTCGGGGGGTAATTCGTTCAGTCGCGCATGTGCAATATTCTACAGTTTCTGTACTGCTAGTAGTAGTTCACCTGATGATTCAATTGATTAGTTCATTTCATGAGTCTTTCGGGTTTTGAGTCGTTCCTTAATCACGTGACAGACCCATACGCTACCAATGCATTCTGAGCCGGAAAGAGAATTGATTAGTTCTTTTTATGAGTCTTTAGGGTTTTTGAGTCCTTACTTAATCACGTGAAAGACCCATACGCTATGCTGTGTGACCCAAGCACATTATATTTATTAGTAAATAACGTTAACTATCCAGTTTTGTTTGAGTTTGTGTTACAACTGTTAAAGCTGAAGTTATCATAACCTTGATGTCTTAAACTAACATTAATAATTCAAATTCAAAATGTTATTTGCTTTTAATTTATGTCATTATGTCCTTTTTGAGCAATCTTCTTATACATATATTAGACTAATATGTCAAGTCTGACTAGGAAAAGCAATTATTATAACAGCAAACTCAAAATTGGAGTAAAAATGAACAAACTAGGCTATAAATACTTTGTATTGTAGGCTTGGATTATTATATTATTATATATGTTTATTTACAGATAGACAGTCAAAAAGATAAATTAATCAATACTTTATGTATAACAGGGCTTTATTTATTTATAATAACACACCACAGATAACACACAACATCCTCAAGAAACAGTAACAAAAACAGTGACAGAAATAGCGTATGGGTCTGTCGCGTGTTTAAGGAACGACTCAAAACCCGAAAGACTCATAAAAAGAACTAATCAATTCTCTTTCCGGCTCAGAATGCATTGGCTTAGTGTATGGGTCTGTCACGTGTTTAAGGAACGACTCAAAAACCCGAAAGACTCATGAAGAGAACTAATCAATTCTCTTTCCGGCTCAGAATGCGTTGGTTTAGCATGGGACTGCCTGTCACGTCATTAAGGAATGACTTAAACCCGAAGACTTGTCAGACAAGAGGTGAGGTGAGCTTAATCAGCTTGTCATAAACTGAAGACCCAGGTAAAGAATGAATTAATCATTTCTGAATCTTATAGCATTGTAGTTTTGTATTGTTTGTAGTGGGATCAACGTTTGCATAAGTGGTAGATGTGTTGGGGAAGTAACACGTAACATTTTAATTACATTTTGCTAAAATGAACGAAATGACTCGAAAAAAGATTCGTTCATTTTGTTGAACGAGACTCAAAAGTCAGAGTCAGTAAAATGATCCGAACTTCCCATCACTAATAAACAAGACACAGCTGAACTGAAGACACTAATCAAATGAGTAACCAGGGATACAAATAAGTGGCGGGAAACTGGGAACAAAGGAGGACATGTGACTAACAGAACAAAGTGCAAAACAGACAGACATGTGACAAGAACAAGCTGTTTTCATTTTCTGTACAATGTGACATCATAAAAGCCACGCCCATGACTGCTGACAGCCATATTAGCCTAGTTTCTGCTAGGGCTAGACGATTAATAACAATTAACCCTAAATTGCGCTTTAATCAATATGGCTTAGTGTGATTATGAAATCACAAAGGCTGTGATTTTTTTTTTTTTTAATACGCAGCTTGTCTGTGATAGGGCTGGAAGATTAATCGAAGAGTAATTGAAACCGAAATTCAGAACCTCTAACCGACATAATTTTCCCATGTCAGTTATTTCCTTTTTTTTAATCCTGTTAATACTTCCCACTTAAAAACATACTGGTGCGCGTCCAATCAACACGCAGGTGAATGCAGACTCATTGAGCTACCGTGCTCGCACAGCTGCATTGCAGCATGAACAATGGTAGCTGCACAAAACGTGAAAATCGTGCGCACTGAGGAGCAGAAACTAGCTGTCAGTCTGTCCTGTGATTTATTACTAAAGTAACTTAGAAACTCAAAACCTTTTATATAGCATATTTTTCTTCTTTTGAAGTAACTATTTACAACCCACAGCTTCACAATTAATAGAGAGATGGTATGACTAATTCACACATGCAAGCGCTCTCATTATATTCTTTTATTGTGCTAAATTGTGCTAATTTATATTTATATTTCGTCCAGCCCTACTTTGTAATCATTAGTAATTGCTGCTCCATCTGAAAGCACTGCGAATTTAGGCCTAAGTCGCTTATAATGTGCATTTAAAAAAGCAACACACATCAAACATCTTTCCAAACATGAAAAGCATTTATGAACCTCGTGTCCAACAAAAGACAATTATAACGTAATAACAATAATAACATTAAAAACATTTTTACTTTAAACTCCATAACATCAGCTGAGTTTTTGAAATTACATCTTTCTGTGAGATGATGTGGCTTCTTACACAGAATAAGGCACACAACATATTATTTAATAGTATTCTATAAAGTGATGGCTATGTCGATTAGCATTGCATTATAAATATACTTTATTATCATGAAAATACCCAAGACGGCTTGATGAGCTCAGATAAACCATATATTGTTGTAGTCGTGTGTTTATTAGTCATTTTTATCAATCAATGCATTTCAATCTTCTATTTATTCAGCTACAGCGATAGTATGATGGCCATAGGGATTTCCTGGAATGACGTGCTTTATCTTCTTAGGGGCATATTTGGAGTTTCTGCTTTGAGAGTGCCTGCTTTGAACATCTGTCCCAGCTGTTTACGTTCACAGACATGGGTATTTGTGACTCACAACTTTTTAAGACTGAGAAGCGTCTTGTGCGATACACTAATATAGATCAGTGGTGTGAGGGTAAAACCTGTGGGAATTAATACAATTATGCGCAATACAAGCACTGTTTAACCGGAGCAAATGAGACGAGTAAGAGAGAGGAGGCGGGTGTGTGTAACTTTACTGTCAGAGAAAAGAGAGAACGAGAACGAGCAGCTGACATTATTGCCTTTGCCGCTGGTAACAAAACACATCGGCTCGGAATCGGTAAGATGTGAGACTGACTGGCCGGTCACCGATCCGGGCCGATCATGAGGAAAATCTTCCGATTCTTATCCCGAGCCGGTCAACCGATGCATTTTCTTGAACTTTGTGGGTTTTTTTTTTTTACACAATCTTGTGTGTATTTGACAGTTTAAACACAATAAGACATGAAAGAGAAGTTAAATAGTCACAAGACGTACCATCTGACAGCCAGCTTTCTGTGTGTGTGCTTCAGATTAGAGTTCTTCTCCGGTCCGAAAATCTGTACCCAAATCGACCCAAACCACTTCTTACCCAAACCCGACATTCATAAAATTCTTTTAAAAGAAAAACCCGACCCGATGAAATTAGACCCGAGACCAACCCGACGGAATTTATTTTTGAACCCAACTGGACCCAAACGTAAACAGCATTGACGTGCAAAGCCTGCAGCCCCGCAGTCAGTCAGGATAAATCCTGCCTCCTGCTGCAGACTGATTTGGCTGCTGCTCCATTACTTTAATTTATTTATTTATTTTTGGCAGCGATGCTATAGATGCAGTAGATGCTATTTACAAGTGTTAGATGTTATTTATGCTAAGTGAAACTAGCATATTTTCTTAGCAATATATACTACTAACACTAAGTGCAAATAGCTGTAAGCCTAGATGTTATTTACACTAAATGAAAATAGCAATATATTCTATTTACACTGTGACAATAGCAGCATTTTCTTAGCGATATGCTATTTAAAAGTAAAAGTATCAGTTATTTGCAATAAGAGTAAATAGTAATAAGATGGTATCTATATTTTATATTTGCAGATACTATTTGCACCTCAGTATTTTTGTAGGCCTACATTAGCAGGATGCAATAATATCATAGAGTGTAAATTATTTTATTTATTAAAATTATTAAATAGATGCTGCCCTATTGGGAGGATAAAAACCCTCCCTACGCCTTCCCCTACCCAATAAACATTATATAATAACTATATAATTAAACACTCATTCGCAGTTTATTTCCACTTTTAGAACATTATTATCATTTTTATTTAAATAAATGCAAGCTCTGCAAAAGGCGGATTCGAATCCACGTCGATCTCATTAAAAGCCAGGTCTGCGAGCGTTACTTGCTACTGCTGCGCCACTGAAGACGTTGAATGCCATGCGTCTTTTTTAAAACTCGAGTGGCCCAACAAGACATTGGTGGACAGAGCTAGTGTAAATAGCATTTGCCAACAAGGGATGGTATTTGCACTTAGTGTAAATAGAGGCTCTATTTATTATTACTTCATAGTATTGCATACCCTATGCCTATGGAAGGGGGTGGGGAGCAGCAGCTCATTTACATTTAAGACACATGCACAAGCATTTTTTTTTTTTTTTTTTTTTTTTTTTTTCTCTAGCACTCAAAAATGGGTATTTACAACATAGTATAATAAATTATCTGAGGTATTTTGAGCTGAAACTTCAGACACATTCTGGGGACATCTGAGACTTAAATTATGTCTTGTGAAAAGGGCGTAATTTAATTAACCGCCCATTAACTGAGTCGTCACTCTAAAACGGAGTGTACCGCCCATAAGTGCCACCTAGCTACAAAAAAAGATTAATAATCATATTTTTCATATTTTTTGTCTTAATTATCACAAAATAGGTGTCATTTGAAATCTTGGAGTCTGAACTTTACAATGAATATAGCCACTTTGATTAACTCCCAAGTTCTGCTGAGTAATTTGCTGAAAAATATTTTTTTATGAAATATTTTTTTGTACTATATTACTCCAATGTGTCAAAAGTATCGTACAGCTCAGATAATAATGTGTTATATGTAATTTGAAAGGTCTCAACAAGTAGAATACAAGTATAATTGTTTTGGGCTTTGACTAAACTTGAGTGAGTTTTTGTACGTAAAGCCCTGCAAGACCGATATGTAAATGATTAACTGATGCAGCATTTGTCATGTTTTGTCTCGTAACTTCATGAAACGTGCTCCAATTGTGGGAAATTGTTTCATTATTATTTACAGCAGATTCAGAACACTGATTGAGCAATTACAAAAGATATGTTTCAGTAAGTTGTACTGTATCTTTCAACATACCTTCATATGTTCATTTATGTTCATTCTGCAACTAGCATTAAAGAGGAAGGGATGATCGCATTTACTTGCACTCTGCCCTGCCGTTTGAACTGAGGCACTGTCATATCAAATTGTTTGACTTTCATTATAGAATGGACAGAATTGGAAAGATGACACTTTGTTCCTTAATGAAAGTAACAAAACGCATAGCCTATTGTGATTTATAGGTGGTTAATGGTGGTTAAAAGTGGTTAAGAAGATACAAGGTTGTATTCGTCATGTACACATGCTCACCAAACAAGACGCATACCAAAAATTTGCCAGACGAATGGGCTACGTGTACCATTACACCCTTAAAATGTTACCTTACCACAGATATAGTTGACAGTATAACTTGCTGTAATAACTTAATTCATTACGAATTGTGAATGAATGTACCATTGTTTGCCACACTGTCATTCTTATATTGATAGTTCATTATTTTCTGTAAAGTGAGTGTAAAGTACAGGTGCTGGTCATATAATTAGAATATCATCAAAAAGTTGATTTATTTCACTAATTCCATTCAAAAAGTGAAACTTGTATATTATATTCATTCATTACACACAGACTGATATATTTCAATTTTTGATGATTATAACTGACAACTAAGGAAAATCCCAAATTCAGTATCTCAGAAAATTAGAATATTACTTAAGACCAATACAAAGAAAGGATTTTTAGAAATTTTGGCCAACTGAAAAGTATGAACATGAAAAGTATGAGCATGTACAGCACTCAATACTTAGTTGGGGCTCCTTTTGCCTGAATTACTGCAGCAATACGGCGTGGCATGGAGTCGATCAGTCTGGTGTTATGAGAGCCCAGGTTGCTCTGATAGTGGCCTTCAGCTCTTCTGCATGGTTGGGTCTGGCATATCGCATCTTCCTCTTCACAATACCCCATAGATTTTCTACGGAGTTAAGGTCAGGCGAGTTTGCTGGCCAAATAAAGAACAGGGATACCATGGTCCTTAAACCAGGTACTGGTAGCTTTGACACTGTTTGCAGGTGCCAAGTCCTGTTGGAAAATGAAATCTGCATCTCCATAAAGTTGGTCAGCAGCAGGAAGCATGAAGTGCTCTAAAACTTCCTGGTATACGGCTACATTGGCCTTGGACCTCAGAAAACACAGTGGACCAACACCAGCACTGACTGTGGAAACTTTACACTGGACCTCAAGCAACGTGGATTGTGTGACTCTCCTCTCTTCCTCCAGACTCTGGGACCCTGATTTCCAAAGGAAATGCAAAATTTACTTTCACCAGAGAACATAACTTTGGACCACTCAGCAGCAGTCCAGTCCTTTTTGTCTTTATCCCAGGCGAGATGCTTCTGACGCTGTCTGTTGTTTAAGAGTGGCACAAGGAATGCGACAGCTGAAACCCATGTCTTGCATACATCTGTGCGTAGTGGTTTTTGAAGCACTGACTCCAGCTGCAGTCCACTCTTTGTGAATCTCCCCCACATTTTTTAATAGGTTTTGTTTCACAATCCTCTCCAGGGTGCGGTTATCTCTATTGCTTGTACATTTTTTTTTTCTACCACATCTTTTCCTTCCCTTCGCCTCTCTGTTAATGTGCTTGGACACAGAGCTCTGTGAACAGCCAGCCTCTTTTGCAATGACCTTTTGTGTCTTGCCCTCCTTGTGCAAGGTGTCAGTGGTCGTCTTTTGGACAACCGTCAAGTCAGCAGTCTTCTCCATGATTGTGTAGCCTACAGAACTAGACTGAGAGACCATTTAAAGGCCTTCGCAGGTGTTTTGAGTTAATTAGCTGATTAGAGTGTGGCACCAGGTGTCTAATTTCTAATTTTCTGAGATACTGAACTTGGGATTTTCCTTAGTTGTCAGTTATAATAATCAAAATGAAAAGAAATAAACATTTGAAATATATCAGTCTGTGTAATGAATGAATATAATATACAAGTTTCACTTTTTGAATAGAATTAGTGAAATAAATCAACTTTTTGATGATATTCTAATTATACGACCAGCACCTGTAGCTACATATCAAATATGTAACAAAACAATAGTGACACATGGTAAAAACAGTTACTCACGTGTATGTTGTTACATTACTGTTGGATCCAATTTAGTCATCCCTCCATCATCTTTTTATCAGTATCTCTGAAATGCCTACATCAAACAGTCTTTTAAAAAAAAAAAAAAAAGATTCCCTAGTATTAAGCAAATAAACAGTGTCTTGCTAATGTGATCTGGAATTATATTAAAAACTAAGTTCATCCACGCTCAGGATCGCAATGAAGGAAGGCAAAGCAAAGACTGTTTTTCCACAACTTTGCACTGCGAAACGTCTTGTAATCCTCAGAGGTTTCTCTATTGTTTTGTTGCTAGAGTAATTCAGTGTTTGTGTCTCTCTCGTATTTACTCCCCTCCTAAATGCTTGAATTAGCAGGTGGGGCTAAAGAGGCAATGATGTAGAAGTTGGTGTTGATCTTCTTCTGCAGAGTCAGTCTTTCATCACAGTGTCGTGTCGTCAAACTGAGACAAAATCTAAAATGTGCTTGGTTTCAATATAATTTGTTTTTAGACTAACTAGGAAGTATTGAGTTCTTAAACGTAAGGGATTATTTTTTTTTTACAATAACCTCTTATATGTCAAAAGATCAAGGAAAATGTAATTTCGCAATTCATGACTTCTTTAAGTACCGTTTGCATGAACAATGAGCCTAGTTTTTCTTTGTCATACCTGTTACCGCTCCTGATTCAGACATTTGCGATGAATCCCTTGTGATAAAACTGCATAGAAGGAAAAAAAAAAGAATCTCAGGCTCCTGGAAACGACATCTCCATGACTCTCACAAACGGCCTCAGCTATGGATTTAAACAAGCATCTCTTTTAAGACACACAGAATGGCCACCCTAACACACGTGGGGCTGTGACAGCATGGAACTTGCACGCTTTATTTCTCTAAGTGGTTGTGTGGGACAACAACCACCTTCTTTCTTTCTTTCATTCATTCATTCATTCATTCATTCATTCATTCATTCATTCCTCAAGCACACAGCAAATCATCCATCCATGGACAATGCCTCCCTTCCTTTGTTTAATTTTTGTATGTACTTGTTTTCTTTTTAATTGATTTTTTACAGATGAATAAAAACACACAGCAAACACAGAATGCAATGGGTTTGGTTTGGTTGTTTGAATGTGACTCAGTGTAAATGTGAATATTTGCCTTGTTGTTTGTTATCAGGTTTTTTAACTTTTTTTTATTATTTATTTTTATTTTTTTAGGAAGTTGGCAGAATGAAGATAGAGCTTTTTGCTGACATTGTTCCAAAAACTGCAGAAAATTTTCGGTAGGAACATTCCCCAATCCATTCATGTATAAACACCAGAATACACTTAAAAAACTCTGTGTGTGTGTTTTTTGTGACACATCAGGACATAAATTTTTATAATGACATAGGTATTACAAGGAGAGGGTGACTTATAAGGACATTACCCCATGTCCTTATTTTTCAAAAGGCTTATAAATCATACAGAATGAGTTTTTTTGAGAAAGTAAAAATGTGCACAGTTTTCTGTGATGGGTAGGTTTAGGTGTAGGGCGATAGAAAACACGGTTTGTACAGTATAAAAACCATTACACCTATGGAATGTCCCCACAATTAACAAAAACAAGTGTGTGTGTGTGTGTGTGTGTGTGTGTGTGTGTGTGTGTGTGTGTGTGTGTGTGTGTGTGTGTGTGTGTGTGTGTGTGTGTGTGTGTGTGTGTGTGTGTGTGTGTGTGAGGCAAAATGTGTAACTCTTTTCTTCACTATTGGTCCTTCTTAATGCAAGTTATAGATTTTGGTTGATTTGCACCAGTCCTCATAAGAGACATGCAAATCTGTTTTTCTGTCTTTCAGGCAGTTCTGTACTGGTGAATTCAAGTAAGTCAGTCTCAAATTTCATTGGATTAATCAAGGGTTGTGCCATTTCAACTACATGTATGGTTAAACAATTAGTAATACCACATACTCATATTACATGTTTTTAATGTGTTGTTGTGACTGATGCTTTTGAGGATGTTCAAATCATCCTATAAGAAACATGTACTGGATAAGGTTACAGATTAAACACAGCTTGTATTCATAAAAACATGTTGTGTACCCAGCTCTCTCTTCCTGGTCCTGGGTTTGTTAATTTGCATGTACCTTGACCAAGTTCTGTTTTTGTTCAATGTAGGAAGGATGGTGTTCCCGTGGGCTATAAAGGCTGCACATTTCATCGGTGAGACACTTTAGTCAGTATTGTTCACAGATACTCTCCTGGGCAAAAAATATATGGCTAAACACTAAGCTTTTAATTGTCTTAACCACAAATGTTTGGTCACGAAATAAGCAAAATTTAAGAAAATTCTTGCTAATTTCCTGACCAGTAATTTGTGATTTAAAATGGCCAATAAAAGACCACTAAATGTTTTGCCACTTTTGGGCTTTTTTTCTTTTTCTTTCTTTTTTGATAAAATCCATAATTCTAAGTATAAAGTTTTGGCTTATATTTTTATGTCCTTCAGACGTTATTCAAATATATTGTAATTTTTTTCATTGATCAAATATTTAATGCAAATACACCCTGAATGATGTTTTGCTATTCAAAACAGTACTAGGATAGTGTCGTTTCAAGCAGCGCTAAAGTTGAGTCATTTGTCAGGTGGTGAACATAATAGACCAAATTAATCGTAGGCCATGGGTGTCAAACTCAGTTCATGGAAGGTCACTGTCCTGCAGAGTTCCCATCTTAAAGGGGACCTATTATGCAAAATTCACTTTTACGTGGTGTTTGAACAAATGTGGGTTAACAGTGTGTTTACACTACCACCCTATAATGTTAAAAATCCACCCACGCCTTTTTTAATCGCCATAAATCCGATATTCAGATCGGTATCGGCTCCGATACTGCCATTTTTGCCGGATCGGGTATCGGCCGGAGTGGACCGATCCAAATCCGATACTGTGCGTGTACTATTCTGTTATTGTTAAGCTCCACAAAAGGCACAAAAACATTTAAAAAAGCACCATAAAGTTTCTGTGCACTATATTCCAAGTGTTCTGAAGCCATTCCATAGATTAATGTGAGGTAACGTTACAGATAAATATTTAAGTCGTTAAATTAAGTTTAAGTCGTAAATGCATCCCTCTGCTGCGGCTGTCAGTCATTCTCCATTCAGCATTCAGACTGCGTGTCACGTTCGGTTATGACAGTCAACACAATGAAACACTCTCCAAGATGAATCAATGTTTCTATTATTATACTTCATCAAGATAACGGTAATACAATACCCATCAATATATCTTCTCTTTGTGCTTTGAACTTTTCAATGCGGAGCGCTGTGACTCCATGATGCTTCAAGCGCATCGTTCTGCACACGGGATGCGCATAAGCGCTTTGTGCCGCTCCGTATGGGAGCCGTTCATATTATAATACTTTTGCGCAATGAACGATTGTTAATAACATTTTTTGGTTCTGTCCTATCTTTCATATGTTGCTGCATCATTTTGATTTTTATATTTTAATGTTAATACATTTAATAGCTTCGCATTAGGCATAAGCTATGCATTTATTTATATTATGAAAAGAAGATAAAGACTGCGTCACTTCTCAGTTTTCATATTGAACACTTTTTGAGGATCGTGAGTGAACGCGATCATCTCTTCCTCTTTACTACTTTACAGAAGGAAATAAATATGAATGAAAATCAAAGAATGTTGAAAGTTGCAGTAGCTTACCGAAATCTGTATCACGTCAGTTCAATCAGTGTTGTAAACAATGTCACGTATAAGTTACCTCAGAAAAGCCATTCGTTGACCATAAACTTATAGTCAGCAGCAAGAAAAATAAAACAAACTATTTAAAACAAAACGGATTAGAAACTTAATTATGCAAACATAAGTATTATAATATATAATAAAATGGACAAACTGGTTGCGTATAATCAAACGCATCGTTTTCATTTTATTCTGGAGACTGAACTCACGCTCTGCTGCCACACTGGAGTGCGCTCACCACCAACTGGACAGCGGTGGGAATTACAGTTACAAGCAACATCAGCCTCAGTAATCAGTCAAAATGACGGACAGGCTGCAGATTTTTTCCATCACTGCTAAAAATTCCATCAATGACGGAAAATTTTCGGTTAACACGACCTTTGAGATTATATATTATATACACGCCACACTACTGCCGGTGACACTCCACGACTGCGGTGGCGCGGTTGTCATGCCGACCGTCACAGCCCTATGTGAGGCATACAGTTTATTACGTAATTGAGCACTTTTCTTATTACTTGAAAATCGGATCGGTTTCGGCCGATACTGAATCCCAGGTATCGGCGGATCGGTGCATCCCTAGTGAACATAAGACAAGAGTCTTCATTTACTCCCGACATCTGAGCCGCTAAAGACAGTCAATTAGTTTTATTTTTGAAGGGAATGCGCCACAGATCTAATATACACACGTAGTTTCTGTCCCTGCTATTTATGTTCACAGACATAACCTAACTTTTTTTTTTGACATAACCGTATGTGTATTTGACAATTAAACACAATAAAATGTAAAAGAGAAGTTGGTTTAATACTCAGGAGATGTGCCGTCTGACAGCCAGCTTTCTGTGAGCGTGCTTCAGATTTGTGCGCTCAGAAAACGCTAAATTAGACTGATATAGCTTTAAAACACATACAGATAATACATTTTTATGATGAAGAAGAACTGCAATGTCCCTGAGCATTATCCTGAAATAGATAGTTAAAACCAAGCAGATGTCTTGTTGACATTTGGCAGAGTATCCGATGCATGCAGTAGCTGTGAATGAAGGAAGCACTGTTCTGGATAGGGGGCAGGGATCAGCAGCTCTTGCATTTAAAGACACATGCATGAAAAGAGCATGTTTTTGCATGCACTCAAAAATGGGTATGGTCGTGGAAATTCTCAATATAAATTTGACTTCACTGACAATTTAAACAACTCCTAGTTGTTAATACAATACTACAGAACCTTGAGATAATTCCCTGAATTCCTGAATACTTACAATACAATACTTCCCTGAAATATGGTGACAGCGTCCCGTCAAGAAGCTATTATCACTACCTCAATCACACTTTAGCTGTTACTTTTGTTGTCTTTTGAGTGTAGTTGCACTTTGTAGAAATGAAGGTTTATGTACGGCCGGGAGATTACTGGTTAAAACAACCAAGTGAGTCTTAATGAATAGAAAGATACATGCACATTTAAGTCTAACAGTTGAGTGAAAATCAATGTCTTCTTCACTGTGATGTGTGTTCTGGTGATGGTTTGTAATGATCTAAGCTATTCGTATGACTGGACTTTGACCTGAGCATCCTTAGTCTGCATTTTCTGTACATTTCTTGTTGACATAAAATATTTCTATCACAGTATTTACAACATGGTATAATAAATGATTTGTGAGGTATTTTGAGCTGAAACTTGACATTCTGGTGACACCTGAGCCTTATATTACATCTTGTAAAAAGGGTCTTTAACATCTGGTTAAAGAGTACCTACTAGGTACTCTTTAACCAGCTAATTAATGTCTTCAGGATTTCCAGACAGGTGTTTTGGAGCTACACTCTGCAGAACAGTGGCCCTCCCGGAGCAGAATTTTACATGAGTCCTAGGCCATATTACCTCTAGAAGAGATATTTTAGCAAGCAATATAAATGTTTAATATCACAATCAATGTAATAAGAAAATCAAAATTGCATAATATATTTAAGGGAGTGACCCTGTTGCTGCGTACATTACATTAGGTGTATGATATCACAAAAGCTCTGTTTAAAATCTCATAAAAAATGGCCTAGATGCTTAACATATCATCTTACTTTTAATTTTCAACCTGCTAGTAAATCACAATGTCCATCATACATGAATGATTCTAATGAATGTTCTGTTCTTTTGGTAGGGTGATAAAGGACTTCATGATTCAGGGTGGTGATTTTGTCAATGTAAGTTTTGCTTTGTGATCCAGACAATGGAGTTGAATTTATCTTCCAGGTGTATGGCTATTGACATTTCAGAAGTTTGTTCTATTGTGCAAACAATGTGCTCTGTTTTTGTACTGCCTTGCATAACATCCATCTTATCAAATAAGCATGTGCTCTTATACATGGGTAAATAAGGATGTGCCCTTATATTTGTTGTGATCCAGCTTTTGTATTTGCCTTTTTATTAAGGGCAAATGAATATCAAACAAAGTAATTTGACATTAAGTGCTGATGGATAACCTTAAAGGATTAGTTCACTTTAAAATAAAAAAAAAAAAAAAAAAATACCCCAAGCTTTACTTGCCCTCAAGCCATCCTAGGTGTATATGACATTCTTTTTTCTGATGAACAATCAGAGTCATATTAATTTCATTTCATTTTATTTTATTTAAGCACGGACAATGCACATTAATAATACATACAATAATACATACAAAATGCACCAGATTTAGCCAACTATGGCTAATTTTCTTCCGTAGTCCTTAGCAGGTTGATGTTAAGGACAGGAAGAAAAAAAATATAAACAAAAAAATATTAATACACCAAATAAAGAACAAAAAGAAAATATGAGAGCAGACTGCCATATCCATAAGTCACTATAAATCATCACAATTTTGATGGGTCAATAACCATGTTTTCAGTTTTTTTGAGAAACCACAGTTTCCTGTTAAATGTTTTAATTCTTTCAGCTCTACTGGGAGTCTATCACTCATGTGTTCCTTTACAAGGAAAAGATAATTGACCAAAGGTATTTCTTCTTAATGGCACATTACAATCACCTCTACAACCGGTATGTGTATATGGTCCTGTTTTCTGATTTTATATAATCCTTAAAAACAGGTGGAGCAAAACCATTTAAGAATCTTAAACAAAAGTACCAAATCAGCAAATTCAATCAATAGTTAATATGCTACAATGGTGAAATTTTTTTTTTGATCTAAGATGTCAAGAGTTTGTTTCTAAATAATTTCAACTGATTTAAAAAAATACCTACATGTTTGAGTCCAGGTAGTCATGCAATATGTGATATGAGGAATAATCATTGAATTCATGAATAAAACGGCTGCTTCATTAGTCAAACTGTTTCTAATAAATCTGAAATTCGCTAGATTAAATTTCGCTGTATTTAACACTTTCTTCACATGTTGTTTTTTAGAAGAAAGTTGAGAATCCAGTAATAATCCTAAATATTTAAATTCATGTTTTTGTTCCTGGACAAATACATCTGCTTTCACATCATAATCTGGCCTTTTAGTAAAAAACATAGTTTTTCTGATATTAAGAGGCAAATGTGAATTGATAATCCATTTTGCAACTTGATTCATGGTGTCAGTCAATTTCTGTGCAGCCTGTTGTTGACTTTTTGCATGTACATACAACACAACATCATCCGCATACATTTGACAAATAACATCTGGAGTACATACATTTAGTAAATCGTTTACATACATACTAAACAATAATGGGCCTAAAATTAGTACCATGCGGAACTCCAATATTATAATCCAAGTAATATTATGTCGCATTTATAACCCGTACACATTGTTTTCTATTTTCTAGATAAGATTTAAACAACATAACGGCCTCAGTTGAAAAAAATAAAATATAATAACCGAGAAAGTAAAATCTCATGATTTACAGTTTCAAATACATTTCCTGACGCATCCAAGCTTTATAGTGCCGTTGAACGGGACTAACGAGTATGAAGCTGAAGAAAGTGCTTGCATCCAAGGTAAAACATACTCCACACGGCTCTGGGGAGTTGATAAAGGCATTGTGAAGCAAAGCGATGCATTTGTATAAGAAAAATATCCATATTTAACAAGTCAAAGTAAAATATCCAGCTTCCGCCAGACCGCCTTCCATATTCAACTTAAGAAAGTGCAATGCCTCTCACAGTTCAAAACGCATATGCTACATCCTATGCCTTCCGTATTCAACTTAAGACAAAAAAACGCACAGTTACGATTTTTTCATAAGTTGAATATGAAAGCGGTCTGGCGGAAGCTGGATATTTTACTTTATAATGTGCTCAATATGGATATTTTTCTTACAAAAACACTTCGCTTCAGAAGGCCTTTATTAACCCCCCCGGAGCCGTGTTGAGTACAATTGATGGATGGATGCACTTTCTTCAGCTTCATACTCGTTCACTGCCATTATAAAGCTTGGATGGGTCATAATATTTATATTATATAACTCTGATTGTGTTCATCAGAAAGAAGAAAGTCATATACACCTAGAATGGCTTGAGGGTGAGTAAAGCTTGGGCTTAATTTTCATTTTAAAGTGAACTAATCCTTTAAGGAATATTCCAGGGTTTTACATCCCTGGCAAGGCAAAGACTAATTCTTTTTACATTTTCACTTTATTTCTTAAATACACAATACCAATTTTATAGACTTGGTCTATGGGTGAGCAAGGCCAACAACAAACAGAAATAACTAGCTTTATTTTATTTGGGAAAAAAAAATACCTGTAGCTCAAACATTGTAGAGTGGTGCTTGCAACACCAAGGTCATGGGTTCGGTTCCCAGGGAATGCATGTACTGATAGAATGTATAGGTTAAATGCACTGTAAATTACATTGAATAATCTGCCAAATGCTGAAATGTAATGTAAATGTATCTAGAACAGAAAAGCTATAAAGAAAAATACAACGCACTCCCTATCTAACCCTAAAACAAGAATAAGCATTAAATATGTTTTCCACAATGTTTTATAATACACTTAGTCAGCACAGACAGGTGTATAGTAGACCAGTGGATTTGCCAAAAGTGCACATTTTTCATGCCTCCCTTATCCACCTTTTTCCTACGCCCCATGATAATTTGCTTGAATTATGAAAGTAACTTCTGTTAAACTAAACAATCAGTGAAAGGTTTGCTTTATAACGTAATAAGGATTTTCAAAAACTGGGTACAATGAGATGACATTATTCTACTCCCCCTTCAAACATTGAACATTGAAATGTTATTTTAAAGTGTAAAAGCATTAACAAATTACTACCACAGACCCCTGAATAACCCCGATTATTTTGTGTGTTATATCACTGTAGTAATTTATGTCTGTATTATGTAACCTGTTGCCTTAATCAAAATTGTTCATTAACTGGAACACTGAGTGATGATAATTCAAAGTGATCTCCATCATTGTGACAGAATAAATATTGAATTTCCCTGCTTTAGAAACCAGTAAACACTGCTAATAGGGATTAGAAATGAAAAGGGGAGACAATTATATTTTTAAAGCATCTGTGTAAAACAAAAAACACACCTGGAAAAAGGTTTTGAGGAGAAAAATTTGGGGAGAAAAATTAGAGATTCTTAGTACATTGCAGTGAATTATTTATGGGATATATATCGTAAATTAAATCGGGAGAGCAGACCACAAATGCTCAGTATGTGTTGTATTTTTTCATACTATTACAGTGGAATACAAAGGAAAAAAGAAAACAATCAGGAGGAAAAGAATGCAGCGACTGAAAAGAGCTCTTGCTCTTGCTCATAGATATTCTTGTCATACCACGTCACATTAGAATACCAAGCATTATGTTATTCTCTTGAAGTCTTAACATGAGAACGTGAAGGAAATTTTACATCTCATTTAGTCAAACTGACGGATAAGGATTATTTTAGTCTTCTGGAGTGGAACTTCCACAAACTGGAAGTGCCTCCCATAATCTAGAATGCAGTAGGCTGTTAGGAAAAAGGTGGATATGACAAACCCGTTTGTGGCCTATTAATGAACTGACAAGTTGAATCAGGTGTGTTTGATTTAGGGGTGTAACGGTACGCATATTCGTACCGAACGGTTCACGAGGCAAATTCCAAATAGAAGTGATCATCCATATGCCCTATGTGATCATCACTAAGTGAGCAGGGCAAGTACCCGCTTGGAATGCACTTGGCAATGGGAGCAGCATGTTCCTGTGACAACGCAGCACAGTGTCCGCTGTTTTAACGGCATAATTCTTTATTTATTTTATTTTATTAGCCTAACTGTTGCAAATAAAAAACATATATATTTTAAAAGGTTTTTAAAATATGCTATATAAAAAGTAATATATACATAAAACTATTAAAATATAAATTGTTTATTTATGCCGGCACTGCATTGTCATAGGAACATCCCAGCTGAAGATAATAAGGACATTACTCCGCTCCCTGCATTCCAAACGGCTACATACCCGTGCCCTGTTCACATAGGGATGATCATAGGGCATAGGGATAATCACTTCCATTTGGAACTGGCCCCGTGAACCGTTCCGTAAATGTTCAGCTCAAATGAAAAGCGGCAATAATATTAATTATTACTCTGACAAATTAATTTCCATACTTTCTTCAATGATCTACTGACATCATAATGCAAATTTTCTGTTCTCAAATATTTTAGTGAATTGTAAGTATGTGCAATCTTTACTAATTTTAAGTAACAAACATAATTGTTATTGTTAGTAATATTTTTAGATTAACACTTACTGGACTTTTTAAACAAGGTTAGGTTTACTTGATTATTTTTTTAGGGGGAAAAAAAAGGATCAAATATGATACATCAAGTTTTTGTTCACCTCTCAATCATCATTGCATTTCATTTTGTTTTTCCCCCACAAAAAAAAAAAAAAAAAAAAAAAAAAAAAACTACAGAACTTTGATCAAAAAATTAAGCATTTAAATATCATTATTTAGAGATATAGAGTAATAACTGATATGGATTTTTTTTGTAAATAGTCTGCTAAACTGTAATAAATAAAGATCTTATTGATTTACATTGATTTGACTGTTATCAGAAATTAATCTTACTTTTGAGCCTTATAAATATCAGCAGCTGCACTAAATTGCATATTTTTGCTTAATTTGAGCCTTTGAATAAAGTTTTTTTTCCCTCCTTGATTATAAGCTCCATCTTCTCCTATATCATACTATAGGAGTCATAAAAGCCTGATGTATCAAATAAGATAATAAACAAAAACACATATGCAATGTCTTTGACTGTTTTAATAAAGTGGTGATGTAAAAAAAAAAAAGCCTACAGAAAGTACAGCTCATTGCCTCTTATGTGTCTCTTTATCTGCCTCTAGTGGTCATAGGGCCCTATTGCAGACACAACAGCTCCTCCCAACCTATCTCTTGACATGCAGTTCTTTAGAGTTTAAGTGATTCAGATTTTCTGAGTGTGAATGGTTTTGAATGCTATATTCTTGCTCATCAGGGTGATGGCACTGGCATCTGCAGTATCTACAGGGGACCATTTGCAGATGAGAACTTCAGAATGAAACACTCTGGCCCAGGACTCCTGTCACTGGTAAAGCTTCTACACACTGGCATTGTATAGAAACTCTTTACAGTATGCTTTATGACAGCATATCAGCAGTGTTAGATTAACAGTGCTTAAATTCTGTTTAAGTTGACTCTCGGTCACAGAGTACCGTTATAATGTCAAAGTGGCCCAAAGCCTATACTGTGCATCTTGTGGGGAATATTTTCGATTTCCCTTTTCACTCCAAAATCTAACAGGAAAGGAGAAACCTATTTTAAGAACAATTCATTTTTCATATTACCAAAAAAAATAATAATAAAAAATAAATAAATCTGAAGACTATATAGGCAGATTGGATATAAAGCCAAGTTAATGTAACTTTAGAATTTGTTTCTCATTTTCCTGTCCTGACAGACCCAATTTCTTACAGACATGCAGAAATGGTTTTAAAAATGACTCGCAAGACATTTAGCATTTGAGAAGTCAGGCAAACATACAGTATAAGTATATATTTTCTTTTTCTTTTTTCCTGACAGGCCAACAGTGGACCAGGTACCAATGGCTGTCAGTTTTTTATTACCTGCACAAAGTGTGACTGGTTGGATGGGAAGCATGTGGTATTTGGTAAGTCAGAAAAATCCTTTATTGATTCTGTACTGAGAACTCAATCACTGGTTACATCATTAACTGTTTGGGGTTTTCCTTACAGGAAAAGTGGTGGATGGTTTGCTTGTCATGAGAAAAATTGAGGTGAGACAAAGTTTTGTTAATTTCAAAATGTTTTCAATCTTCATAATTCTTTCAATGGAAATGTATTATTGATTATAGTGTGGCAAGGTGGAAATCTTTTGTGCTTAGGTCAACTTAGCTCACAATGCTTTTGGGAAACACAAAAGTGATACTAGCACTTCTCATGTTTTTGCCTTCTTAAAGGGGATAGTTCACCCAAAAATGAAAATTCTGTCATCATCATTTATTTACCCTCAAGTTGTTCCAAACCTGTATAAATGTCTTTCTTCTGCTGAACACAAAAGAAGATATTTTGAAGAATATGGGTAACCAAACAGTTGTTGGGCCCCACTGACTTAAAAAATACTATGGAAATCAATGGGGCCCATCAACTGTTTGGTTACAGACATTCTTCAAAATATCTTCCTTTGTGTTCAGCAGAAGAAAGAAACTCATACAGGTTTAGAACAGGTTTTTGAACTATCCTTTTAAGCTGAATCACTTGTATTCCTCATTCTTAACTTGCTTCGGATAAAAGCATCTGCCAATATTATATATTCAAATGTAAAAAAAAAAAAGAAAAAAAAGTAAGATACATAGATCTGTAACCTGAGTGCTTTTTGTGAATCTTATTTCTTTACAAATCTTCCATACAGAATGTACCAACAGGACCCAACAACAAGCCTAAGCTCCCCATTGTCATTGCCCAGTGTGGAGAAATGTGATATATTTTATACTGTTGCACATCAGCAAAGACACATGACCTTTGCTTCCAAGTAAACAGACAAGCCATTTTGGATGACTTATCAACTATTCATCATCTCCATTGCAAATCACATCATTTTGAAACTTTGTAATAATTTTGTGGGATTAACTGATTATTTGCAAAAAATTCTTGGTTGAACAAGGTTTTAGTTTTATTTTGTACAATGTTAATTACAGCAGAATTGAATATTCAAGCTTGTCACTGTTTAAGAGCCTATTTCATGATTAGCTCATCTGTCACTTGCAATTGTCCATAAAAGACAAACTTGAAATTCAAGATAGAAGCATGTATTCTTTGTACATTCTGAAGGACAAGGCTTTTTATTTTTGATCAGCCTTTTGAAATGTCCTTGTTAAGTCTTGTTGAGGGTTTTCTTAACCTTAAATAAATTTTGAACCATTGTTTTTTTAAAGCTTGGAACATTCTTTTTCATTTCAAATTCAGAGAGAATTGAAATCAAGACATTTCATGAATCATCAAGGTCTTTTGAGGTTTATGATACTAAACCAACACCTTAAAGGGCACGCCACTCAATGCAAATTCCTTATGAGTGTACTCCCTTTGTCTTTTTATTGCTACTTACCCTAACCCACATCCTAACCCAGAAACCCCTTCCCCCATCTCTTGGACCGTGTCCCACACACACAAAAGGGCTCTTTCAGCTGAAGTGCAGGAAGAGTTTGGGCTCGGTGGGAGGCTTCTGGGGTCAATGTTAAAGACCGTCTTTGTGTGGGACAACACGGCCGGGCCATTAACAATAAAATCACACTTCAACCAGGTCTCCTCAACAGTGCCAAAAACATATTTACATGACAAAAGGGAAGGGGGTAGTTTGAGTCTGTTTCACAACTAGCCAGGGTCCGTCTCATCTATGGTCGTTGAGTACTCCCTTTATAATGCTGTGGGAGAAGTCAATGATGGGATTTATCTCAAAAACACATCATCCTTATGTTGAAACCATTCATTCAGATTCAAAATCTCTCTCTGATGAATAAGGCTATCCATACCTGCTTAATTTTTGTTCCTTGTTGTTTTGGTGTCTGTTAAATATTTTGAACGTGAGAGATGACTGCTGGAGAGATTAACTGTTTTGACGGTATAAAATGAAGATTTTAATGACACAGCTTTCTATTTACGTGCATACACCAATTCCCAAAACTGCTTTCTCTCTCTTTCCCAATATCAATTTTGAGAACATTGTGTATTGCTGAAGCTATATACATACACCAAACAAAAATGGAAAGAAATATGCAATATAGCAACAAATAACAATAAAATAGTATTGCAGTAGAATGCTAAGTGATTCAAATTTATAGGATACAAGTAAAATAGGATATTTATATATATATATTATTTATAAATAAAATTATATTTAATATATAGCTTATTTTATGTACATTGATCAACTTTGTACTTAATTCAAAAGAGCTTTGTTGGCATGACTAGGGAAAAATTGCTAAAATTTACATTATTGTTCATGATCTCGTCAGTATTTTCTTTATGTATGGGTTATTATATTCATATATATATCTGCCAGAATGTCGGAGAGGTTAAATGGGGACTTAAATTCTGGGCCGTGATAATTTTATAGCTAACCAATCATGGCCATACTTAATGTTATTTCCATATGATTGACAGTAAATGTATCCAATGCGCGTCAGTAAAATAATTGACGTTGCCAGATCACAAGTTAGCCGACCAATTGAATTGAGGAATGGGTGGAGAGATGTGACAGAATATCGTCCGGCATCTTTACTCAGTCCGTCCAGTTCGATCGGCAACGGGAGCGGAGAAAGGAAAGCGGAGAGCCCGAAGGCAGCAGCCCCCACCACCGCCGGCCCAGGTTACCATCTAGCACCGGGAAAACACACTAGAGAGCCACCGCCGGCTTTACCAACAAGAAAACAACATGAGCAGTGAGGCCGAAACACAGCAGCCGCCGCAGCCTGCCGCCGACGTGGAGAGCCCGTCCAGCCCGGCAGCCGCAGCTACCGCGGGGGATAAGAAGGTCATCGGTAAGCCTGTCAACAAAACCGTAGGTCTTTGGCCTACAGTATTCGTTCTTTCAAAAGAATGTATTTTATCCCATGCGTCGGTGCTTCAAGGTTTACTATACATTTATATTAACCGATTTTACGGTGAGCGTGCGGCTACTGTATGGAGTCGCTATTCAGACACCAACTTAATATTATTGCTGTACGTTATCCCCGTGACTACATGTCTAGTTTTCTATATGGAGTTGTCAGTTTATTTCATACATATTAGGATGTATACGTTAGTTTAAACTTGAGACGTTAAACGGTCTCAGTCAGTTTAAATGTTCGCTCGCGTGCCGCGTTCCATCACATCCGCGTGTGAATTAAACCGCCATGACGCGTGCTCAAGCCCGCGGCCTACTTCAGTGAACACAACGCGGTTCTCATTTTTTAGAACTACTATCGCGATAGAGCACTATTATTATTTACTACACCAGAAACCCCGTATACGATTACTGCATTGTGAAAATATAAATATATTTACTAATAAGGTTGTCGATGTTGACTGTCCATGAAACGGATCCTTGAGCTTGGCCTTGATCGTGACATAATGACCCAGATCACTATTAGCTATTTGTATTAAACACGCACTCTCCAATTACGCGAGTCCAACTGTCGTGGTCAGTGTGAACCGCGTCGATTTTAAATAATCAGATACTTTGAGGGCTGGCTTCTTTGGTAAGCGAATGTAAGCCAAGTTAAGCGCTTGCTCTTTCCCTTTGTTCGTGTGGAGCGTTTAACGCGTCGTTGCATACGTGTCCTCGTTTCTATTAACACCATCAACGCCGTCTCCGGTAGATCCCATCATCTGACAGACGATTTATTATATAAGATTACGTTTCGGTCGTATAGATAAAGATGATCTATATCAGTCACGCCACCCCAGATATAAAATGTCCGCCATGGTTTTTGGATGATGGACGCTTCTTTTGTCTGATCTGCTGCTACAAACCCAGAGCGCTTCGGACGTTTAACTCGAAACGCTAATCACCTGTCAATCTAGGTCTAAACATATAGATGTAACGTCTCGTAGTGCGTATCGTGTCCTGTAGTGAGGATGGAGAATCGGGACTGTTTGGCTTCGATCCGGCCACATGGCTGAGGCTAGTGTGCTAACTGCAGTTAGCATCTCAACATCATCATCACTTCCTACTTAAACACCACATTGGCCAAATGAATGTGCTTTTTAATATACTCCAGTGTAAATCTATCGAACCAACACAAGGTTCTCTTTCGCCCCGGGATCTACGTTTTTAATGCCTATTTTAAAACTTTTTTTAACAATTTTTTTTTATGACAATTGGGTGCAATTTCTTTTTTTTTTATTTTTTTTTTTTTTTTTTTTTTCCCAAGTTTCTTTGTAATTCATTTTATCATCAGTGGTGATTCTTCGTACTTTAATACAATAACTTTTTATGGTATTAAATATTTTTATGATTATGAAAATGTCTCAAAGCAAATCCAACAAGTTCATAACAATGCATTTTTTATGCAAAATGTACATTTATATGACTGATAGAGCTAGTGGGAATCTCACAAACCCTTTTTCCAGTCTCATGCAACATCTTTGGCCACAGCAATTTTTTAAACCAGGGGTTTTCATTCTTTTAAATGTCCCATCCAAAAATTTAAAAGGCAGCCATTTATTTTCATGTGTAAAGACACTTTATACTGTGAAAATTGGGGGACCCGGACCCCAGATTGAAAACCCCTGTTTTAAATGATTTGTAGTGTCTTGATTTCTTTAGCATACTTTCATAATTTTCTTCATTCTGTAATTGGCCTTTCAGTCATCATAACATAAATAAGAGGTTAATAATCTGAACTCTGTGGGTCAGGGCCTTTCATGGTGATGGAGGTTCTTCTGATAAGAGCAGCTGCCTTTGCATCACAGTCTATTAAAAGCACCACAGTTGGAGGTTATAAATAGGACACAAAATGAACTCAACTTGCCAAGAGTGGCTTTTAAATGGCTTTGCTATTTTAATGCATCTCTTTCTATCAACAGTTATAACTTGATTCATGAAAGTACTGTTTATGAGTGGTGTTGGATATATCTTAACAATATTTTTGTGGTTTTCTTTTCTCTTTGAAGCAACAAAAGTCCTGGGGACAGTTAAATGGTTCAATGTAAGGAATGGCTACGGTTTCATCAACAGGTAAATAACATTCAGCCTCTAAAGACTCTCTCTAATATAATATGTGGGTCAGGGAACATCCGCAATCCTATTACAGCCTTTATGTGCTTATAAAGCTAGACCTCACTTGCACTAGCACGCTATTATTTATTCAAATATTTAACTTGCTCTTCAACACTGTATGCTTGTTTATTCTCCATCTGTCCTCAGTTATTAACATTTGTCTCTCTGAACTTTTGCAGGAATGACACAAAGGAAGATGTCTTTGTTCACCAGGTAATTATTTGTTCTGATTGTCATCATTGACATACTAAGTTGGTTTTCAGGGACGATATGTTTTCTGATTGCTTTTGATTTGTATCCAGACTGCCATTAAGAAGAACAACCCAAGGAAATATCTTCGTAGCGTTGGGGATGGAGAGACTGTGGAGTTTGACGTCGTAGAAGGGGAGAAGGTGAGCTCAGGTTTTCAGTCTTTGTTGATTTAGTGTCACCAAAATACTTTATAGTTCCACACATAATGGTAAACATTAGGGTACAGAATTAAATCAATTCAGTTTAAAATACTATCAGATACATTTTGAAATTTTTTTTTTCTCCTATACACTAACAGTCAAGAGTTTGAATATAGATTGTGGGTGTCTTTAATGCATTTTGATCTAAAGCCTTCAATTAAAATTGGTTTCGGATTCAGAAATTTCCTGAATTTCAATTTATTAATTTGAATACATGTGAACTTAAGAAGCTTGTTGAAAGAAAGTGGTGAGTCTAGATGGGCAGCAAGAAAGTGTAATTACAGGAAATTCATCCATTCTGTATCCATTATCCAAACTAAATGTGTGTCTATTGAATTAGCAGACATGTGATATACATTTTGTCTTCATTCTATCAGGGTGCCGAAGCAGCCAATGTTACCGGCCCGGGTGGCGTCCCTGTGCAAGGTAGCAAGTATGCGGCTGACAGGAACCGATACAGGCGGTACCCACGCAGGAGGGCCCCCCCTCGCGACTACCAGGAAAACTATCAGAGTGACGGTGAGGGAGAGGTACGGGAGAAGAGAGAAGGGGGAGAAAACCCCCCCGAGGGTGAGATGCAGCAACAGCAGCGTAGACCCACCTACCCCGGCAGACGGCGCTACCCACCATACTTTGTGCGGAGACGTTATGGCAGACGCCCTCCCTACTCCAACACACCCCAGAGAGGGGACATGACAGAGGTAGGCCGACAAAGAAAAATTACTTGATGACAAACATGATTTAACATGCTCAGACCACCAAAGTTAAATTCTGCAATAATTTCTTCTCTAGGTTCTGTCTCTTCACAAACCTATTGAATCAGTTTTTTTTCCTTTTAATCTCAGTGAATTTGAATATACTTTTGAATCGATATTATTGCGAGCTCTTTGACTGAGAGATTCTGTTCTTGGCCTCTAGGGTGGGGAAGTTGATGAGAGCCAAGGTGGTCCAGACCAAGGCAACAAACCAATGAGGCAGAACTACTACAGAGGCTTCCGACCAAGGTTCAGACCAAGGTTTGCATGTTGTGTTTGCAGACGTGAGGCTGCAGCAATTGTGAGAAGTCAGAATTGTGAGGTATAAACTAGCAATTGTGAGTTTATATCTTGCAATTCTGAGAAAAAAAGTCAGCGCAGAATTTTGACATTTTCTTGCAATTTTCAGGGGAAGAAAAAGGTAGAACTCGCAATTGCAAATTTTAATTTGTGCCCTTGTAATCTTTATTCAAAATAACTTCCCCTCCCACTTGCAATGACTTCTGATGACGTGTTTTCTGCCGTGATGGCTGAGCAACCTGTCATTCACATGAGATCAACCAAAAACAAACCACATTGATTCAATCAATTCATCATGGACCAAAGTCCCAATCTACTTTTTTTTTTTTTTGTTTGTTTTTTTTTTGATAAGTGACAAGTAGCATTTTAAACTTAACTAGCAAAAATGTGGTTGGTAAGTTTGGTCAATTTCTGTGAATGTTCAAACTGTCTGATTCAAAGAATTCATTTAAAAGGTCATCACTCATAAATGTTTGCTCACGTCTGCATGGCATTATGCATATTAAAATGTTTAGTAATGCACAGCATTTTATGTAATTTTTGTATGTTGTTGATATACAATATCAAGATGCACGATATACTGGCTTTTTGGTTTCTGCTGGAATTCAATGGTTTTTATTTATTTTTACTTTTTTATTCAGCTGCAAGCCCTATCATAAATTAATGCTGCCTTCACATGCTTCACATGAGTTTCATAGTGGGAAATTGGACATGAATGCCCTCAAGTCATATTTACTACTGGGAAACTCCTGAGAAGTTTGAGTTGGGTGGGCCATAAACTTTAAACATGGTGCAGGGGAGAATTACTCCTGTGACAGCTTGTCTATATACATTTGACTAAAACACACTATGCTTCAAATGGTTAAATGCAAAAATAACGTTTTTGACCTTTAATGTCTAGAAACGTTAAGGTATCTAGATAGTGCTGTGAAGGTTTATATGGTTGTCAACATATGGGACGCTACATTTTATTTAAAATTAAATATCTCCAGTATATTTTGGCTTAAGAAATAGGCAAGAATAAACCTGGTGTCTTCCATGATACCAATCATTTCCAACAACAAAGCACCTGAACGTGACAAGCTTGTAATCACGACTTCAGAAGTGGGAAGTAGGAAATTTCCGATATCATGTGAAAGCAGCATCTGTAGTCAAGCATGTTATGGGGCCAGTTGCATAAACTGCCAAGACTAGTCTAACTAGTCTTGTTTGTTTTTGTTTTGTTTTTTTTCCCTCTCCCCATTAAGACTGTTTAAGTTTTTCAAACCAGACACATTAAAAAGTAGATTGATCTAATTTGATAGTTGGGGGTAATCAGTCATACTTTTCACTAACTGCTAGTTGGTCATACGAGTTCTTAATGCAGTCTTAACATAATGGCTATGTTTATGCAACTGGTCCCTTTAATGGCTAAATTTTGGCTTTGTACCTCTGAGAGCTTCTGATGGATCTTATACTGCATCTTTTGTGGTCATTTCTCTTATGTGATCCTTTTGATTTGTTAGATCTCTCAAGTTTTTTTTTTTTGTGTAATTCAAAGTGCATTAGATCCTCATTGTACACCAAGTTTGCAGCGTCACCATATATCTGTCCCACAGGGGTCCCCCACGTCCCCGGCCAGTGCGGGAAGGGGAGGAGGATAAGGAGAACCAGAGCGAGAGTGGCCAGAACCAGGAACCCCGTCAGCGCCGCTACCGCCGCAACTTCAACTACCGCCGCAGACGGCCCCAGACAACCAAGCCTCAGGACGGCAAGGACAGCAAGGCAGCCGATGCATCAGCCGACAAATCAGCCGCTCCCGAAGCCGAACAGGGCGGAGCAGATTAACCGGCTTGAACATCTAGACCATCCGGCCGGGTGGGTGCTAGTGCTTCAGATGAGAAGTTACTGCATGTAAATGAACATACTTGTTTATCAAGTATGTTGTTGACTGTAGCGTTCTTTCTTAGGGTTTCATCCTGTAGTTGTTTTCTTGCAGTCTTTGGGCAGCTTTTCTTTTTGTTTTTTTGTTTTTTAGTAAATCACATGAAACCTGTGAAGAAAATGTTCATGGCACATTTAACTCCAAAATAAAATAAAAAAATACTTTAGCTTTTTTTTTTTTTTTTTTAGCATTGATTTCTTTTGCATTGCCATTATTTTCATGACAATTAAGCACATTTTCACCCAGAATTTGTCATTCCTTTTGTTTAGTTTAATATTTTGTAAAGTTAAAATATATATATATATATATATATATATATATATGTATGTTTTACTGCATTTGGTGCTGACAAGTGCTTGATTGTCATGAAAATGTCATTGTTGTAAAAAAAAAAAAACTTGTTTTTAAAAATAGCCTTCAATTTATGCACGTTTGTGTGACTAGGATGTTTTCACGAGATTCCACTTGATCAGATTTGCATTGTTTCATTAGTGTCATAATTATATGTGGCAGTAGAATGGGTGGGGTGGGTCTGTACATAATGGATGGTGGTTCAGCTTCAGTTTGCACTTTTCATTGATGGAAGGCTAGATGATAATGCAGTGGATTTGAATTGGCAGACTGTCTGCTCTGTCCTGGCAAACACTCGTAGCAACTTCTAAAATCTGTCAATCAGTAGCATAAGCATGCTAATCTTTTTTTTTTGTGTGTTTGTGTGTTTGCCTTTTGCAGTTTTGTCAAGAAGAAACATCCAAGATCTGAGCAATAAGAAACGGATATGATCGTCTAAGCTTGCAAAAATGCATTTCGACCAGATTACCACCGATTGCCTGCAGACTCTATGCAGACCTGTTTTCTTTTCCATTATTTTTATGTGACAGCTAAAAAGTTTTGGGGAAACAGCAGATGTTTTTCTAAATCGGTCTTAAGTTTTTACACCAAATGGTTTTTAAAAGTAATTTGATATCTGGTCAGTTTGACATTTTTAAATAACTTTTTATGTATCCAAAACATGAATTTTAACAAAGGCAAGCTGAAATAAAACCAGAAACAGTTCCTCTAGTATGAGTGGTGTTTGTTAACTAACAGTTCATGAGTTCTGACAGTGTTCTAATTCACATTAATAGCACTTAAGACACTGTTTACAGAGACACTAATTGTTTACGTATCAGAAGTACAGTATGTTCCGCGGTGTAGTTTGAGACTTCATTCAGACATCAGTCTCCTTGCGTAGTCGTTCCATACGCTGTATGTTGTTCTCCATAGCAGTGCGGTTAGTGATCTGCGTGGCACAGTTAGCAGGAAACCAGCCCCTCTCGCCATCTCTCATCCGCTCTCCATGACACCAACCTACAACACAGTCAATCACACATTCACATAATTGTTCTATAGCCACACAATCATTTGGTAAACTATCCAAAGCAACACACAAAAAAGAAAAAGCATTATATGAGTTGCTGTGGAAAACGTGTTTTGAATCATGTGAACAGCTGAGCTGTCATCTCATACTCTTCTTCTGACACAACGTGAAAGTGTTATAGGGAGGATGGTTAAATGGTCTGGCTTGGTACGTTTCTGAAATGCTGTATGATTGAAGTGATGACAAAGAAAATCACCATGCTTACCGTCCACTTCCTGTAAAACGATGACTACTTCCGCCTGCTGCAGGCTCAGCTCATCTGGTGCTTTTGGCATATAGGCCTTAGTAGCTTCATATTGAGGCAGTTCTTGGAAACCCCAAACAGAATCAAGTGTCAGAAAACTAATACATGTTAACATGACAAGCTTAACCAAAAAGTGGTTTCCAAACTGAATTAATGTGTACAAAAATGAAGTTACAAGGCTGTTTTAATGACAAATTGCATTCAATGATCAGACTCACCATCATTATCAATGCTGTTGCCTTGTTTGACATCACCGAGTGCTGTGACCCATCGAGCTCTGTCCAGCCTACAAAACATTTCAGAGCAATAATCCATCAATCACTAACAGTACAAGTAAATATGGCAAAAATATTGAGGTGTAATATTTAAAATGTACTTTATTTTATATAACATTACAGTAGTCCTGCTTAGTCTTTAGCAGTATAATTACTTGGTTTACATGTTTTTGAATAATTTATCATGCAGATAGCTTTAGACACTACTAAGTAATATTACATTAATTTTGTTACGTTAAACAATACAAGGCCTGCTGTCATGTTGATAATTTGGAATCTACAAATATATTCAAAACTCTGCAGAAAAACCTATTGCACACAGCTTACTACATGCTAAAACAAATAAACTATTAATCAGACAGGGTAAGTAAAAGGCCTTTTAATACAGTGTTCCCTTCAGGTTGTGGTACATGTGTCTGTAAACCAAATATGACATCAAGCTTTTGAGGAATATTTATTTGTGTATATCTCCATCATTGCTTTATGAAAACGACAGAGCATTGATCATAAAACTAAGCATTTAAATATAATCTTAGTAAGACATTGCATATAAATATTACTATATATCTACCATTTTATGTATGTAGTCTGCTATACAGTTATAAAGATCTTATTGATTTACATTACAAGCTATCAGAATTTTTGTCTGTCTTTACAACTTCACAAAATTGCATATTTTTGCTCAGTTTCAACCACTGCAATTATTCAAAAGCCAATGGAAAAATTCTGTTGTGTTTTTGTCAAAGGAACCAGAGTAATGCCAACTTGTGGGTTGGCCTATAAAAATACAAAAAATGCTACTCTATTTACATCCAAGTGAATGGTAACTTATTTTCTCCTGAAAAAAAGCAAGGGTTAAAATTATTTATACCATAAATGCTGGTGATGAATCCAAACATTCCTTTAAAATTTATGTGGGGAGAAAAAATAGCTCCACCTGCTGACAGTAGCTATGTTCAATCCAAAGTTGCGAAATTAAAGGGTTAGTTCACCCAAAAATGAAAAGAATGTAATTAATTATTCACCCTCATGTCGTTCCACACTATGTAACTTTGGTGCTCCGAACCACTGATTCGTAAAGCTCCAAAGCTTCATGAAGCAGTGTTTTGAAATCGGCCATCACTAGATATTGTTAAAAACTCGTTATTTTGTTTTTTTGGGGCACAATAAATATTCTTGTTGCGTTATAATATTAAGGTAGAACAACTGAACTTGCATGAACTGATTTAAATACGTTACTGTCATGACTGTCTATGCAGGCCTCACTGAGCCATCGGATTTAATCAAAAATATTTAAATTTGTGTTTCTAAGATGAACGAAGGTCTTACAGGTGTGGAATGGCATGAGGGCAAGTAATACATTTTGGGTGAACTAACCCTTTAACTTGTTCACAAAACTGGAACACTGCATAAAACATTTGTGAATAAAGCACCGTTTCCACCCCATGTGTTCAAGAGAGGCTGTTGAGGCATAAAGGGATTTATCTGGTAAACGGGTTTCCATCATAGTTTACTTATGTATAATTATCAAATAAAAAAAAAGTATGCGCCTCAGTTGAGCACATTTCTAGAATTTATGCGCATCTTTGTGTTTCCAGCGTTTTTTATGGATAACCCAAATTTTGCATAAAAATAGGTGGATGGAAACAGCTATTGATAACTTACTTGCTTTCTGCAACAAGTATCATGTATTCACAACGGCCTTCACTGTTGGGATTCATCTGCAGCTTCAGATTGAGTTTGGAGTCTGTCATTTCCTCTTCCATCTCCACCTTCTCCACAGTGGCGTAGTCCAACACAACATAACTCTCCTCACTAGATAAAAAGGCAGTGTTATTGATATACCAGTGCCATCTAACCCTTACAGCCCTTAATATCACTGCTAACACATAATGACAAAGAAAATAAAGCTTAAAGTTAGTTCACCCAAAAATGGTGAAACCCGGTCCAAACCCATAGCACTTTGCTTAATCTTCAAAACACAAATTAAGATATTTTTAAATGAAACCTGAGAGGTTTCGGTCCCTCCAGTGAAATTCCAGGTAACCAGAACTTTGAAGATCCAAAATGGTCATAAAGGCAATGTAAATTCATATGAATAGAATGGATTAATCAAAGTCTTATGAAGAGATGTACGATAGCTTTCTATGATGAACAGATTTAAGTTAGGCTTTTATTTACATATAAACAAACACACATACAGCGCATCATATAAGGTAAACAGAAGCTTGTGTGTGTATCAGGAGCAAACGTCATTGGTTCTCGTGCATCATGCATGCACGTTTGAGTTTGAGCCATGTTTACCATATGTGATGCAATATTTATGTGGGTCGATCATTGTTTACATGTAAATAAAAGACTAAATTAAATCTGCTCATATAAACAGGGTCGCTGCACATTTTTTAAAGTAAATTTTAAGGCTTTTTAAGACCTTAAGAGATAAAAATTAATACTGTACATTAGAGGTGTGCAATATAGACAAAAATGCAAATCTCAATATTTTCAAATATTTTGTTAATAATTAGATGATATTTTGCTGAGTGTGTTTTTGTGCTGATACCATAGCTAGTTTAGGCCTGTTGTGGACAGCTGACTCATAAAGACATTCATATTATTCATATTCTATGCAGTGGTCAGTTCACAGAAGTGACAGCAATTATCTTTTTTATTAAGGGGCAATATTTGCTACCTTCAACTGATTTTTTTACCAATATATGCTTTTTTTTTTTTTTCTAAAGCAAGTAACCATCTTTATTTAATTAATGATTCAATGACCCATTCAATAAATTTGTTGAAAACATGGATTCATTCAGTAATGAATCATCGCTGTGTGTTGCTCGGAGACTCTGTTCTGCTGTGGTCCCATTTTGAAATTTTCATTGGCGAAACAAAAGGAAACAAACAATATTGACAGTATTGTGTCTAAAATGTAACACAATGTTTCTAAGAAACAATGTTTCTTTTATGACCTTGAATATTAAAAATCTAATTTAAGACTTTTTAAGGATCTGCGGGAACTCTGATCAATTCATTGTATCTCTTCACAAGACTTGCTAGATTCACATGGATTTGTTTTAAGACACCTTATGACCTTTTAGGATCCTCAAATTGCTGGTTGCTTGGAGGGACAGAAACCCTCTCAAATTTTATTAATAGTATATTAATTGATATTTTGAAGATGAACCAAAGTCCTATGGGTTTGGAATGACATGAGGGTGAATAAATGAAGACAATTTTCATTTTAAGGTGAACTAACCCTTTAAATGCAAGTTAATCCCCATTAAAGGGTTAGTTCACCCAAAAATGAAAATAATGTCATTTATTAATCACCCTCATGCCGTCCCACACCCGTAAGACCTTCGTTAATCTTCGGAACACAAATTGATATTTTTGTTGAAATCCGATGGCTCAGTGAGGCCTGCATAGCCAGCAATGACATTTCCTCTCTCAAGATCCATAAATGTACAAAAAACATATTTAAATCAGTTCATGTGAGTACAGTGGTTCAATATTAATATTATAAAGCGACGAGAATATTTTTGGTTCGCCAAAAAAACAAAATAACGACTTATATAGTGATGGCCGATTTCAAAACACTGCATCATGAAGCTTCGGAGCGTTATGAATCTTTTGTGTTGAATCATGATTCGGATTGCGTGTCAAACCGCCAAACTGCTTAAATCACGTGACTTTGGCGTTTCGAACTTCTGATTTGACACGCCGATTCACAACGCTCCGAAGCTTACATCACTATATAAGTCATTATTTTGTTTTTTTTTGGCGCACCAAAAATATTCTCTTCGCTTTATAATATTAATATTGAACCACTGTACTCGCATTAACTGATTTAAATATGTTTTTAGTACATTAATGGATCTAGAGAGAAAAAATGTCATTGCTGGCTATGGAGGCCTCAGGGAGCCATCGGATTTAATCAGAAATATCTTAATTTGCGTTCCGAAGATGAACGAAGGTCTTACGGGTGTGGAACGGCATGAGGATGAGTAATAAATTACATTATTTAAATTTTTTAACCCTTTAACTGAATGTGGCAAGGATCAAGATGTTGGCTATGTTCTGTCTATGTTTGGCAAATAGATAATATATGTTTACATTTTGAAATTTTTATTTGTTATTTATTAAAAACAAACTTCCATCTAATGCAGTAAAATCCAAATATATAGTTCACAGACAGTACAATGTGGATTCTACACATATTCCGTATTTTTCTCAGCAGGATGTGAGAAGTTTGCAGAATGTACTTAATTATGTTGAAATGGTGTCAAACTGAGCTGACAATATTAGCAAATTATCCACAGTATTTATTATACCAACACAGAAGAGGCCATGTAGAACTTTGTATATAACATTTAAATTCTGCGTGCCCAGATTTCAGTACAGGATCAGTTATGTGAGAAATAATCAATGACACACTTCTTTTGAATTATTTAATGCTAATGCACATTAGTGCACAGTTACTGCCACAATGTAAAGCAATTATTGCATTAAAGTTGAATAATTCAGCAGTCCTGTGTCAATTAAGTACATTTAATTTCTGTTTATGTCAATAAGTCGCCATAACTGCTTCAGAAACAGCATGATGAAGTCTTATGGAACTCTAATGCGGCCAACACCTTTGTGTCTTTGTCATCTAATCAGAATCAAGAACTCAACAGTGCTGTGGTTTGACTGAGTGGACACTGAATTGAAGTTGCAATTTGGTAAGAGACTGTACAGCATCACTGGTCTGACCTCTTTTTCTTTGTGACGATGAGCACATCATTGAAGAGAAACAGGTAGTAGCTCTTGTAGCTGAAAGCCTTCCGGAAAATGCTGAGATCATCAGTGTATGCAGACAGCTCACCACTCTTTTTTAGCCAGCGAGATGACGACACTAATGGGAAAGGCTAAAAACATATATAAAGTTTAAGAGACACACTACAGGATTATTAAACAGCATGCCAAAGAATTTAAATACAAAGTTTAAGTCGAGAAATAATTATTTTGTTCTTAAAACACATCCCTTGCACTCGTCCATCAAAATAACTTGCTCTGCTTCTGACATGACTTTCCTTTTCAGCTGATCTCTCTTATTTTTCAACCCTTTACCTCTAAAAACCTGGGTTGTAATACTCACTTTTTATGATACAATCAATTCCCGATGCATAAAATAAAGTTGCTGTTTGTTTTTTCATGTTAAATTTATTCAGTCAGAAATAAGTGAAAGTGGTTGCAAAGGACCAGGTTTTACTTTTGAAATATTTGAAACAATCTTAATAGAGTGCTGTAGAGATTTTGTAGGTCAGAACTTGGAAAAGAGGGCATGTTATTACTTCTGGTTCCATTGACCTGAAAGGGATAGTTCACCCAAAAATGAAAATTACATCATTTATTACTCACCCTCATGTTGTCCCACACCCGTAAGACGTTCGTTCATCTTCAGAACACAAATTAAGATATTTTTGATAAAATTCGATGGCTCAGTGAGGCCTGCATTGCCAGCAACAACACTCCCTTTTTCAATGTCCAGAAAAAGCTACTACAAACATATTTAAAACAGTTCATGTGACTACATTGGTTCAACTTTAATATTATAAAACAACGAGAATACTTTTTGTGTGCCAAAAAAAACAAAACAGTGACTCCATATATTCCACAATACCTAGTGATGGGCGATTTCAGAACACCACTTCATGAATCTTCGAAGCTTAACGAATCATTTGTTTCGAATCAGTGGTTCAGAGTGCCAAAATCACACGATTTCAGTAAACGAGGCTTCGTTACGTCATAAGTGTTTTGAAACTTCAATAGTTCATGTGACTTTGGCAGTTTGATACATGCTCCGAACCAAAGTTGTGTTTGTGTAGATTATCAAGATGATGTAGAAATCATAAGCTTTTGTTAGACACAGATCATAATTTCTGCAATAATTCAAAAGCCAATAGAAAAATTCTGTTGTGTTTTTGTCAAAGGAACCAGAGTGATGCCAACTTCTGGGTTGACCTACAAAAATACGTCATTACCGCAGCACTGTCTCTATATATCATAACTAGGCCTCATCTGGGTCAGAAAAGTAAATTGCTTTCTGTAAATGTGAAGTTCTTTATCAGCCACCTGCACAAACATGTACCTTGATTTTGCCAAACTCCATCTGTTTCTGGATGGTGTACATCTGCTCCGTCCGCTCCATCCTCCGGGCTCCATCATTACAGTTCTTCACCAACTTGACAGGAGTAAAGAGAAAAAGATTGAAAAAGGCCTACGTTAACTGTGAAAAACCATTTCAGTACAGTACAGAGTTTGTGCTACTAAAACATTTCTGAGAAGCACTCAAGAGCACTGTCATATTTTAGGCAAATGGAAGTGCAACAGTGACTGAAGTAATATAATAAGTAAGCTGTAAACACACTTGTGCAACTTGTGGCTTCTACAATACCATACATCATTTGTTAACTACATTTTGAAAAGGTATAGTTTTTCACATCCCTAGTTGCTGGATAGAGAGTAGGACCATACCTTACTGATAGCTTTTAAAGCCCAACGGGCAGCAAAGTATTCAGCTTTCTCTTTTGGGGTTTTCTGACAGATGGTCTGTGTAGATATGAAAAGACAAACACAATATCATATAAATACAATACAAGTTCGAGGGTCTTCAGGCTCACTTGAAAATGACAAGTAGGTTTGCTGCTGTCAGTGTTATGCTGCTTTCAGATCATCTGTTTTCAAGATGAGTTCACATGAATGATAAAACACAAAACATTCATTACACACCTCATTTTTAAAACATTAGCAAAACAAATCATTCATAAAACCATGTGCATGTAAATTAAGTTTGGAATAATTAAGATAAAATAGTTTTTTAATTGCTCGCCAAGGCTACATTTACTTGATCATACATAGAGTAAAAACATACTTTTTTTTATTATTTATTTTAATATACACCATATTGTCAAAAGTATTGGGACATGCAGACTGCTTCAACAAACATTTGTGAAAGAATGGGTCACCCCAGGAGCTCAGTGAATTCAAGCGTGGTACCGTGATAGATTGCACAGGTGGCAACAAGTCCATTTGTGAAATTTCCTCACTACTAAATATTCCACAGACAACTGTTAGTGATATCATAACAAAAGTGGAAGCAATTGGTATCATAACAAAGTGGAAGCAATTCGGAACAACAGCAACTCAGCCATGATGTGGTAGGCCACATAAAATCACAGTGCGGGGTCACTGCATGCTGAGGCGCACAGTGCACAGAAGTCGCCAACTTTCAGCAGAGTCAATAGCTACAGTCCTGCAAACTTCATGTGGCCTTCAGATTAGCTCAAGAACATTGTGTAGAGAGCTTCATGGAATGGGTTTCCATGGCCAAGCAGCTGCATCCAAGCCTTACATCACAAAGTGCAACGCAAAGCATCGGATGCAGTGGTATAAAGCACGCCGCCACTGGACTCTAGAGCAGTGGAGACGTGGAGACGTGTTCTCTGGAGTGACGAATCACGCTTCAAGCTTCAAGTCTGGGTTTGGCGGTTGCCAGGAGAATGGTACTTGCCTGACTGCATTGTGCCAAGTGCAAAGTTTGGTGGAGGGGGGATTATGGCGTGGGGTTGTTTTTCAGGGGTTGGGCTTGGCCCCTTAGTTCCAGTGAAAGGAACTCTCAAAGGTGCTAAAGAGGATCTTTTCATCGACTGAGAAACCAAAGACTGTTAGTGAGTTTTTGAAATGAGCGCATGCATAAGAACAACCCCCCTCCTTCACAGCTCATTTCGAGGGAACGCCTCCCAAAACTCGTGCACAAGTATTGGAACACGAGTGTTTACCACCGGCATTCGCTGTGTCGTGTTAGTGGATTCATTATGTCGGACTCACCGCAGGTAACTCATAATCTTCAGTTGTTACTCCTGTCTCCTGACAAAAACATTGCATGCGGCGCCGGTAGAGTGTGGAAAGTTACTGGAGCGTGCAGCTGCGCACGTCTCGCACAAGGAACGTCATGGCAGTGACTGACAAGCCAGAGGGCCAATCCGCGCACGTCTTTCACAAGGAACGTAATGGCAGCGATTGACAAGCCAGAGGACCAATCGTTTACGTGATGATTGCGTAAACGATTTGCTGATGTTTTCAAGGCCCTACCTCGTGCACAGATGATGTATATTAATATTATTCCTTTAAGTGCACCTAATAAATAGTCTTTTATCAGTTAGAATCCTGACCTCAACCCCTTAGAACACCTTTGGGATGAATTAGAGCGGAGACTGTGAGCCAGGCCTTCTCGCCAACATTAGTGCCTGACCTCACAAATGCGCTTCTAGAAGAATGGTCAAAAATTCCCATAAACACACTCCTAAACCTTGTAGAAAGCCTTCCCAGAAAAGTTGAAGCTGTTATAGCTGCAAAGGGTGGGCCAACTCCATATTAAACTCTACGGATTAAGAATGGGATGTCATTAAAATTCATGTGCATGTAAAGGCAGGTGTCCCAAACTTTTCGCAATATAGTGTATGTTTTAAAATGTAATTTATTCCTGAGATGGAAATCAATTCTAATACTGATCAGTTATTATCAATTATTATTGGTCCTCAATTATTAAAAATGGTTCTTATTAATTTCTCAATGTTGAAAACATTTTTGCTGCTTAATACTTTTGGGGAAACCACAATTTTTTCCCAGTATTTTTGATGAATATAGAGTTCATGAGCTTTTGATTGGTAGTGCATCACATGCCCTAAAAATATTAAGCAGCTGTTGATGAACATTAATAATAATAATAATAAATATTTTTTTCTTGAGCAGAAAAAAAAAGATATTATAATGGTTTTTGAAGGATCATGTGACATTGAAGACTGGAGTGAAGGCTGCTGAAAATTCAGCTTTGCATAAGCTTTTGAATAAATTTCATTTTAAAATATATTTAAATGTAAAACAGTTATAATTCAAATATAAACAAATATTCACAACATTACTGTTCTTACTGTATTTTTAATCAAATAAATGCAGCCTTGGTAAGCATAAAATACTTATTTCAAAAACATTAAAAATCATATTTATACCTTTTGACCAGTAGTGTATTCCATGATAAGAATAACTGAAATAATACAATCTAATTACACTTTAGTTTGTTTACTAGCCACAAAAAAAAGTATTACATTTATTTATTCCAATTTCAAAACTCATAAATTTTCAGTATAAGAGAAAGTAGGAAGTAGAAAGGCAGAAATCTAGAGACAGGTCTAGTGATGCCTTAGATGTTTAATATAAAGCTGTTGGTAACAGGAGGAATCAATGCGTCTCTTACATCCAAAAGAAGAGGCAGACGGGTAACTCTCTGCATGGGTAAGATGAGGAAGGAGATCATGGGCAAACCTCCACACTCTTCACTGCCTTCAATCTGCTTCAATGTCTCTCGAAATGCATTGTTGCTTGACCTAAAACAAAAATACATCACATGCCACTATGAGTTCCTATTAAACACTATTTTCCAATCAATACTGCTTTATTAGCATCTGTCCTTTATTTTATATTGTACTGTGTGTACTGGCGCTTACAGTAGTTTCTGGAGCGTTCTCTGCTGGAAAGTCTCGTTGGAGCAGTACACAATGTATGGCTCAAAGTGGTGAGCAGCATGATTCTGGACTATATCGCTGATGTCCTGAATCACAGGGTATTTTTGATGACGCTTTTCCAGATCTTCAAAAAACCTGAGAATAATTAGATATGGTGTATTTATGTGGGTCATCCTATGCCAAGTGTTGCAAACCATGGCTAAATAATACCACATTTATAAATAAAAGTAAACTGGTAAATATTTCTATTTGTAAATACATAAATATTTCCTAATCCTTTTAGGCAATAGAAATAAAAAAGAGATACTGTAAACCTGTTATGGGGGCATAACGCCACCCTAGCTCAAACCAGACCACCAGGGGGCGCAAAAGCATCATGTAACTCTGCTGCTGCGCACATCCTCTGTGTCTTGTTGCCAGGGAAAACTTTTAGTATAGACCTTATTCACATCAGCGCCATGACAGGTATGAATGGAGGCTGTGAGAGATAGACTTTTCATGTTTTCAGCGGTATCCGCTGTTAAAAGGTGTGTAAAGCTCATAGATCACTAATAATTTTCCACAGCTCATGCTGTCTGGAGTTTTTTGTCTACTGAAATTTCTTGGAAAGATATTTTTGCAGCGTTTCGTCAGCAGAACAATCCAAAAACACATTAAATAATAGTACAACCCACTAAACTGTGAATAAGGTCAATGATTGTAAAAACATCAACATCAGGTCATGGTGCAATGTGTCTTCTTTACTGTTTTTTTAGGCCTCAATTTTAGGAGTCCGAAATTTTTGCTCTGAGTATTTCACAAAGCATTTTAGCGCTAAAACTAGCTCCTAAATCTGTGAAACATTAGGAGTAGTCAAGAGGACTCCTAAGTCACTAAGACCAAATCACAAACAGTCCTAATCCACCTAAAGACACTGTACACCATTGAGGCAATAGCAATAGCAAGTAAATGTAAGAATACATTTTATATTGTTAGTTACATTCTTAGATTATGAACACTTGCTGGACTGAAGCAAGGTTTACTTGATTATCCTTTTTTTTTTTTTTTTTTAGGAAAATCATGTTAAAATGAGTATCAAATATGACATATCAGACTTTTGAGGATGTCTACACCTTATCATTGTATTGCATTGTAGGTTTCCCCCCCAGAATGAAAACTACAGAGCACTGATAATAAAAAACTAAGCATTTCAATCATCTTACAAATACATTATTGAGAGATATACCCCCCGTTTCCCAGAAAATGCTTAAAGGGTTAGTGCACCCAAAATGAAAATTATGTCATTTATTACTCACGCTCATGCCGTTCCAGACCCCTAAGACCTTTGTTAATCTTCAGAATGCAAATTGAGATATTTTTGTTGAAATCTGATGGCTCAGTGAGGCCTGCATAGGGAGCAATGACATTACCTCTCTCAAGATCCATAAAGGTACTAAAAACATATTTAAATCAGTTCATGTGAGTACAGTGGTTCAATATTAATATTATAAAGCGACGAGAATATTTTTGGTGCACCAAAAAAATAAATTAAAAAAATAACAAATTATTTAGTGATGGCCGATTTCAAAACACACCTTCAGGAAGCTTCGGAGCATAATGAATCAGTATCAGTGAGTCGAATCTGCAATTCGAGCACCAAAGTCATGTGATTTCAGCAGTTTGGCAGTTTGACACGCGATCTGAATCATGATTTGACACAAAAGATTCATAACGCTCCGAAGCTTCATGAAGCAGTGTTTTGAAATCGGCCATCACTATATAAGTCGTTATTTTGTTTTTTTTTGGCAATATTTTTGGTGCATAAGGTGTAAGGGATGGGTCAACAGTGTAATAATAAATGTAATTACAGAAATTAATTACAGATGTAATTACTTGCAGGTGTTTTTAAAATATAAGTACAATGTAAAAACATGTATGTACACAATAAGTACATTGTATCAAATGATTAATTTAAATGTAAGTACATAGTAGTTAAAGGTGCCCTCGAATGAAAAATTGAATTTACCTTGGCATAGTCAAATAACAAGAGTTCAGTACATGGAAATGACATACAGTGAGTCTCAAACTCCATTGTTTCCTCCTTCTTGTGTAAATCTCATTTGTTTAAAAGACCTCCGAAAAACAGGCGAATCTCAACATAACACTGACTGTTACGTAACAGTCGGGGTGTACGCCCCCAATATTTGCATATGCCAGCTCATGATCCCAACATTATGAAAGGCATTAGACAAGGGCAGCCAATAACATCTGGATCTGCACAGGTGAATCAACAGACTAGGTGCAAGCAAGAACAATAGCGAAAAATGGCGATAATAACTGACATGGTCCATGATATCATGATATTTTTAGTGATATTTGTAAATTGTCTTTCTAAATGTTTTGTTAGCATGTTGCTAATGTACTGTTAAATGTGGTTAAAGTTACCATCGTTTCTTACTGTATTCACGGAGGCAAGAGCCGTTGCTATTTTCATTTTTAAACACTTGCAGTCTGTATAATTCATTCATTCTTTATAAATCTCTCCAACAGTGTAGCGTTAGCCAGATCACAGCCTCAAATTCATTCAGAATCAAATGTAAACAATATAACAGTATACAATACTCACATAATCCGACGCATGCATGCCGCATGCATGACGAACACTTTGTAAAGATCCATTTGAGGGTTATATTAGCTGTGTAAACTTTGTTTATGCACTGTTCAAGGCAAGCGCGAGCTCCGTGGGCGTGGAGCATGAGAATTAAAAGGGCCAGTAGCCCTGAATCGGCTCATTTATAATGGTGCCCCAAAATAGGCAGTTAAAAAAATGAATTAAAAAAAAAATCTATTGGGTATTTTGAGCTGAAACTTCACAGACACATTCAGGGGACACCTTAAACTTATATTACATCTTTTTTTTTAAAAGTTCTAGGGGCACCTTTAAGACCACTTAATATAAAATGGGTCCCGTTTAGGTTATTCAAAGTTTAATTTTACCCCCAAACTATATGCGAGATACACATATCAAACAGAACATCTTGAGTCAGTTCTTTCTAAGCCCTGATGGCAACTCCCTGACTGGAAGGAATCACTCCCACAAACAAGCTAATTTAGTGAGCTTGTTTCATAAACAACACCAAACTGCATGACACAACATGTTTTGAAAGCTTTAGTATATATTAGAGCCACTTTACTTCAGCCTATAGAGCCACACCATTCAGTGTTCACAGCAGAACACATACACAGTTTCTGGGAAACAGGTATGAAGTTTCATTGTAAATGTGTGAAAGACCCTGTTTTGAGAAACATGAATCCAGGCAGCAGCAAGCTGCTTAACCAGTTCAACCAGCATGTTTGAACACGTCCAGCAGTGCATATACTGCACTCATGACTGCTGGAAACCAATGCATGATTCTGCATCCAGTTTTTGTAATAACCTGTATTAGATTTGGCTCAGAAAGGTGCTGAACCAGTAATTCCACTATTAATGATACACTATCATTTTGTATCTAAAGCTATTATCCTCAAAGATGTGGATGAAAACCATACGTGATATAAACTAGCACTCTCTAAACTCCAAATGACTTTAAGTATCGAGTAAATAAAATGGAATTATTGGCCACATGGCTGACTTTAACTTTGTTAGATAACATATGATTTGACTTGAACCGCAAGAACAATCGCCTGACCTTTGTTCATCTTCGGAAAACAAATTAAGATATTTTTGATAAAATCCGATGGCTCAGTGAGATCTGCATTGCCAGCAAGATCATTTTCTTTTTCAATGCCCAGAAAGGTACTAAAAACATATTTAAAACCTTAATATTATAAAGCAACGAGAATACTTTTTGTGCGCCAAAAAAAAAATAAAAAAAAATAGCGACTTTATTCAACAATATCTAGTGATTTCAAAATACTGCTTCATAAAGCTTCGAAGCTTAATGAATCTTTTGTTTCGAATCAGTGATTGGAATACGTCAAACTGCCAAAGTCACGTGAACTATTAAAGTTTCGAAACAATTATGATGTAACGAAGCCTAGCTTACTGAAATCACGTGGTTTTGCCGCTCTGAACCACTGATTCGAAAGAAAAGATTTGTAAAGCTTCGAAGCTTCATGAAGCAGTGTTTTGAAATCGCCCATTACTAGATATTGTTGAATAAATTCATTATTTTTTATTTTGTTTTGTGCACAAAAAAGTATTCTCGTCGCTTTATAACATTAAGGTTGAACCACTGTTGTCACATGAACTGTTTTAAATATGTTTTTAGTACATTTCTGGGCATTGAAAAAGGTAATGATTTTGCTGGCAATGCAGGCCTCACTGAGCCATCGGATTTTATCAAAAATGTCCTAATTTGTGTTCCGAAGATGAACAAATGTCTTATGGTTGTGGAACGACATGAGGGTGAGTAATAAATTATGTAATTTTCATTTTTGGGTGAACTTTAAGAAACCAAATCACACCATGATAGAAATCTTTCGACATGCATATTCTAAAAACCTTTACTACTTTCTACAATCAGGGGCCGTATTCACAAAACATCTTAAGGCTAAAAGTAGCTCCTAACTTTCCAATTAAGGAGAAACTCTTAAAAATAATGGGCGTGTCAGTCCTAATTTTAGGAGTCCGAAATTTTTGCTCTAAGAGTATTTCACAAAGCATTTTAGCGCTAAAACTAGCTCCTAAATCTGTGAAACATTAGGAGTAGTCAAGAGGACTCCTAAGTCACTAAGACCAAATCACAAACAGTCCTAATCCACCTAAAGACACTGTACACCATTGAGGCAATAGCAATAGAGCCTTGGGTGCTGAACCTTTTCTTCATAAATGCAATACAATTTGATTTATAGATTTGAATCTACGATGAGACGCCAAAAAAAAAAAAAACCCTAAATATTAAATAAATAAATAAATAAATATTGTCTGATTATCTGTGGCAATGGTGTTCATGAGTTCACACTTACAAATGATTGAATAGAGTAAAAAAAAAAAAAAATTATATATAATAATATAATATAATTTGTTGCTCGAATTCTGCATTCCCTTGAGATGAAGACGTCCAAGAGGTGGACAATTAACTGTATATACTAGTTTAATTAGTGACACTTAGTCTACATTTTAAAACCTTTATGGCAAAATTATGGCAACATTTTATTTAGACTATGCCAACATTTTTATTAAAAAAATATTTATTTGAATAATGCAACATTTGTATTTTAAAACCTTTATTTTAATTTGGAAACATGACACCTCATTCTACAATATTTCTATGATTAAAATCGCTGACTCCTCCCCCATCAGCCAATCACTGTGTGTATTCTCCATAGCAAAGGTCAACCCCGCCCTTACTCTTAGCTTAAGACTTCAGTCTATTCCTTAGTAAAAGTTTGTCTCAGCAGCTTTTGCTCACTGCTATTTAGGAGAACTCTTAGTGGTAAGATAAAATGTTTTGTGAATACGGCCCCAGTTGTTTATCTATCATGCTTCGCATTAAGACCCCATGCTGCAAGAGAATGACCTGCACTTGAAGAAATATTAACTCCTTAAAATACATTTTCTAGATTTCACTTTTCATCAGTCATCGTAACATGATCCATATTAGAATTTAGAACATAAGAGGATCTTTGTACCATTTGATCCATATTAAAATTTAGAAGGCAAGAGAAAGATCATACCGTTTGCTGACTTCCTGGATGACAGATATGTTGGAGAACAGGTGATGGTGTTCCGTTGTTGTCATGGTCTTTTTCAAATCTGCACTGTCCTTAAAATGACGCACTAGGATGCTTAAACTGTGCTGGTAGGAAAATTCCGATGTGATGATTTCAAAGATGGCCTGCACAAATACAGAGATACAATATGACTTGTTTATTACACAGTTATTAAAAATTCTGAATAGGTTTTATTACCTGATGTTTTTCTCCCTCAAATGCCAGAAACAAGATGCCAGGAACCAATACACTGATATAATGTAGAAATATCAAGAACTTTTCTAGTCTCCAAAGAACCATATAACAACTTATAAACTCTAAAAAGTTAAGAAACTTTCATGATAAAAATAGGATTGTATGCGTATAGTATGCAGTTCAGTGGTAGGTTCGATTCTCGGCCAATGCAAAAGTGACTTAGGAGCAGTCATGGCCTTAATGGTTAGAGAATCAGACTTGTAACCTGAAGGTTGCAGGTTCGATTCTCAATACTGTGAGAAAAATGTAGGGAGGGGAGTGAATGAACAGCGCTCTCTTACACCCTCAATGCTTTGACTGAGGTGCCCTTGAGCATGGTACCTAACCCCGGGTGCTGCAGCAATGGCTGCCCACGGTTTGTAGTGTGTGTTCACTACTCACTGCTCCTAATGTTTGTGTACTAACTTGGATGGGTTAAATGCAAAAGAAAAAATGTCAAAGATGGGTTACCATACTTGGGCTTCACGCCATGTAAGAAAAACAGAATGGCAAGAGAGTAATATGTTTGAATTCATAGTATTCGAAAAACAGTAGGCAAAAAGTACCTGGATGACCTACTACTTCCATCGAGATTCTGGAGTGCACATTGAATGGACACATCCAATGACCATCCACAGTAGCCACAGGAGAGGATTTGTGAATGGCAGTGAAGCGACACAACTGATGCTGGTAGGTCACACGACAGCGACAACATGGCAGATATAGTATGTCAAATTTCAGTCATATTCACTTTTTTAATGGTTTCAAACCAAATGTAGTACCAACTAGGCAGTATGTGATTTCAGATTCAGCAACTGATCTTGAAGAGACTTTAATGTGACATCAAGAACTCCATAGAACCATACACAGATGATTCTGCCAACCTCCATTGAATTCCAAATATCTCTTTAAAAAGGCAGAAATGAAGAAAACATTCCCCAGTTGTCTATGGTCACCACAGATTTAAGAATTGTGCACATAAAGTTAGTTATTTAAACACTTAATATTTGGCACGTAATTTGGCAAGTAACCTGTTCCACCCCAGCTGTGCCGTGGACTTGAATGCACCTCAGATCAAGTGTGCTTTTCTAAGTGTCAGATTTATGATCTCCACCCACTGGACAACAAAATCAAACAGACTTACATTGAAGGAAGATCCGAACCACATTTTGAGACAATATCATATACAGTATATCTATACTGTATCTATGAGAACTATAAGAGTTCTGGCATGTTTCTTTTACTCTCCTGAAAAGACATCTTAAGAAGAACAAATGTGCCCCAAAAGGTTTAGGAATGAATGGCTTTTCCATGAAAATCCACAATACAGCCTCATTTAAGGCAGCAGGTGGAACAAAAGAGCAGGTAAGAGTCAGATGTCTGGGTGTGTCTGTGTGGAGTACACAAAGTGAACTTTAGTATTGACACAGCCGAGTGAGTACACTCATATTCTACAACCATCTGGCTAAGAATACAAGAAAGTACTTTATTTACAAGTGCTAATGGCCCAAAATATATTTGGATACATCTTTTTAGATTGGCATTTCTTAATCATGTTTCCTGAGGACTTCAAACGGAGTATCTTTTGGATTTTACACACCAGAACCAACAATTAGCTCATTAGTATAGCACTCCATTAACTGAACTGGGTGTGT